>NC_053026.1:173187508-173492836 GCF_003073215.2 Triticum urartu | reverse complement strand
GGTTATTTTCGTGATGAACAAATTGCTAGAGTAATACAACATGATGTTGTTGAATCTTATGATGAGCTTGAAACTGAAACTCCTAAAACACCTGCTAGAACTAGCCTTCCTAAATATGAATTACCTAAGGTACCGGAAGGTTATGTTATGAATGAAGAGACAACTAGAGATATTCTTGATTGTAAGGATAGGTATGATCTAGAAAAATTACTATGCAAGTATAAAGAAAAATCTCTGAATGCTAGAATGCAATATGATCCTAAGTTTGTTACTTCACCTATCTTTATTGATGACAAGGATAATGAATTCTCTGTCGACCCAGAGTTAATTACTTTGGTTGAATCTGATCCTTTCCATGGTTATGAAACTGAAACTGTTGTGGCACATCTTACTAGGTTGAATGACATGGCCACCCTTTTTACTCATGATGCGAAAACTTGTTATTACTATATTCCCAAATTATTTACTTTCTCATTAAAGGGTGATGCTAAATCTTGCTACAATACTCTTGCTCCTGGTTGTGTGCATAGTCCCCAGGATATGATTTATTACTTCTTTGAAAAATATTTCCCTGCTCATAAGAACAAGCTGCTTTACGGGAAATATTTAACTTTGCGCAAACTAAAGAAGCGAGTCTCCCACAAGCTTGGGGAGGCTTTGCCAATTACTTAATGCTTTTCCTAATCATCCTCTTAAGAAAAATGAAATACTTGATATCTTCTATAATGGACTAACCGATGCTTCTTTGGATTTCCTAGATAGTTGTGCTGGTTGTGTTTTAGGTAACAAACTGTTGGGCAAGCTGAAGAATTATTGAATAATATATTTAAAAATTATGATGATTGGAATCTTCCTGAACAACCGGTTAAACCCACTCCGAAGAATCAGGGTATATTATCTCATTCCTGAAGATATGCAAGAGGCAAATAAATCTATGAAGGAAAAAGGTATTAAAGCTGAGGATGTCAAAAATTTACCTCCTATTGAAGAAATACATGGGCTTAATACACCACCACTACCTAATACAGGTGTTAGTGTTATGCCTTTCTCTCTATATAAAAGACTTGATTTGAATAAACTCACACCTACTGAAATATATTTGCAAATGGATGATAAATCAACTTACTTACCTATCGGTATTTGTGAGGATGTGCCCGTTGTTGTTGCCAATGTTACTATTTTGACTGACTTTGTTATACTTGAGTTGCCCGAGGACGACAACATATCGATTATCCATGGTAGACCATTCTTTAATACTTGGGCTGTTATTGATTGCAATAAAAGCAAGGTCACTTTTCACATCAGGCTGGCCATAGTGGGGGTAACATAACTAGTATCATGTACTTGGGAGTCGCAAACATGCTTACGTGGCAGATAATTAAAGAAGAGAGAGAGGGTCATAGTAACATAGGTAGATATTAACATAATAAATATTATGCTACTATGTGTCATGCATGACAATAAATGAGACCACCTATGATACTACTTTATGATACTATGCACTATGGATGTAGTATCATACACTAGTATCATAGGCATGATACTAGTACATGTTACTCCCCACTATGACCAGCCTCAATGGTAATGAGCATACGGTGCACTTTTCAAAGAAACAATTCCATGTGAATGGTATTAATTTTATTGAAAAATCTCCGACAATAACTATTGGAAGTTTTCAAATATCTCTACCTGCTGTCAAAAAGAAATATGAAATTCCTATTGTTGGGGACATTCATATCCCCATTGAGGTAAATTAGTGATTTACAAAAGTACTTAGGTTTGATGCTAATCAAAAGTGGTTGTTAATAAGACTTTATCAACCTTATTAATGGATGATTTTTTAGAGGTATTAAGTTGATGAATTTAGTAAGCACTACCTTTCGTCCCAACTTTTCGTTCTCTATTTTTATAAGTTAAATAAAATAAAATTCCATGTTTTGTTTGTTTTTTGAATCTTTCGTGCAATAAAAAATGACCCAAAAATAAAAGTTCTCAGAATGCTTTGAAAATTTAATACGATTTAGAATTTCTGGTGCAAATAATATCAGAGGGAGGTGCACCAGGTGGGCACAACCCACCTGGGCGTGCCAGGACCCCTCACTTATCCCTTCACACCACATCATCACTTACATCCGGAAAAAATTCTCCATTGCTCTCTCTCTCTCCCGTGTCCTTGCTCTCAAACCCGCGGATTTCGATCTCTTTCCTCGAAGCTCCGTTTCCGAAACTGTTTACGGGGATTGTTGCTTGGTATGTAACTCCACCGTTTGTCCAATTAGTTTTTGGTTTAGTGGTTTATATTTTGAATAATTAGCTACTCCCGGTGATGCTATACATGACCTTGCATGTTGAATTCTTAGAGTTCTAAGTAGTTTGAGTGCTTTCTATGGCTTCTATGTATCCCTATGAGTAGTTGCTACCAATTTTGTGAAGTTTTGTTGAGAAAAGTTTATGGACTGAAAATTTCAGAATTTTTGTTCATAGGAAAAGGATGAATATCTTTAGGAAGTTTGTGTTAGGGATCGTAGCAGAAATTTAAAATTTTCTATGCATCACCAAGATCAATCTATGGAGTAATATAGCAACGAGGGGAAGGGGAGTGCATCTACATACCCTTGTAGATCGCTACGCGGAAGCGTTACAAGAACGCGGTTGGTGGAGTCGTACACGCAGCGATTCAGATCGCGGTCGATTCCGATCTAAGCGCCGAACAACGGCGCCTCCGCGTTCAACACACATGCAGCCCGGTGACGTCTCCCATGCCTTGATCCAACAAGGAGAGAGGGAGAGGTTGGGGAAGACTCCGTCCAGCAGCAGCACGATGGTGTGGTGGTGGTGGAGGAGTGCGGTATTCCAGCAGGGCTTCGCCAAGCACTACGAGAGACGAGGAGGGAGAGAGGTAGGGCTGCGCCTTGGGAGAGAGAGAGACTCGCGTGTTGTGCAGCCCCCAGACCTCCACTATATATAGGGGCAAGGGCAAGGGGTGGCGCCCTAGGGTTTCCCCTAGGGGGGGCGGCGGCCAGGGCAGATGGGATCTCCCCCTTGGCTGACTTGGCCCCCAAGCCAGGAGGTGGGAACCCTAGATGGGGCGCCCCAAACCCCCTGGTCACGTGGGATTAGGTGAGGGGGCGCACAGCCCCTTAGTGGGCTGGTTTGCCCCCTTCCCTTGGCCCATGAAGGCCCCCAACACTTGTCGGGGCTCCCGAAACACCTTTCGGTCATGCTGGTCATCACCCGATACCTCCGGAACACTTCCGAACTCCAAAACCCTTCGTCCAATATATCAATCTTCACCTCCGGACCATTCCGGAACTCCTTGTGACGTCCGGGATCTCATCCGGGACTCCGAACAACATTCGATAACCGCGTACATACTTTCCCTATAACCCTAGCGTCATCGAACCTTAAGTGTGTAGACCCTACGGGCTCGGTAATCATGCAGACATGACCGAGACATCTCTCTGGTCAATAACCAACAGCGGGGTCTAGATACCCATGTTGGCTCCCACATGTTCCACGATGATCTCATCGGATGAACAACGATGTCAAGGATTTAGTCAATCCCATATAGAATTCCCTTTGTCTACCGGTATAGTACTTGCACGAGATTCGATCGTCGGTATCCCGATACCTTGTTCAATCTCGTTACCGGTAAGTCTCTTTACCCGTTCTGTAACACATCATCCCGTGATCAACTCCTTGGTCACATTGTGCACATTATGATGATGTCCTACCGAGTGGGCCTAGAGATACCTCTCCGTTTACACGGAGTGACAAATCCCAGTCTCGATTCGTGCCAACCTAACAGACACTTCCGCAGATACCCGTAGTGCACCTTTATAGCCACCAAGTTACGTTGTGGCATTTGGGACACCCAAAGCATTCCTACAGTATCCGGGAGTTGCATAATCTCATGGTCTAAGGAAATGATACTTGACATTAGAAAAGCTTTAGCAGACGAACTATACGATCTTGTGCTAGGCATAGGATTGGGTCTTGTCCATCACATCATTCTCCTAATGATGTGATCCCGTTATCAATAACATCCAATGTCCATGGTCAGGAAACCATGACCATCTATTGATCAACGAGCTAGTCAACTAGAGGCTTACTAGGGACATGTTGTGGTCTATGTATTCACACATGTATTACGGTTTCCGGTTAATACAATTATAGCATGAACAATAGACAATTATCATGAACAAGGAAATACGATAATAACCATTTTATTATTGCCTCTAGGGCATATTTCCAACAGTCTCCCACTTGCACTAGAGTCAATAATCTAGTTCACATCACTATGTGATTGTAATGAATCCAACACCCATGGGGTGTGTTCATATCTTGCTTGTGGGAGAGGTTTATTAGTCAATGGGTCTGAACCTTTCAGTTCCATGTGTGCTTTACAAACCTCTATGTCATCTTGTAGATGCAGCTACCACGCGCTACTTGGAGCTATTCCAAATAACTGTTGTACTATACGAATCCGGTTTACTACTCAGAGTCATCCGGATTAGTGTCAAAGTTTGCATCGACGTAACCCTTTACGACGAACTCTTTTACCACCTCCATAATCGAGACAATTCCTTAGTCCACTAGTTACTAAGGATAAGTTCGACCGCTATCATATGATCCATTCCTGGATCACTCTTGTACCCCTTGACTGACTTATGGCAAGGCACACTTGGTGCGGTACAAAGCATAGCATACTATAGAGCCTACGTCTAAAGCATAGGGGACGACCTTCGTCCTTTCTCTCACTTCTGCCGTGGTCAGGTCTTGAGTCTTACTCAATACTCACACCTTGTAACACCGCCAAGAACTCCTTCTTTGCTGATCTATTTTGAACTCCCTCACAATCTTGTCACAGTATGTATTCATTTGAAAGTACTATTAAGCATTTTTTATCTATCCTTATAGATCTTGATGCTCAATGTTCAAGTAGCTTAATCCATGCTTTCCATCGAAAAACACTTTTCAAATAACCCTTCATGCTTTCCAGAAATTCTACATCATTTTTGATCAACAATATGTTAACAACATATACTCATCAAAAATTCTATAGTGCTCCCACTCACTCCTTTGGAAATACAAGTTTCTCATAAACTTTGTATAAACCCAAAATCTTTGATCATCTCATCAAAGCGTACATTCCAACTCCGAGATGCTTACTCCAGTCCTTAGAAGGATTGCTGGAGCTTTGCATACTTGTCAGCATCTTTCAGGATTGACAAAACCTTCTGGTTGTATCACATACAACCTTTCCTCAAGAAAAATGTCGAGGAAACAATGTTTTGACATCCTATCTGCAAGATTTCATAAATAATGCAGTAACTGCTAACATAATTCCAACAGACTCTTAGCATCGCTACGAGTGAGAAAGTCTCATCGTAGTCAACTCCTTGAACTTGTTGGGAAACATCTTAACGACAAGTCGAGCTTTCTTAATGGTGACACTTACCATCATTGTCTGTCTTCCTTTTAAAATCCATCTGCACCTAACAGCCTTACGACCATCAAGTAGTTCTTTCAAAGTCTATACTTTGTTTTATACATGGATCATCTCTCGGATTTTATGGCCTCGAGCCATTCATCGGAATCCGGGCCTACCATCGCTTCTCCATAGCTCGTAGGTTCATTGTTGTCTAGCAACTTGACTTCCAAGACGGGATTACGTACTACTCTGAAGTAGTACACATCCTTGTCGACCTATGAGGTTTGGTAGTGACTTGATCAGAAGTTTCATGATCACTATCATAAGCTTCCACTTCAATTGGTGTAGGTGCCACAGGAACAACTTCCTGTGCCCTGCTACACACTAGTTGAAGTGACGGTTCAATAACCTCATCAAGTCTCCACCATCCTCCCACTCAATTCTTTCGAGAGTAACTTTTCCTCGAGAAAGGACCCGTTTCTAGAAACAATCACTTTTGCTTCCGGATCTGAAATAGGAGGTATACCCAACTATTTTTGGGTATTCTATGAAGATGCATTTATCCGCTTTGGGTTCGAGCTTATCAGCCTGAAACTTTTTCACATAAGCGTTGCAGCCCCAAACTTTTAAGAAATAACAACTTAGGTTTCTCTAAACCATAGTTCATATGGTGTTGTCTCAACGGAATTGTGTGGTGCCCTATTTAAAGTGAATGCGGTTGTCTCTAATGCCTAACCCATAAACGATAGTGGTAATTCGATAAGAGACATCATGGGATGCACCATATCCAATAGGGTGCAGTTATGATGTTCGGACACACCATCACACTATGGTGGTCCAGGAGGTATTAGTTGTGGAACAATTTCCACAATGTCTTAATTGTGTTCCAAACTCGTAACTCAGATATTCATCTCTATGATCATATCATAGAAATTTTATCATCTTGTCAGCGACGATCTTCAACTTGACTCTGAAATTACTTAAACCTTTCAATAATTCAAACTTGTGTTTCATCAAGTAAATATACGCAGCATCTACTCAAATCATCTGTGAAGTTAAGAACATAACGATATCTACTGCGTGCCTCAGCACTCATTGGACTGCACAAATCAAAATGTATTACTTCCAACAAGTTGCTTTCTTGTTCCATCTTACTGAAAACAAGGCCTTTCAGTCATCTTGCCCATGTGGTATGATTTGCATGTCTCAAGTGATTCCAAATCAAGTGAGTCCAAATGATCCATCTGCATGGAGTTTCTTCATGCATATCTACCAATAGACATGGTTCGCATGTCTCAATCTTTTCAAAAACGAGTGAGTCCAAAGATCCATCAACATGGAGCTTCTTCATGCGTTTTTATACCAATATGACTCAAATGGCAGTGCCACAAGTATGTTGTACTATCATTACTACCTTATATCTTTTGGCATGAACATGTGTATCAATACGATCGAGATTTAACGAACCATTCATTTTAGGTGCAAGACCATTGAAGGTATTATTCAAATAAACAGAGTAACCATTATTCTCCTTAAATGAATAACCGTATTGCGATAAACATAATCCAATCATGTCTATGCTCAACGCAAACACCAAATAACAATTATTTAGGTTTAACACCAATCTCGATGGTAGAGGGAGCATGCGATGCTTGATCATATCAACCTTGGAAACACTTCCAACACATATCGTCATCTCACCTTCAGCTAGTCTCCGTTTATTCCGTAGCCTTTTATTTCGAGTTACTAACACTTAGCAACTAAACCGGTATTTTAATACCCTGGTGCTAGTAGGAGTACTAGTAAAGTACACATTAATATAACGTATATCCAAAATACTACTGTCGACCTTGCCAGCCTTCTCATCTACCAAGTGTCTAGGGTAGTTCTGCTTCAGTGACCGTTCCCCTCATTACAGAAGCACTTAGTCTCGGGTTTGGTTCAACATTGGGTTTATTCACTAGAGCAGCAACTGATTTGTCGTCTCATGAAGTATCCCTTCTTTCCCTTGCCCTTCTTGAAACTAGTGGTTTAACCATCAACAATTGATGCTCCTACTTGATTTCTACTTTCGCGGTGTCAAACATCGCGAGTTGCTCAAGGATCATCATGTCTATCCCTGATATGTTATAGTTCATCACGAAGCTCCAATAGCTTGGTGGCAGTGACTATGGAGAATCATCACTATCTCATCTGGAAGATTAACTCCCACTCGATTCAAGCGATTGTAGTACTCAGACAATCTGAGCACATGCTCAACGATTGAGCTTTTCTCCCTTAGTTTGTAGGCTTAAGAAACTTGTCAGAGGTCTCATACCTCTTGACGTGGGCACTAGTCTGAAATCCCAATTTCAGTCTTTGGAACATCTGATATGTTCTGTGACATTTCAAAACGTCTTTGGTGCCACAATTCTAAACCGTTAGCATTACGCACTGAACTATCACGTAGTCATCAAAACCTGTATGTCAGATGTTTCCCAACATCTACAGACGATGCTCGAGGATCAGCACACTGAGCAGTGCATTAAGGACATAATCCTTCTGTGCAGCAATGAGGACAATCCTCAGTTTACGGACCCAGTCCGCATAGTTGCTATTGTCAACTCTCAACTAAATTTTCTCTAGGAACATATCTAAAACAATAGAACTATAGCGCAAGCTACGACATAATTTGCAAAGACCTTTTGACTATGTTCATGATAATTATGTTCATCTAATCAAATTATTTAATGAACTCCCACATAGATAGACATACCTCTAGTCATCTAAGTGATACATGATCCGAGTCAACTAGGCCGTGTCCGATCATCACGTGAGACGGACTAGTCATCATCGATGAACATCTTCATGTTGATCGTATCTTCTATATGACTCATGTTCAACCTTTCGGTCTTCTGTGTTCCGAGGCCATGTCTGTACATGCTAGGCTCGTCAAGTCAACCTAAGTGTATTGCGTGTGTAAATCTGGCTTACACCCGTTGTATGCGAACGTTAGAACCTATCACACCCGATCATCACGTGGTGCTTCGGAACAACGGACCTTAGCAATGGTGCACAGTTAGGGGGAACACTTTCTTGAAATTATGGCGAGGGATCATCTTATTTATGCTACCGTCGTTCTAAGCAAATAAGATGTAAAACATGATAAACATCACATGCAATCAAATAGTGACATGATATGGCCAATATCATTTTGCTCCTTTTCATCTCCATCTTCGGGGCGCCATGAACATCATTGTCACCGGCATGACACCATGACCTCCATCATCATGATCTCCATCATCGTGTCTTCATGAAGTTGTCTTGCCAACTATTACTTCTACTACTATGGTTAACGGTTAGCAATAAAGTAAAGTAATTACATGATGTTTATGTTGACACGCAGGTCATAAATAAATTAAGACAACTCCTATGGCTTCTGCCGGTTGACATACTCATCGACATGCAAGTCATGATTCCTATTACAAGAACATGATCAATCTCATACATCACATATATCATTCATCACATCCTTTTGGCCATATCACATCACATAGCATACCCTGCAAAAACAAGTTAGACGCCCTCTAATTGTTGTTGCATGTTTTACGTGGCTGCTGTGGGTTTCTAGCAATAATGTTTCTTACCTACGCAAAACCACAACGGTGATATGCCAATTGCTATTTACCCTTCATAAGGACCCTTTTCATCGAATCCGATTCGATAAAGTGGGAGAGACAGACCCCCGCCAGCCACCTTATGCATCAAGTGCATGTCAGTCGGTGAAACCTGTCTCACGTAAGTGTACGTGTAAGGTCGGTCCGGGTTGCTTCATCCCACAATGCCGCCGAATCAAGATAAGACTAGTAGCGGCAAGCAAATTGAACAAATCATCACGCACAACTACTTTGTGTTCTACCCGTTCATAGAATCTACGCATAGACCTAGCTCATGATGCCACTGTTAGGGATCGTAGCAGAAATTTAAAATTTTCTATGCATCACCAAGATCAATCTAAGGAGTAATCTAGCAATGAGGGGAAGGGGAGTGCATCTATATACCCTTGTAGATCGCTAAGTGGAAGAGTTACAAGAACGTGGTTGGTGGAGTCATACACGCAGTGATTCAGATCGCGGTCGATTCCGATCTAAGCGCCGAACAACGGCGCCTCCGCGTTCAACACACATGCAGCCCGGTGACGTCTCCCATGCCTTGATCCAGCAAGGAGAGAGGGAGAGGTTGGGGAAGACTCCGTCCAGCAGCAGCACGACGGCGTGGTGGTGGTGGAGGAGCGCGGTACTCCAGCAGGGCTTCGCCAAGCACTACGAGAGACGAGAAGGGAGAGAGGTAGGGCTGCGCCCTGGGAGAGAGAGACTCGCATGTTGTGCAGCCCCAAAACCTCCATTATATATAGGGGCAAGGGCAAGGGGAGGCACCCTAGGGTTTCCCCTAGGGGGCGGCGGCCAGGGCAGATGGGATCTCCCCCTTGGGTGACTTGGCCCCTATTGGGGATATTACTGCTGGGCGTAAACCGGCCTATCTGGGCCGGGTCAACTTCATCAGTAGTTCCAGAAGTGATAAAACCCAAGAAGGCAGATGAGGGCCTAAGGCCCGTAGCCGGTTCAAGACTTGTAGCTGTAAACCGGAATTTGTATATAAACTTGTATTGTAAGTTAGGAATAAGGAGAGACCAACCCGGATACGAATATCGACCGGTGTTAGGACTCTGTGAACTGACGGGTGTCACCCGTGTATATAAGGGGACGACCCGGCGGCGGTTCAAGGACAACAGACAACAACTCGAGACATAGGCAAAGCTTGTTTGCTCCCTGGTCATCGAAACCCCATCAATTCCATCACAACTAGACGTAGGCTTTTACCTTCATTGAAGAGGCCGAACTAGTATAAACTCTCTTGCGTCCCTGTGTCCGCTTTAACCCCTTCAAGCTAACCCGTCGTGATGGCTCCACGACTGAGTCCTTTCTCTAGGACATCTGCCGTGACAAAACCACGACAGTTGGCGCCCACCGTGGTTGGAATATTCATGGCCGGAACACATGCAGCACTTCATTCTTCGACAACTGCGGCAACGATCTCCGGTTTAGCAGCAGCGACGGCTGCCGGGGCAGGAGGCCCTGTGCGCCCGCCGGCTCAGGTTCTATCAAAACTATTTGATGTGTTGGCTGTGCTTATGGCGGAAGTTAATCCACCGGATCAGGACGTTCACAACGCGGAGATTGCAAAGGTAAAGGAACAGATCACCCAGGCCAAGGCGAATCTGGCGGCTGAGGACACCAGGATGGCCGCAGAGCGGGCCGCTTTAGACGCACAGGCCTACAGGCTTATGTTGGAACAGAGCGCGTCGCATGAAGTGATGAGGAGGAAGCACCGATCCCGCTTACCTCCGGTTTTCGAGGCCAGAGACCTTTTCAACACTCCAGGACCAAGAGCCGGCAATCCGCTGGAGGGAAACCGGGCAGAAGCCCCTGGGACCGGTGCACCGGTTCAGCCTCCTCAGATGGACCCGCCTCATCAAAATACTGTTATACCTCAGGCTGCTTTAACACCTCCGGGTCACTACTCCAACCCAATGGACAATCTTGTTGCCGCTGCTGCATGGCTGGAGGCCATTCCAATTGAAGGTGACTCGCCGCAGGCAGTAGAGACGCGACGGGTCAAGGAACTTTTGAGGACAGCTTTGGCCCAACAGGAAGCGTACTCGTACAGCCGCGACCGGATCCACTCGACCCCCTGTCCAAGCCGGAGCTATAGCAGACATATGGATGAACTAGCAGTGTCGAGTAATGAACGACGTGGGGCACCCCGTGACAACAACCCGGCAGGTGGTGCTGATAACGCTCAGGGAGTGGTGGACCGGGCCCGCACGCGCAGGGAGGCCGAGTTAGCCACACAGCATTAGGCTCGGCAGCTCACGCCGGTTTGTCCAACCACCTTGACTAAACCTGGTGTTACTTCTAGTTCTTTGGGGGTGCCTTGCCTTATCCCCGCTTTACGCAACGTGCGCCTGCCCAAGGATTTCAAAGGCCCGCGCAAGGTACCAAATTACACGGCGGATCAACCTCCAGAGACATGGGTGGAGAGCTATGAGATGGCCATGGAGATGCTTGATGTGGATGACGCGGCGTGTGCGAAATACTTCACCATGATGCTTGAAGGAACGACCCGTACTTGGTTAAAAAGCTTGCCGGCTAATTCTATCAGTTCATGGGCCCAATTACGAGCCCGGTTTATCAGCAATTTCAAGGATACCTGTAAACAGCCTATGTCGATAGTGGACTTAGATGCATGCGTCCAGGAGGAAGGAGAATCAACGACTCATTAGGTGCGCCGGGTTTCACAAGTGTTGCACTCCTCAGACCGCATCAACGCTGACACCGCAGTATTAACCCTAGAAGGCAACTGCCAGTTTGGGCCCCTGAACTGAAGTTGGGACGGATTAAGCGTCATTGCACCGACATGGGGACCCTCATGGCCGCTTTGGTGAAATATGCTGATTCTGATAGTACCAAGGATCCCGAATCTGATGATGACAAGACAGGGAAAGGGAAGAAGAACAGCAGCTCCAAAGGTCAGCAGCATCACTGGGCAGGCAATGGTGGTGGAGGCAAGCGTAAAGCGGATGGTAACATGGACTTTGTGGCTAATACCAACGCACAGGACAATGCCCAGCGACGCAAGGGTAGACCGAAAAATCGTAATTGGACACCCAACCCTAACCCAAATTGCCTAAACTATCTGCTAAGCCAGCCCTGTCCAAGACATGGGACGAAGGAGGCGCCAGCAAACCACCTTTGGAAGGATTGCTTTATTATGCAGGAGTTCAAGAATTCTAATAATTTCTGGTATGATCACGAATCTGGCGGTGGCTCAGGATCCGGGCCGGGTTACGGTGGAGGAAGTTCCGGTTCAGGATTCAATGGTAATCCGGGCAGACATAATGGTCAAAATAGTCAGAACAACCAGGGTGGTTACAACCAACAGCAGCAACAGTCAGGTTACTAGAGCAACCCAAAGCATTTGAGTAGTGGGCAGTACCATGTCTTCACCACTAGCCTGGACAAGAGAGACCGGAAGGTTCAGAGGCGGGCGGTCAACTCTGTTGAACCGGCCATACCCCGGTATCTACGTTGGTGTGAACAACCAATCATATGGAGCAGAGAGGATCACCCTCCCCAGGTCGATAATCCGGGTCAGTTGGCTCTAGTGGTGGCGCCTCAGGTGGGAGGTTATAAGTTCACCAAGGTGCTCATGGATGGAGGGAGCAGCATTAACATCCTGTATTATGAGACCGTCCGTCGTATGGAACTAACAGATAAAAATCTCAAACCGTCTAATACAGTGTTCCATGGTGTAGTGCCAGGCAAATTAGCGTATCCCGTTGGTAAGATAGCTCTAGAAGTGGCCTTTGGGGATGACCATGATTCTAGGTCGGAGACATTGACGTTTGAAGTGGTGAAAATCCAGAGTCCATATCACGCCCTGTTTGGGCGACTGGCTTACGCCAAGTTTATGGCACGACCCTGTTATGTGTATTTGCAGCTCAAGATGCCGGGTCACACGGGGACAATAACGGTTCACGGAAGCCGCAAAATCGCATTGGAATGCGAGGAAGGAGATGCGGCTTATGCAGAGTCGGTTTGTGCCACCGAGGAGTTGAAGTACTATAAAGACAATGTTGATCCGGCGGACATGACTCCGTTGAAGAAGCCAACTACGGAGCATGATCCGGCCCTGAAGTTCAAATCGGCAGCAGAAACTAATCTTGTTGACTTCGTACCTGGCGATTCATCCAAGCAGTTCAGCATCAGTGCCAACTTGGATCCGAAATAGGAAAGCGCGCTCATCGAGTTCATCCGTGAGAATTGGGACATCTTTGCATGGAAGCCCTCTGACATGCCAGGTGTACCGAGGCAACTCGCTGAGCACACACTTAATGTGGATCCTAAATATAAACCAGTGAAATGGTTCCTCCACCAGTTTAATGAAGAAAGACGCAAGGCGATTGGAGAAGAGGTAGCCAGGCTCTTAGCAGCTGGCTTTATTGTTGAAGTTTTTCACCCTGAGTGGCTTTCCAATCCGGTGCTAGTCCTCAAGAAAAACGGCACCTGGCGCATGTGTGTGGATTACACAGATCTTAGTAAGGCTTGTCCAGCATATTGTTTTGCCCTCCCCCGTATTGATCAAATTATTGATGCTACGTCGGGTTGTGAGCGTTTAAGTTTTTTGGATGTGTATTCTGGCTATCATCAGATCAAAATGGCAGTTAAGGACCAGGAGAAGACAAAATTTATAACTCCCTTTGGAGCCTTCTGCTATGTGTCTATGCCCTTCGGGCTCAAGAGGGCCCAGGCAACTTACCAACGGTGTGTACAAAATTTTCTTCACAAGCAGATTGGCCATAATGTACATGCTTACGTGGATGATATCGTGGTTAAGTCCAGGGAGAAGGAGACTCTGATTGATGATTTGAAGGAAACCTTTGATAACCTGAGAACATATAAGATGATGCTTAATCCGGACAAGTGTGTCTTTGGTGTACCGGCAGGCAAGCAATTGGGTTTTCTGGTGTCTAACAGGGGAATTGAGGCTAATCCGGAGAAGATCACGGCTATCACCTCCCTGGCTAAACCGAAGTGTATCAACGATGTTCAACGCCTGGCAGGCTGGATTGCTGCGTTAAGCCGGTTTGTCAGTCGTCTTGGTGAGAAGGCAATCCCTTTGTATCAGATGTTAAAAAAGCGGATCAGTTTGTTTGGAGCTCCGCCGCTAATGAAGCATTTGAGGACTTAAAGCGGCAGTTGGCCAATCCACCTGTGCTCACCGCACCCATTGACAAAGAGCCATTACTGCTATATGTTGCTGCAAATGCTCGGGCGGTCAGCGTGGCTATTGTGGTGCAGCAAGAGGAGGCAGGCAAGGAGCATCCGGTTCAACGACCGGTCTATTATATCAGCGAGGTGCTAATCGAGTCCAAGCAAAGGTATCCGCATTGGCAGAAGCTGGTGTATGGAGTTTTTATGGCAAGCCGGAAGCTTAAACAATATTTCCAAGGGCACCCAATTATGGTGGTCAGTTCTGCTCCTTTGGGAGATATCATCCAGAACCGGGAAGCAACTGGCCGGATTGCAAAGTGGGCCATAGAGCTGGGGCCGTACGGTTTGAAGTATGTGCCTTGGACAATGGTTAAGTCTCAAGCACTTGTTGATTTCATCAATGATTGGACGGAAATGCAAGCACCTGAAGAAAAGCCGGATCACATGTATTGGACCATCCATTTTGACAGATCCAGGCAGTTGGAAGGCTCGGGGGCTGGAGTCGTATTAACTTCCCCACGAGGTGATAAGTTTTGTTATGTTCTCCGCTTAATGTTCCCTTGTACTAAAAACGCAGCTGAGTATGAAGCCTTGCTCCATTGTCTCTGGATGGCTAAGGAGATGAATCTATGTCGAGTTAAGTGCTTCGGTGACTCGGACCTTGTGGCTTAGCAAGTGTCTGGCACTTGGGACTCCAAGGACCCACTCATGGCAGCATATCGTCGGGAGGTGGATACTGTTGCAGGTTATTTCAAAGGCTATCAGGTGGACCACGTGGACCGGCAGAAAAATGAAGCGGCGGACGCTTTAAGCTGGCTGGGCTCTCAGCGCAAACCGGTCCCGCCCAATGTTTTTCTGGATGTGCTGCACAACCCGTCGGTCAAGATCCCTGGTGAAGAGGATTTGGCTATTCCTGATCCAGAGGCTCAATTGGTGGCGGCTCTTCATGTTATTCCGGATTGGACGCTTCCTTACCTGGCGTACAAGAACTGGGGCGAGTTGCCAGAGGATGAGATTCTGGCCAGACAGATAATCCGGC
This sequence comes from Triticum urartu, assembly GCF_003073215.2. Taxonomy (NCBI): domain Eukaryota; kingdom Viridiplantae; phylum Streptophyta; class Magnoliopsida; order Poales; family Poaceae; genus Triticum; species Triticum urartu. The sequence continues at coordinate 173,477,550 of NC_053026.1, read as the reverse complement.
GATCCAAGTCCATGGCTATAATCAACGGCGAGTTGCATCATTGCAGTGTATCAGGAGCTTTTCAACGCTGCGTGTCTCCTGAAGAAGGCCGTGAAATTTTGCGTGAGATCCACGAAGGAGATTGTGGTCACCACGCCGGTTCAAAGTCTCTGGTGGCTAAAGCGTTTCGCCATGGCTTCTATTGGTTAACTGCTCATGCTGATGTGGAGGATCTGGTCAGACGATTTGATGGTTGCCAAAGGTTTTCAAGACATGCTCATGTACCGGCTCAAGAATTGAGAATGATTCCAATTACTTGGCCGTTTGCGACTTGGGGGTTGGATATGGTTGGGCCTTTCAAAAGGTCCAAAGATAAGAAGACCCACCTCCTGGTGGCGGTTGACAAGTTTACAAAGTGGGTGGAGGCAGAACCTGTTAGCAAGTGTGATACGGCCACGGCGGTTCAGTTCATCAAAAAGGTGATTTTCCGGTTTGGCTTTCCGCATAGTATTATCACAGATAATGGTACCAATTTGTCCAAAGGTGCTATGAAGGAGTTCTGCGAACAGGAGCACATCCGGCTCGACGTTTCATCAGTGGCACATCCACAGTCCAATGGTCAAGCAGAAAGAGCTAATCAAGAGATCTTGAGAGGCATCAAGCCCCGGCTCATGGTTCCTTTGCAGAGAACGCCGGGTTGTTGGGTAGAAGAATTACCATCTGTGTTATGGACCATCAATACAACACCCAACAGATCAACAGGATACACACCGTTCTTCATGGTTTATGGAGCGGAGGCGGTTCTCCCTAGTGATATCCGTCATGATTCACCTCGTGTAACGACTTATATTGAAGCGGACAACAAGACAGCACGGCAAGATGCTTTGGACCGGTTGGATGAAGAGCGTGACATCGCAGCTGCTCGATCGGCGATTTACCAGCAGGATCTTCGTCTTTATCACAGTCGCCGAGTCAGAACCAGAACCTTTCAGGAAGGAGATTTGGTGCTTCGGCTCATCCAAGATCAGACTGATATGCATAAGTTATCCCCACCTTGGGAGGGCCTTTCGTGGTTAGCAAGAATCTGCACAACGGGTCGTACTATCTGATCGATATTCGAGAGAATAAAGACTCACGTACATCAGAGGAGGAGACTAACAGGCCGTGGAACATAGCTCATCTTCGGCCTTACTATACCTGAGCCATTGGCTATACTGATGTACATATTACGACAATGTATATATTATGATTAAATATAATAAACCGGAACCTCAGCTAAAGCGGGGTATCTGTTCTTTTACATCATGTGAGGTTACACGGAGTTGCTCTAAAGCAGCCTCCGGTTTACCCCTTGAGTTCGCTTTTTAAAAGCATCATGTTATATCACTTGGGGGTTTGGTCGTGTCCGAACCAATACCATGCCTCTTGATAGGCGAGAGCCACCAGATCACTTGGGGACTTGGTCATGTCTGAACCAGTCATGCCTCTTGATTGGCTTAAGGCCACAGAATCACTTGGGGGCTTGGTCGAACCCGAACCATGACCATGCCACTTGATCGGCATAAATGCCACGGTTTCATTTGGAGACCTGGCTGACTAGAACCATAGTTACACCTAACGGGAGCTTGGTCGTGTTCGGCCATGGTAACACCAACTGATCAGCTCAAATAAACCTTTTTTTGCAATGTTTTGTCATTGCACATGATTTACACTTTTCTTTGAAGGGGGGGTTTTGCTTTTTATTGCGTTTTTTAAACCGACAAAGTTTTTTAACCAATCAATTGACGGAACACAGTTCACGTCAATCCGGAGACTATTTGCCCGGTTTGATCCTTGTTGTTAACATCCTCTTATGGAGTAACACGGTGTTTATTATAACCCGGCATGGTTTACATGGTAAACCAGCATCATATATATACAGGAGCTGTTAGCTCCTCCAACAGTGTGTGTTTGCAAAACTCCGCTTCAAGATTGGCCAAGCCAACTTCATGCTCAACGAGGGCAGGTATTATGTATCACAAAAATTTGGTCATATACTTAAGAATTTTTTTGGATGTTTTGACTTCATATATGCAGACATCATATTCCGCCGGACGGTACAACCGCGGTGGCACTTGAAGAGTTTTTTCTTGCAGAAGGTGCTTTGGAAAGTTCATCACCACAGGAAGAAAAAATTATGCACGAAGGCATATCAACATCAAAAGTATTAGCTAGCCTATTACAAGGCAACATGGTGCCCATAATAATATCATTGTTTTTCGCAAAGGAGAGGCAGTTTCAAAACCGGCTTCCGGTTCAAGCTTGGTCACCAGCCTGGCCTGATGGTTGTGGGTCACCCTGCGCCGCTTCAGCCTCCGTTTCTCTACCAAGTGGCTGGAAAACAACAGTTGTCCAGTCTATTCCCATTAATGCTTGAAAAACAGCTTCATCATGGATCAGCAATGACGGGTCAATATCGGGAGCATAAGTGTGCTTACGGATTGGAGGGATAAGATATTCCGACTCATGAATTGGGGCAGCTATTCGCTTGTTCTGATTATCATATTGAGCTAGATAATGAGACAAGTCTGCTTCTTCAGCCAGTTGACAAGCTAGCGGATGCACCTCCTAGTTTATGGCTCGCTGATTCGCTTCACTAAATTCTGACCCATCTTCTTTCAAGGTGGGATAGCCCTGAGCCGCTTCAATAGGATCAAAATCCGGCACCCAGGCTTTTGCCCGCATTAAGGCATTGATCGCACCGGTTCGAGCAGCAGATTTCTTCAGCTCTTCAACCTGGGCGGGAAGCACCGACAGTTTCATCAGGGTATCTTGAATCAAAGTGGGTGCTGGTTTGTTGTGAGATGCGGTACAGATGATCCGCTGTGCGCTAGTATACAGCTGTTCGACCAACGTGTAGATGGCCTTCAATTTTTTCCGCACATCTGAACCCAAATGACCAGTGCGTGTCCCTGAAATATCATAAGGGTTAAACCGGCAGCTCTATAAGAAGGCCGAGTCAATTCAGAAGTCAAACTGGCTTACCAAAGATAGCAGTGGTCATAGTATGCACGTGCCGCTTTATACTGGTCAATTCATCCGCCACCGGTTTTAGTGCAGCCTCGGCATCCTCTGCTCGTTTGATTAAATTGGACTTTTCAGTGGCCCAATCCGCCTGTTTCTTCTTGAAGCTCTCCTTAAGCTGCTCCATGGCGCTTAAAGCGTTGGCTAATTCCTCTTTTGCTTTGGAGGTTTCGGCTTGTTGGGTTTTCAGGTTTTCTTGGAGGTCGGCGATTTGGTTTTCTTTCGTCTTCAGCTCAGCCTGCATGCAGATAGTTATATGCTTCAACAAAACAGTACAAGGATTGAAGTACCAACCACATAACAAGTTATGCACCTGGCACTTGGGGGCTAATGCATATTCGATCTTCATCTTTCAATTGCTTACAAAGTCCCAAGATCAATACAAGTATTCAACTTGGCACTTGGGGGCTAATGGCTATTTGCTCGTATATATTCTGATGCGGCAATTTCAATTACTTAAAGTACCGGTTTAACTACGCTAAGTTGAACCGGCCCTTGGGGGCTACATCAGCGAATTTCAAAGCATCAAGATTTATATTAGTAAGTCCCGGTTTGAAAGAATATTACAAACCGGCCCTTGGGGGCTAGGAGAGTCAGCAAGAATGGAAGCATACAAGCAGGAAGGAGCATATGGAAGTTACCTCATATTTATCTTTCATCATATTAACCAGACCAGCTTCATAGTCGCGACTGGTATACAACCGGTTCAGATAGCCGGAATGGATATCTTGGGCGTTCAGAGCAGCATAAGTCGTCAGATCAGCGTTCCACTTGCCTTTGCCAAAGGCAGCAAATTCTTCCTTGGCAGAATGTTTGGATAAAGCGACAGGATTGCTTGGCTCAGTGTGGCCAGTGCCAGTAATGAGAACCTCATCATCCTAGGTACCGCTGGTTTGCACTGGGGCTGTTGGCTTGCTAGTAGGTTTTGCTGGACCGGTGGAGCTTTCAATCCGTATGGAACCTGTGGGTTGATTGACAGGACCAGAGGCATCAGTAGGTCTCTCTTCAGCAATAAGATCGTCGTCTTGCTGCGGTGGATCGTTGGGTATATCCTCAGGAATAGCCGCTTCAAGATTGGGTGTCTTTCCTGGTTCAAGAACGACATCTTCTTCGGCCGCTTTGTCCAGGCGGGCCTTCTTGCTTGGCCTAGGTTTGGCCCTGAGAAGAATAACAAAATCAAATATAGCATATGTTCTAAGGCGATGTACTGCAAACATCACAATAAGTATAGCTTACCCAAGCACCATTTTGAGCGGTGGGAGCTGAGTAGCCGATGACTCGCGAGAAGATGAGTGGGAAGTAACCTGGTAATCGGAGTCAGATGGATTAAGAGGTTGACGAAAGCAGCCCGCTTTAGGACAAGCACTGACAAGCAAATTAGAGACCTCTGAATGGCGTTTCCAAACCGGACTTTTCGGTAAATCGGCGGAGGTAACTACCTGGCCGCTGTGCTGGGTTGTGCGACGAGCTTCGTGTTGTTGGGTCTTCATAAGAAATTTAGGATCCAAATAAGCAAGAGGATGAGAAAATTTAACTTTCCGGTTTGCCTGACGGATTTTTTGTGAAGGCAAAGTTTCTGAATCGGAAGAGAGAATAATTACCTCTGCAACATCCGCGTGGCTGGCTTCGGCATCATCCTGACAAATATCATCATCAATAAGACGCATGAAAAATAAACCAAGTGAGTCAAGCTCTACGTCAAAGTCCGGATTATCCACATCATCATCAGGGGCCGGATTAGAAGATGCAGTGGTTCTTTTCCTGTGGGCAGTCTTCTTCACAGCTTTAGTCTTTTGCCGAGTTGCTCTTTCCGGTTTGTCTTGTTTTTGTGATTTCTCCTACGGCAGTTTCTTGCTCCAAAACGGATCATTGCCCTGATTACACAGACACTGATATTAAACAAAGACCAGATATATCATTAAGAGATTCAGCAAAAAGAAAAATCAAAGTCTTACAGCTGGCGGTTTGTTGGTGGCACAGAAGGGAAGCAGGCCGTTACTAGCACAGACGTGTTCTGGTTCATTCAGCATCTTATTCATAGCCTCTGTGATTTCTTCATCGGTGAGCTGGATTTTGGAATGTCGTAGTGGGTCATCAACACTGCCAGTATACTCGCACATCAAACCGGAGCGCTGACTAAGGGGCAGTATGCTCCATGATATCCAACAGCGAGCGAGATCAACCCCTGTTAAACCATTGGCCATAAAGGCTCTGAGCTTTGACAGTTGAGGAGCATATTTGCTTCTCTCCTGTGCAGTCAATCTTTGTGGAAAAGGGTGTGTATTGCTGAGCCGCTCTGGACGAAAGCCAGGCAAGGGATTCTCACCAGCAGGGGAGGTGTCTTTGCAGTAGAACCATGTCTGATTCCATTCTTTGGGGTGGCTATGCAGTTTGGCGTGAGGGTATGTGACCTCTTTCCTTTTCTGAATTTCCACGCCACCCAACTCCGTATTGGAGCCGTCAGTAAACTCAGTATGGCGGTTTAGATGGAAAAGGTCTCTGAACAATTCCACTATGGGCTCCTCTTGAAAGAACGCTTCACAGAGCACTTGGAAGTGACACATATTTGTAACAGAGTTGGGGCCAGTATCTTGTGGATGGAGCTAGAAATCGGCAAAAACATCCCGGTAAAATTTAGAACCGGGCGGCTTAAAGCCCCGGGCTAAGTGATCTACGAAAACAACAACCTCTCCTTCTCGAGGTGTGGGAGGGCATTCTTTGCCAGGAGCCCTCCAACGGATGGTATCTTTGCTGCCTAAAGCGCCAATCAGGACTAAATCGTCCAGTTGAGCCTCTGTGACGCGAGAAGGAACCCAATTGCACTCATACACTTGCTTGGCCATGTTGGAATCTACAAGGTAGAAGATCCTAGTTCAAAAATGCATTTGATCAAGATACATTGGTATGGGCACTGTTAAACCGGAGTCAGAACTATCTGAACCGGAGTTTTATGAAGCAACAAGCGGTTCAATAAGGGGACTAATGGCATATACCGGTTTGGAAAAATTTTCTATAAGGTTAAACCACCTGATCTAAGCATTGCGGATGGACAAGTACGTAGAAACAGGTTTCACAAGATTTCCTTATAGCATTAGATCTGAAGCAAGTTCAGAAAAGAGATAAATACTTAGAGGTTCAAAGGAGCAGTACCGAATCAATGAGCAAAACGTTCATATAGATCTATGGTTTTGAGATGCATAAGTGAAGGCGAAAGTCAAACAACTATCATTGCACAGAGTAAAGATTTGCGGATTCATCTAAAGATCTATCGTATGAGCAAGAGGCAGACGATGAATACTGAAGAACTGTGAAACCCTAAAACAGATCTGCAGGGGAAAGTATAGAAGGTTTACCGGAGCTGAGGAAGACGCGGAAGGTTGTCGCGATGCTCTGGTGCGCCCAGGTTGATGCAGCGGCCAAGGTTGAGGCAGAGGTCGACGGTGGCGGTGGAGCTCTGAAGCCGGGCGATGCGAGGAAGACGAAGCAGAAGGGGAAGAAGGGAAAGAGAAAGGAAATGACCCTTCGGTCCTATTTATAAGGCAAAAAGACATGTGTCAGGCACGACAATCAAGGGGCCACGAAACGGAGCTGTCGCCTCGATTTCCGCATATATATTAAATAAAGAAGCATAATGGATATCTTCGTTATGACAGGTGACATCACTCCGGTTTACAGTAATCAGAGAAGATGACATCATGGTGGTTTACCAATTTATGATAAGACGTTGAAGATGAAGTTTTTGTTAAAGGATTGACATGAACCCGTTCAAATCAATCTGGGGCCTAATGTTGGGGATATTACTGCTGGGCGTAAACCGGCCTATCTGGGCCGGGTCAACTTCATCAGTAGTTTCAGAAGTGATAAAACCCAAGAAGGCAGATGAGGGCCTAAGGCCCGTAGCCGGCTCAAGACTTGTAGCTGTAAACCGGAATTTGTATATAAACTTGTATTGTAAGTTAGGAATAAGGAGAGACCAACCCGGATACGAATATCAACCAGTGTTAGGACTCTGTGAACCGACGGGTGTCACCCATGTATATAAGGGGACGACCCGGCAGCGGTTCAAGGACAACAGACAACAACTCGAGACATAGGCTAAGCTTGTTTGCTCCCTAGTCATCGAAACCCCATCAATTCCATCACAACTAGACGTGGGCTTTTACCTTCATTGAAGTGGCCGAACTAGTATGAATTCTCTTGCGTCCCTGTGTCCGCTTTAACCCCTTCAAGCTAACCCGTCGCGATGGCTCCATGATTGAGTCCTTTCTCTAGGACATCTGCCGTGATAAAACCACGACAGCCCCCAAGCCAGGAGGTGGGAACCCTAGATGGGGTGCCCCAAACCCCCTTGTCACGTGGGATTAGGTGAGGAGGCGCACAGCCCCTTAGTGGGCTGGTTTGCCCCCTTCCCTTGGCCCATGAAGCCCCCCAACACTTGCCGGGGCTCCCGAAACACCTTTCGGTCATGCTGGTCATCACCCGATACCTCCGGAATACTTCCGGACTCCAAAACCCTTCGTCCAATATATCAATCTTCACCTCCGGACCATTCCGGAACTCCTCGTGACATCCGGGATCTCATCCTGGACTCCGAACAACATTCGGTAACCGCATACATACTTTCCCTATAACCCTTGCGTCATCGAACCTTAAGTGTGTAGACCCTACGGGCTCGGGAATCATGCAGACATGACTGAGACATCTCTCTGGACAATAACCAACAGCAGGATCTGGATACCCAAGTTGGCTCCCACATGTTCCACGATGATCTCATCGGATGAACCACGATGTCAAGGATTCATTCAATCCCGTATACAATTCCCTTTGTCTACCGGTATAGTACTTGCCCGAGATTCGATCGTCGGTATCCCGATACCTTGTTCAATCTCGTTACCGGCAAGTCTCTTTACTCATTCCGTAACACATCATCCCGTGATCAACTCCTTGGTCACATTGTGCACATTATGATGATGTCCTACTGAGTGGGCCCAGAGATACCTCTCTGTTTACACGGAGTGACAAATCCCAGTCTCGATTCGTGCCAACCCAACAGACACTTTCGCAGATACCCGTAGTGCACCTTTATAGCCACCAAGTTACGTTGTGGCGTTTGGTACACCCAAAGCATTCCTACAATATCCGGGAGTTGCACGATCTCATGGTCTAAGGAAATGATACCTGACATTAGAAAAGCTTTAGCAGACGAACTATACGATATTGTGCTAGGCTAAGGATTGGGTCTTGTCCATCACATCATTCTCCTAATGATGTGATCCCGTTATCAATGACATCCAATGTCCATGGTCAGGAAACCAAGACCATCTATTGATCAACGAGCTAGTCAACTAGAGGCTTACTAGGGACATGTTGTGGTCTATGTATTCACACATGTATTACGGTTTCCGGTTAATACAATTATAGCATGAACAATAGACAATTATCATGAACAAGGAAATACAATAATAACCATTTTATTATTGCCTCTAGGGCATATTTCCAATAGTTTGCTTCTAACAAGAATTCCACGGGTGTTATTGGGGAGTTGTCTGACAGTAATCTCCATCCTTGGAGGTTGGCGGAAGTACGGCCGTGCGAATGGCCGCACACCCAGTTCATGGAAGAGGCTCGAATCCTTCAAGAGTTCACACAATATGCTTCTAATGCTGGCCTCACTGACTTGATCGCAGCTGAATGTGAATAGTATCATCTCGTCACAAACATCTTTGTTCAAAGGTTTAATTTCCTTCCTAGGAATGTTCCTCCTGAGGTGTAGTTTAATTTATATGTTGAAACCCATCAGATACCACTCACTGAATTTTATAACATATGCATGATCCCTTCTGACGGGAGCTTAGCCGAGCCTAGGTCAGCAGAGTTTGAGGCCTTTCATCGTACCTTGAGAGTGGGAGATGAGAGGGGGTGTCTGCTATCACTGCCGCTGGCTTGCATTTTCCCGCTGTTCACTACTTTGTTCTTTTCATTGCAAAATGCTTGCTTGCTAGAGAGAAGATGGGTGTGCTCAGCTCACCAGACCTTGCTGTTTTGCATCATGCACTAGAGGGCGACAACACTTATAGCTTGGGATCTATTATGGCATGTCGCCTCCACATTAATAAGTCCAATGGTAAAATACATGGTGGGATTTGCGCTACTCGTTTGGTGGCTCACTTCAATGTTGAGATAGGCCTTCATCATTACCCTTTGACCAAGGTTTACCTAGACCGCGCAACCATGGAACACCACCATTTTATTGCACGAGATTACCCTGACATCCCTATTCCTTATAACTTAGTTTTTAGCATTGAAACTCGTGATATTATTTCATTGCCTGCGCCTGCTTTTTTTGATCCTATTGCCAGGGGCGGATATAGGATTATGCCCGCGGACATCATCGCCTGCCATAATGACCAGACTGTAGAGGAGGAGGAAGAGCCTCAACAGTGGGATCAGTGGATGCCCGCTCCTCAATACCCCAACTACTATCTTGGCTTCTAATTTATTACCAAGTTAGGCCAAAAGCCTAAGCTTGGGGGAGTACATGTTTCCCACTGACATTACATTCCTGTGCACTTATTTCATTTGTCGGTGTCCACACTTTTTCATTGTATCATCCATGCTTAATTTATTTTCTCGCTTTCTTCTTGTGTGTTTGAAAAACCTTAGACAAACGAAAAAAAATATTAGTTGTAGTTAGTTTACTTTTATGCATGCTTAGCTGTAGCATCGAAAAGAAAACCCCAAAAAAATTCCTTGTTCTTCTTTTGTTTGTTGGGAGCTTTCCCGTGTAAATAGTTTTCTCGTTTTGCTTTTCCCTTTTATTTGCTTTTTCAAGAAAACCAAAAACTCCAAAAATATTCCAGTGTGTTTCTCTGAACTTCTTTTCCGTTTATTCGAGTTGAATCAAGAAGAAGACCACGATGAAAATGTTGAGTGACTCTCATATGAATAATTGTTGATCTAATAAAGAGCCCATTTTACCTTGTCTTCTCCTATTGAATAAAATGTTTGCAGATTCCAGCTTAGTCCACGGCACTTCTGTACTATTATTATTTTCATATCATTCGGTGGCGCAAGTGAAAGGCAATAAAGACGATATTCGATGAACTAGCCGTGGCAGAGAGAAACAGGTATGAACTCGACTTGTTCTATTTGTGTAAATATGTTTAACCTAGTATCCATGATTCAGCCCATTATGGCTAAACATTTTTGCAATGACAATTAGAGATTATAACTTCTCATGCCATGCATAAGTAGCTAGGACTGGCTAATGATTTATCTTCGATATCAACCCGTTAAAATGGTTATAGCGTCTCATGCCATGTGTAATTTGATATTACATCCTGTTACAGTGATTGTGATGTAGTATGATTGCTAGATTTGGGGCTCCGCAGACCCTTGAGAGGTTCGAACATTGGGGTGTGTACGAAGAACTCCCTCTTCCTGACCTGCCAGCCCAACGAATCCACAGTCTAGCTCAACGAACCCGAGGGACAAGGGACACAGGAGTTTATCCTGGTTTGGGCCACCTTGCGGTGTAATACCCTACTCCAGCTTTGTGGTGGATTGCCTCGAGGGGCTGAGGATCAACTAGTACAGTGGTTGAACAACCTCAGTGTTGGGGAACGCAGTATTTCAAAAAATTTCCTACGATCACCCAAGATCTATCTAGGATAGGCATAGCAACAAGAGGGGAGAGTGTGTCTACGTACCCTCGTAGACCGAAAGCGGAAGCGTTTAGTAATGCGGTTGATGTAGTCGAACTTCTTCATGATCCAACTGATCAAGTACCGAACGCATGACACCTCCGTGATCTGCCCACGTTCAGCTCGGTGACGTCCCTCATACTCTTGATCCAGCTGAGGCTAAGGGTGAGTTCTGTCAGCATGATGGCGTGTTGACGGTGATGATGAGGTTACCGACGCAGGGCTTCGCCTAAGCACTACGACAATATGACCGAGGTGGAAAACTGTGGAGGGGGGCACTGCACATGGCTAAAGATCAAATTGTGTGTCTATGGGGTGCTCGTCTCCCCCGTATATAAAGGAGGGGAGTTGGAGGAGGGCCGGCCTCAAGGGGTGTGCCCAAGGGGGGATTCCTACTCCTAGTAGGAGTAGGTTTCCCCATTTCCTAGTCCAAGTAGGAGATGGAGGAAGGAGAGGAAGAAGAGAAGGAAAGGGGGGCCGGCCCCCTAACCCTAGTACAATTCGGTTTGGGCTAGGGGGGCGCGTGCCACCTCTTGGCCTGCCTCCTCTCTTCAACCACTAGGCCCATAAGGCCTAATAACTTCCCGAAGGGGGTTCCTGTAACCCCCGGTACTCCGAAACTTATCCGAAATGACCAAAACCATTCCGGTGTCCGAATGTATCCTTCCAATATATGAATCCTTATGTCTCGACCATTTGAAGACACCTCGTCATGTCCGTGATCACATCCGGGACTCCGAACAACCTTCAGTACATCAAATCACATAACTCATAATACATATCGTCATCGAACATTAAGCGTGCGGACCCTATGGGTCTGAGAACTATGTAGACATGACCGAGACACATCTTTGGTCAATAACCAGTAGCGGAGCTTGGATGCTCATATTGGTTCCTAAATATTCTACGAAGATCTCTATCGGTCATACTACATAACACCATACGTTGTTCCCTTTGTCATCGGTATGTTACTGTTGGGTAACATAGTAATTTTAAAAAATTTCCTACGCACACGCAAGATCATGGTGATGCATAGCAACGAGAGAGGAGAGTGTCGTCCACGTACCCTCGTAGACCATAACCAGAAGCATTATGAGAACGCGGTTGATGTAGTTGTACGTCTTCATGATCCGACCGATCCAAGTACCGAACGTACGACACCTCTGAGTTCAGCACACCTTCAGCTCGGTGACGTCCCACGATCTCCGATCCAGCAAAGCTTCGGGGGAGAGTTCCATCAGCACGACGGCGTGATGACGATTATGATGATGCTACCGACGCAGGGCTTCGCCTAAGCACCGCTACGATATGACCGAGGTGGAATATGGTGGAGGGGGGCACCGCACAGGGCTAATCGATCAACTGATCAACTTGTGTGTCTATGGGGTGCCCCCTCCCCCGTATATAAAGGAGTGGAGGAGGGGGAGATGCCGACCCTCCTAGGCGCGCCCCAAGGGGAGTCCTACTCCCACCGGGAGTAGGACTCAAACCCTTCCAAGAGTAGGAGTAGGAGAGAGGGAAGGAGGAGAGAGGGGGAAGGAAAGGGGGGCGCCACCCCCTCCTTGTCCAATTCGTACTAGAGGGAGAGGGGGCGCGCGGCCTACCCTGGCCGCCCCTCCTCTTCTCCACTAAGGCCGAATAGGCCCATTACACTCCTCGGGGGGTTCCGGTAACCCCCTGGTACTCCGGTATTTGTCCGAACTTGCCCAGAACCCTTCCGAAGTCCAAACATAGTCATCGAATATATCGATCTTTATGTCTCGACCATTTCGAGACTACTTGTCATGTCCGCGATAATATCTGAGACTCCGAACTACCTTCGGCACATCAAAACACATAAACTCATAATACCGATCGTCACCGAACATTAAGCATGCGGACCCTACGGGTTCGAGAACTATGTAGACAAGACCGAGACTCGTCTCCGGTCAATAACCAATAGCGGAACCTGGATGCTCATATTGGCTCCTACATATTCTACGAAGATCTTTATCGGTCAAACCGCATAACAACATATGTTGTTCCCTTTGTCATCGGTATGTTACTTGCCCGAGATTCGATCTTCGGTATCCTCATACCTAGTTTAATTTCGTTACCAGCAAGTCTCTTTACTCGTTCCGTAATGCATCATCCTGCAACTAACTCATTATTCATAATGCTTGCAAGGCATATAGTGATCTGCATTACCGAGAGGGCCCAGAGATACCTCTCCGACAATTGGAGTGACAAATCCTACTCTCGATCTATGCCAACTCAACAAGCACCATCAGAGACACCTATAGAGCACCTTTATAATCACCCAGTTACGTTGTGATGTTTGGTAGCACACAAAGTGTTCCTCCGGTACTCGGGAGTTTCATATTCTCATAGTCATAGGAACATTATAAGTCTTCAAGAAAGCAGTAGCAACAAACTAAATGATCATCATGATAAGCTAATGGATGGGTCAAGTCAATCACATCATTCTCTAATGATGTGATCCCGTTAATGAAATGACAACTCATGTCTATGGTTAGGAAACATAACCATCATTGATTCAACGAGCTAGTCAAGTAGAGGCAAACTAGTGACACTCTGTTTGTCTATGTATTCACACCTGTACTAAGTTTCCGGTTAATACATTTCTAGCATGAATAATAAACATTTATCATGATATAAGGAAATATAAATAATAACTTTATTATTGCGTCTAGAACATATTTTCTTCAGTCTCCCACTTGGACTAGAGTCAATATTCTAGATTACACAATAATGATTCTAACACCCATGGAGTCTTGGTGCTGATCGTGTTTTGCTCGTGAGAGAGGCTTAATCAACGGGTCTGCAACATTCAGATCCGTATGTATCTTGCAAATCTCTATGTCTCCCTCATTGACTTGATCGCGGATGGAATTGAAGCATCTCTTGATGTGCTTGGTTCTTTTGTGAAACCTGGATTCCTTTGCCAAAGGCAATTGCACCAGTATTGTCCGAAAAGATTTTCAATGGACCCAATGCACTAGGTATGACACCTAGATCAGATATGAACTCCTTCATCCAGACTCCTTCATTTGCTGCTTCCGAAGCTGCTATGTATTACGCTTCACACGTAGATCCCGCCACAACGCTTTGCTTAGAACTGCACCAAGTGACAGCTCCACCGTTCAATAAAAACACGTATCCTGTTTGTGACTTAGAGTCATCCAGATCAGTGCCAAAGCTTGCATCAACGTAACCATTTACGACGAGCTCTTTGTCAGCTCCATAAACGAGAAACATGTCCTTAGTCCTTTTAGGCCATTTTAGATGTTCTTGACCGCTGTCCAGTGATCCACTCCTGGATTACTTTGGTACCTCCCTGCTAAACTAATAGCAAGGCACACAACAGGTCTGGTACATAGCATTTCATACATGATAGAGCCTATGGCTGAAGCATAGGGAACATCTTTGATTTTCTCTCTATCTTCTGCTGTGGTCGGGCATTGAGCCTGACTCAATTTCACACCTTGTAACACAAGCAAGAACTCTTTCTTTGCTTGAGACATTTTGAACTTCTTCAAAACTTTATCAAGGTATGTGCTTTGTGAAAGTCCAATTAAGTGTCTTGATCTATCTCTATAGATCATGATGCCCAATATATAAGCAGCTTCACCGAGGTCTTTCATTGAAAAACACTTATTCAAGTATCCAATTATGCTATCCAGAAATTCTATATCATTTCCCATCAGCAATATGTCATCCACATATAATATTAGAAATGCTACAGAGCTCCCATTCACTTTCTTGCAAATACAGGCTTCTCCAAATGTCTGTATCAAACCATATGCTTTGATCACACTATGAAAATATTTATTCCAACTCCGAGATGCTTGCACCAGTCCCTAGATAGATCGCTGGAGCATGCACACTTTGTTAGCACCCTTTGGATTGATAAAACCTTCCGGTTGCATCATATACAACTCTTCTTCCAGAAATCCATTCAGGAATGCAGTCTTTACATCCATTTGCCAAATTTCATAGTCATAAAATGTGGCAATTGCTAACATGATTCGGACAGACTTAAGCATCACTATGGGTGAGAAAGTCTCATCATAGTCAACTCCTTGAACTTGTCGAAAACCTTTCGCAACAAATCGAGCTTTGTAGACAGTAACATTACCGTCAGCGTCAGTCTTCTTCTTGAAGATCCATTTATTATCGATGGCTTGCTGGTCATTGGGCAAGTCAACCAAAGTCCACACTTTGTTCTCATACATGGATCCCATCTCAGATTTCATGGCCTCAAGCCATTTTGCGGAATCTGGGCTCATCATCGCTTCCTCATAGTTCGTAGGTTCGTCATGGTCAAGTAACATGACCTCCAGAACAGGATTACCGTACCACTCTGGTGCGGATCTTACTCTGGTTGACCTACGAGGTTCGGTAGTAACTTGATCTGAAGTTACATGATCTTCATCATTGATACGTCTCCAACGTATCTATAATTTATGAAGAATTCATGCTATTATATTATCTGTTTTGGATGTTTATGGGCTTTACTAAACACTTTCATATTATTTTTGCGACTAACCTATTAACCGGAGGCCCAACCCAAATTGTTGTTTCCTTGCCTATTTTAGTGTTTCGAAGAAAAGGAATATCAAATGGAGTCCAAACGGAATGAAACCTTCGGGAGAGTTATTTTTGGAACGGAAGCAATCCAGGAGACTTGGAGTAGACGTCAGGGAAGCTTCGAGGAAGCCACGAGGCAGAGTAGCGCGCCCACCACCCTCGTGGGCCCCTCATGGCTCCCCTGACCGACTTCTTTCGCCTATATATGTCCATATACCCTAAAACATCGGAGAGCAGAATAGATCGGGAGTTCTGCCGCCAGAAGCCTCTGTAGCCACCGAAAACCAATCTAGATCCGTTTCGGCACCCTGCCGGAGGGGGGAATCCCTCTCCGGTGGCCATCTTCATCATGCCGGTGCTCTCCACTACGAGGAGGGAATAGTTCACCCTCGGGGCTGATGGTATGTACCAGAAGCTATGTGTTTGATCTCTCTCTCTCTCTTGTTCTTGAGGTGGTACGATCTTGATGTATCGTGAGCTTTGCTATTATAGTTGGATCTTATGATGTTTCTCCCCCTCTACTCTCTTGTAATGGATTGAGTTTTCCCTTTGAAGTTATCTTATCAGATTGAGTCTTTAAGGATTTGAGAACACTTGTTGTATGTCTTGCATGTGCTTATCTGTGGTGACAATGGGATATCACATGATCCACTTGATGTATGTTTTGGTGATCAACTTGCGAGTTCCGTGACCTCGGGAACTTATGCATAGGGGTTGGCACACATTTTCCTCTTGACTCTCTGGTAGAAACTTTGGGGCACTCTTTGAAGTTCTTTGTGTTGGTTGAATCGATGAATCTGAGATTGTGTGATTCATATCGTATAATCATACCCACGGATACTTGAGGTGAGATTGGAGTATCTAGGTGACATTAGGGTTTTGGTTGATTTGTGTCTTAAGGTGTTATTCTAGCATGAACTCTAGGATAGATTGAACATAGATAATAGCTTCGTGTTATTTTACTACGGACTCTTGAATAAATCGATCAGAAAGGATAACTTTGTGGTGGTTTCGTACCCTACCATAATCTCTTCGTTTGTTCTCCGCTATTAGTGACTTCGGAGTGACTCTTTGTTGCATGTTGAGGGATAGTTATATGATCCAATTATGTTATTATTGTTGAGAGAACCTGCACTAATGAAAGTATGAACCCTAGGCCTTGTTTCAACACATTGCAATACCGTTTATGCTCACTTTTATCATTGGTTACCATGCTGTTTTTATATTTTCAGATTACAAAAACATATATCTACCATCCATATTGCACTTGTATCACCATCTCTTCACTGAACTAGTGCACTTATACAATTTACCATTGTATTGGGTGTGTTGGGGACACAAGAGACTCTTTGTTATTTGGTTGCAGGGTTGTTTGAGAGAGACCATCTTCATCCTACGCCTCCCATAGATTACTAAACCATAGATCATCCACTTGAGGGAAATTTGCTACTGTCCTACAAACCTCTGCACTTGGAGGCCCAACAACATCTACAATAAAAAGGTTGTGTAGTAGACATCAAGCTCTTTTCTGGCGCCGTTTCCAGGGAGGTGAGTGCTTGAAGGTATATCTTTAGATCATGCAATTGAATCTTTTTGTTTCTTGTTTTATCACTAGTTTATTTTATAGAAGAAAATAAAATGGAATTGACGGTACCTCATATGCTTCACCTTTTTAATATCTTTCGTGAAAATAAGGATTCCGATAATTGTGCCAAAGTGTTAGAAGAAGAATGTATTAAAATGTTTGGCACTAAATCTTTGGATGATGAGCATGATTGCAATGTTGTTAGTATGAATTCTTTGAATATCCATGATGCTAATGATATGCAAAGCCACAAGTTTGGGGATGCTATGTTTGGTGAAGATGATATTTTTTGCCCCCTAAGTTTTTATGAGCAAATTTATTTTGATGATAGCATGCCTCCTGTTTATGATGATTATATTGATGAAAGTGGGTTTGGAAGAGTGTGAACTTTAGGAAGTAATGAGCCCACTATTTTGGTGGGTGTTGAATCTTATTATGATTATTATGAAAGTGTATTTGGAGAGGTCATGACTTTATTTAATGATGAATCCACTATTTTGGAAGAGGTTCCAATTGATTATGAGAACAAAGTTGCTATCTATGATGATTATTGTGATGACATGTATGCTATAAAGAACAATGATAACCATGAAACTTGTCATGTTGATTTTAACTTTCAGTTGGATTATGCCTCACATGATAGTTATTTCGTTGAGTTTACTCCCACTATTCCGAATGAGAAGAATTTTGCTTATGTGGAGAGTAATAAAATTTATATGCTTGTGCATCATGAAAATAGTGCTTTGTGTGATAGTTATATTGTTGAATTCATTCATGATGCTACTGAAAATTATTATGAGGGAGGAACATATGCTTGTAGGAATTTCAATAATAACAAGTTTCCTCTCTATGTGTTGAAAATCTTGAAGATTTGCTTGTTTTACCTTCGTATGCAAGTTGATTCTTGTTCCCACAAGTTGTTTGCTCACAAAATCCCGATGCATATGAAGTGGGTTAGACTTAAATGTTCTAGTAATATTAATCATGATGCTCTCTTTATGTTTCAATTCTTATCTTTTATGTGATCATCATTGAAATCATCATGCCTAGCTAGGGGCATTAAACGATAGCGCTTGTCGGAAGGCATCCCCTCTTTCGTCTTTGTTCACCGGTAACTTTACTTGGAGCTATATTTTTATTCACCACATGATATGTGTTTTTCTTGGAGTGTCAATTTATTTTATTAGGATTTTCTTGCTGTTAATTATAACAATGTTTTGCATCTTTTATTTCAATAAAAGTGGCATTGATATCCTTTACTATGCCTATTTTACAAGTCTTCATGTTGCTGTTTGAAAACAGAAAGTTTACCGCTGTTGCAAAATTTCCCTAGAAAAGTCAGAATGTGCTTAAATGTTGAAACCTTTTGCATATTAAGCTCTGATAAATTTACTACAGTGGGAATTTTCTTTTATAATTTTTGGAGCTATGCAAGTATGGATCTTGCAGCATTCTTCACAAATGGTCCTATTTAGGCAGATTGCTGTTATGTTTGCATATGTTTGCTTCTTTAATGATTCTATTTGAGGATAGGACTATTAAATATGCAGAGGCATTTAGTATGCAATGTTGACTAATAATTTTAGTGATTTTCTACGGTAGAGTATCATAAGGTTTTTGCATTGGTTTATACTAACTTATCTCACGAGTCCTTGTTGAGTTTTGTGTAGATGAAACTTTTGACATTTAGGGAGACCGTGATATGAGAGGAATTAAGGAGACACAAAATCTCAAGATTGGGGATGCCCAAGGCATCCCAAGATAATATTTCAAGAAGTCTCAAGCGTCTAAGCTTGGGGATACCCCGGTTGGCATCCCACATTTCTTCTTCGACAACTATCGGTTATTATCGGTTGATCCTAAGTATTTGCTTCTTCACGTGTTGTTTGCTATTCTTAGAATGTCATTTTATTTTTTTTGCTTGTTTTTTGAATAAAATATCAATATCTGAAATTATTAAATGGGAGAGTCTTCACGTAGCTAAATAATTATTTAACTACTCATTGATCTTCACTTATATCTTTTTGGAGTAGTTTGTCATTTACTCGTCTGCTTCACTTATATCCTATGGGTAAATAGTTGAATGAGCGAATATCATAAATCTCAAATTATAGATGTTTCATATGCTTATCCCATGAGGAGTGATGACTTCACATATAAGAAGTAGAGCTGGTAAATTTATTGAATGTTAGCAAACATTGTATTGGTCACTTGAACAATTAATGAAAGAATATTGAGGGAGGAGAGATTTCACATATAAATATACTATCTTGGACATCTTTTGTAATTGTGAGTGATCATTAAAATATGACATGCTAAAATGTTGATGTTGGACAAGGAAGTCAACGTAATGGGTTATGTTTTCTTATATCTGAAATAAAGTATATTGTCATGGATCATCCAACTTGTTGAGCTTGCCTTTCCCCTCATGCTAGCCAAATTCTTTGCACGAAGTAGAGATACTACTTGTGCTTCCAAACATCCCTTAAACCAGTATTACCATGAGAGTCCACCATACCCACCTATGGATTGAGTAAGATCCTTCAAGTAAGTTGTCATCGGTGCATGCAATAAAAATTTCTCTCTAAATATGTATGATCTATTAGTGTGGAGAAAATAAGCTTTATATGATCTTTTGATGTGGAAGCAATAAAAGAGACGGACTACATAATACAGGTCCCTATCACAAGTGGCAGTATAAAGTGACGTTCTTTCGCATTAAGATTTTGTACATCCAACTATAAAAGCGCATGACAACCTCTGCTTCCCTCTGCGAAGGGCCTATCTTTTATTCTTGTCTTATACCTTATGCAAGAGTCGTGGTGATCTTCACCTTTTCTTTTTACATTTTATCCTTTGGCAAGCGCATTGTGTTGGAAAGATCCTGATATATATATATATATATCCAATTGGATGTAAGGCATCATGAACTATTATTCTTGACATTACCCTTGAGGTAAAAGGTTGGGAGGAGAATCTATAAGCCCCTATCTTTCTCTGTGTCTGATTAAAACTTTGAACCTATAAATATCGCGTGAGTGTTAGCAATTGTGAAAGACTAAATGATAGTTGAGTATGTGAAGTTTGCTGAATCAAAGATCTGACATAAACTCTTCCTGAAAATAAGATGAATTGTAATTGTTTGATGACGAATAACATGGTTTGTTAGTTCTCAAGAAAGTTTATGATCTATACTTTAACATGTGAATAGTTTGTTGCTTGATCATGAAAAGTCTTATGAGTTGAGCTACTGTTATGATATATGATGATGCTAGAAAAGGTGATTGAAATTATCATTGATCAAACTTGTGCACCTGCTAGCATTCACACTTCATAAATTATTTCTTTTATCATATACCTACTCGAGGACGAGCAGGAATTAAGCTTGCGGATGCTGATACGTCTCCAACGTATCTATAATTTATGAAGTATTCATGCTATTATATTATCTGTTTTGGATGTTTATGGGCTTTACTAAACACTTGTATATTATTTTTGGGACTAACCTATTAACCGGAGGCCCAGCCCAAATTGCTGCTTTCTTGCCTATTTCAGTGTTTCGAAGAAATGTAATATCAAACAGAGTCCAAACTAAATGAAACCTTCGGGAGAGTAATTTTTTGAACGAAAGCAATCCAGGAGACTTAGAGTAGACGTCAGGGAAGCTTCGAGGAAGCCACGAGGCAGGGAGGCGCGCCTTACACCCTGGGCGCGCCCCCACCCTCGTGGGTCCCCCGTGGCTCCCCTGTCCAACTTCTTTTGCCTATATATGTCCAGATACCCTAAAAACATCGGAGAGCAGAATAGATCGGGAGTTCCGCCACCAGAAGCCTCCGTAGCCACCGAAAACCAATCTAGACCCGTTCCGGCACCCTGCCGGAGGGGGGAATCCCTGTCCGGTGCCCATCTTCATCATCCCGGCGCTCTCCATGACGAGGAGGGAGTTGTTCACCCTCGGGGCTGACGGTATGTATCAGTAGTTATGTTTTTGATCTCTCTCTCTCGTGTTCTTGAGGTGGTACGATCTTGATGTATCGCGAGCTTCGCTATTATAGTTGGATCTTATGATTTTTCTCCCCATCTACTCTCTTGTAATGTATTGAGTTTTCCCTTTGAAGTTATCTTATCAGATTGAGTCTTTAAGGACTTGAGAACACTTGATGTATGTCTTGCATGTGCTTATCTTTGGTGACAATGGGATATCACGTGATCCACTTGATGTATGTTTTGGTGATCAACTTGCGAGTTCCATGACCTCATGAACTTATGCATAGGGGTTGGCACACATTTTCGTATTGACTCTCCGGTAGAAACTTTGGGGCACTCTTTCAAGTTCTTTGTATTGGTTGAATAGATGAATCTGAGATTGTGTGATGCATATCGTATAATCATACCCACAGATACTTGAGGTGACATTGGAGTATCTAGGTGACATTAGGGTTTTGGTTGATTTGTTTCTTAAGGTGTTATTCTAATATGAACTCTAGGATAGATTGAACGGAAAGAATAGCTTCATGTTATTTTACTACGGACTCTTGAATAGATCGATCAGAAAGGATAACTTTGAGGTGGTTTCATACCCTACCAAAATCTCTTCGTTTGTTCTCCGCTATTAGTGACTTTGGAGTGACTCTTTGTTGCATGTTGAGGGATAGTTATATGATCCAATTATGTTATTATTGTTGAGAGAACTTGCACTAATGAAAGTATGAACCCTAGGCATTGTTTCAACACATTGCAATACCATTTATGCTCACTTTTATCATTAGTTACCTTGCTGTTTTTATCTTTTCAGATTACAAAAACGTATATCTCCCATCCATATTGCACTTGTATCACCATCTCTTCGCAGAACTAGTGCACGTATACAATTTACCATTGTATTGGGTTTGTTGGGGACACAAGAGACTCTTTGTTATTTGGTTGCAGCGTTGTTTCAGAGAGACCATCTTCATCGTACGCCTTCCATGAATTGATAAACCTTAGGTCATCCACTTGAGGGAAATTTGCTACTGTCCTACAAACCTCTGCACTTGGAGGCCCAACAACATCTACAAGAAGAAGGTTGTGTAGTAGACATCAATCATTAGCTTACTCACTAATTGGTGTAGGAGTCACAGGAACAGATTTCTGTGATGAACTACTTTCCAATAAGGGAGGAGGTACAGTTACCTCATCAAGTTCTACTTTCCTTGCACTCACTTCTTTCGACAGAAACCCCTTCTCTAGAAAGGATCCATTCTTAGCAACAAATGTCTTGCCTTCGGATCTGTGATAGAAGGTGTACCCAATAGTCTCCTTTGGGTATCCTATGAAGACACATTTCTCCGATTTGGGTTCGAGCTTATCAGTTTGAAGCTTTTTCACATAAGCATCGCAGCCCCAAACTTTAAGAAACGACAACTTTGGTTTCTTGCCAAACCACAGTTCATAAGGCGTCGTCTCAACGGATTTAGATGGTGCGCTATTTAACGTGAATGCAGCCGTCTCTAAAGCATAACTCCAAAACGATAACGGTAAATCAGTAAGAGACATCATAGATCGTACCATATCTAGTAAACTACAATTACGACATTCGGACACACCATTACGCTGTGGTGTTCCGGGTGGCGTGAGTTGCGAAACTATTCCGCATTGTTTCAAATGAAGACCAAGCTCGTAACTCAAATATTCTCCTCCACGATCAGATCGTAGAAACTTTATTTTCTTGTTAGGATGATTTTCCACTTCACTCTAAAATTCTTTGAACTTTGCAAATGTTTCAGACTTATGTTTCGTCAAGTACAGATACCCATATCTTCTCAAATCATCTATGAAGGTGAGAAAATAACAATACCCGCCGCGAGCCTCAACATTCATCAGACCACATACATCAGTATGTATGATTTCCAACAAATATGTTCCTCCCAAGAATGGCGTTTTAGTCATCTTGCCCATGAGGCATGGTTCGCAAGTACCAAGTGATTCATAATCAAGTGATTCCAAAAGTCCATCAGAATGGAGTTTCTTCACGCGCTTTGCACCAATATGACCTAAACGACAGTGCCAGAAATAATTTGCACTATCATTATCAACTCTGCATCTTTTGGCTTCAATATTATGAATATGTGTATCACTACTATCGAGATTCATCAAAAATAGACCACTCTTACGGGGTGCATGACCATAAAATATATTAATCATATAAATAGAACAACCATTATTCTCAGATTTAAATGAATAACCGTCTCAAATCAAACAAGATCCAGATATAATGTTCATGCTCAATGCTGGCACCAAATAAAAAATTATTTAGGTCTAAAACTAATACCGAAGGTATATGTAGAGGTAGCATGCCGACCGCGAACACATCGACTTTGGAACCATTTCCCACGCACATCGTCACCTCGTCCTTAGCCAATCTTCACTTAATCCGTAGTCCCTATTTCAAGTTGCAAATGTTAGCAACTGAACCAGTATCAAATACGGAGGCACTACTGCGAGCATTAGTAAGGTACACATCAATAACATGTATATCACATATACCTTTGTTCACCTTGCCATCCTTCTTATCCGCCAAATACTTGGGGCAGTTCCGCTTCCAGTGACCAGTCCATTTGCAGTAGAAGCACTCAGTCTCAGGCTTAGGTCCAGACTTGGGTTTCTTCACTTGAGTAGAAATTGGCTTGTAGTTCTTCTTGAATTTCCCCTTCTTCCCTTTACCCTTTTTCTTGAAACTGGTGGTCTTGTTGACCATCAAAACTTGATGCTCCTTCTTGATTTCTACATCCCCATCCTTTAGCATTGCGAAGAGCTCGGGAATCGTCTTATCCATCCCTTGCATATTATAGTTCATCATGAAGCTCTTGTAGCTTGGTGGCGGTGATTGAAGAACTCTGTTAATGACACTATCATCAGGAAGATTAACTCCCAATTGAGTCAAGTGGTTGTGGTACCCAGACATTCTGAGTATATGTTCACTGACACAACTATTCTGCTCCATCTTGCAGCTGTAGAACTTATTGGAGACTTCATATGTATCAATCCGAGCATTTTCTTGACATATTAACTTCAATTCCTATAACATCTCATATCCACCATGACGTTCAAAACGTCGTTGAAGTCCTGGTTCTAAGCCGTAAAGCATGGCACACTGAACTATCAAGTAGTCATCAACAGGCGACTACCATGTATTCACCATGTCTACAGTTGCTGGCGCGGGTGGTACACCAGCGGTGCTTCCAGGACGTAATTCTTCTGTGCAGCAATGAGGATAATCCTCAAGTTACGGACCCAGTCCATGTAATTGCTACCATCATCTTTCAACATTGCTTTCTCAAGGAACGTATTAAAATTCAACGGAACAACAGCACGGGCCATCTATCTACAACAACATACACATGCAAAATACTATCAGGTATAAGTTCATGATAAATTAAAGTTCAATTAATCATATTACTTATGAACTCCCACTTAGACAGACATCCCACTAATCATCTAAGTGATCACATGATCCATATCAAGTAAACCATGTCTGATCATCACGTGAGATGGAGTAGTTTTCAATGGTGAACATCACTATGTTGATCATATCTACTATATGATTCACGCTTAACCTTTTGGTCTCCAGTGTTCCGAGGCCATATCTGCATATGCTAGGCTCATCAAGTTTGACCCGAGTATGCTGCGTGTGCAAAACTGGCTTGCACCCGTTGTATGTGAACGTAGAGCTTATCACACCCGATCATCACGTGGTGTCTCGGCACGACGAACTGTAGCAATGGTGCATACTCAGGGAGAACACTTGTACCTTGAAATTTAGTGAGAGATCAACTTATAATGCTACCGCTGAACTAAGCAGAATAAGATGCATAAACGATAAACATCACATGCAATCAATATAAGTGATATGATATGGCCATCATCATCTTGTGCCTTTGATCTCCATCTCCAAAGCACTGTCATGATCACCATCGTCACCGGCTTGACACCTTGATCTCCATCCAAGCATCGTTGTCATCTCGCCAACTATTACTACTACGACTATTGCTACCGCTTAGTGATAAAGTGAAGCAATTACATGGCGATTGCATTGCATATGGCTCCTGCCAGTTGCTGATAACTGTGTTACAAAACATGATCATTTCATACAATAAAATTGTAACATCCCTAATTTTCAATTTTGAATGTTATACACTAGATCATCATTGCATATCATGATTATTGCATTTTGGTTGATCCTAGAAATTTTCGCAACTCAAGGACCCTCGGAGAGAGTTGGGGATTTCATTATTTACATGTTTGAGTTGTCTCAAATTGTGAGAATAGGATCATTTAATTTTATTTATTTTATATTCAATTATTTCTAATATAAAAAATATGAGAGAGGGAATAAAATGACTTTCCCAAAATAAAGAAATATTGTGGATTTAATACAAAAATCAAACAAGATTTTATTTGGTTTTATCTGCTATTTTATTTGAATTTAGGAAAAATGTGCGTTTTTCAAAATTGCATTTAGGTCCCAAATAAATGTTCATCCTGTGCGGCTTGATTTTAGAAGGCGGGGAAAATTTATTTCGGGATTTTTGGAGTCCGTTTAGTATTTCTTTCGTTAGTTTTTCTGCGTGAAATTATTAAAAAAAATCCGAACCGACTCCGGGCCGTACCCGAGCGGGACTCCGCCCGGGGGGCCTTTTTAAGCCGACCTCGCTGAGCCGCCGAAGCCCACCAGCCCGCGCCGCGCCGCGCCGCCTCGCCGCCGCCCGCGTCGCCGTCTCACCGCCGCCCCGCCACCGCGCCGCCTCGCCGCCGCCCTGCCGCCGCCTCGCCGCTGCCCCGCTACCCGAGGTAGCCACCATCGCTGGCGGTTTTCCTTAGAAAACCGCCTATTTTTTTTAGATCCATTTTTTATTAGAACGGTTTTTTTACGGTTTAGTTATTTAGCGAGCATTCGCTCGTTCGTTCGTTTTAACGAACGTGTTCGTCGGTTAGATCCAGATAACGAACGTTCATTCGATAATCCGTTCGTCGTTTTTCTTTTTCTCGGATTTTCCGCGATTATTTCTGATCGCGATTTCTGATCCAATTTTCGTTTTAGTATAACTTTTCGCTCGTTTATCGGAATCAGGCGATTCAAGCGCCTGGAGTTTTGTCTCGAAACCCTCTTTCCGTTTAACCAACTTAAACAAGTTTTTGCTTCTATAAAAATTGCCTTAGATCCGGAATAGTAAACGAAGCCTGTTTCTTTTGTTGTTTGTCTTTCGTTGCTTCGTTTGTTTTGATTCTTTTTGCCAACCGGAGTTCTTAAGTGAACCTTCTTGTTAGATCTCTTATTCAAGCTTTACCTGTGCATTAGATGAGTAATTATTTTGTGCTTGTTTGTTTGTGATATAGTACCCGGAGTGCGCCGCTTGTTATTTCGAATCGCTAGGTTTCCCGGATCATCAGCAAGGCAAGTAACACTTTGATCATACCTCCTACTACCAAGTTAAATTGCATTAGATCAATCCTTACACATTGCATGATTAGTATCTAATTAAAATGTGGGATTGGGAAGTAGTTGAGGTAGTACCTATTACCTGTTTATTATCAAACCTTTGGGAGTTACTTCTACGTTGCTTATTATGCCATGCTATGCTAGTAGATGTGGATTGGGTGAGTGTATCCATGACAGATGTGAGATTGTTAATTAATGGTTTATTTAAGGTGGCAACTTAAACACACATCTGGGTGGATTGAGGTACCTGGGTATTCCAGGATTGCCTATTTTTCTTTATGGACCGCCACCCAGGCTCAAAGGGATCATGAGATTATTCATGCTAGAAACTTCCATGTGCAGCCACAAGCTATTATGGGCTCTAGCATAGTTGACTAAGTCGTGCGAACTCTTACAGTGGTAGACTAGCAGATGTAGGGGATGTAGGTGGTACGGTCTACTCATCATAAGGTGCTAGCGCTTCTGAAAGACTATGTCTCGGCCATCCATTTCTCAAACACCTTGTAGTGCGAGAAACCAAACGGAGGTGATCGAGTCTTGTGGGGAAAAGTGTGCAAACCTTTGCAGAGTGTATAAACTAATCATGGTTAGCCGAGTCCCCGGTTATGGACATCTTAAGTATCTAGTACCTGGATTATCATGTGAATCTCAACATGTTACTCTAAAATTAATTTTGTTGGGTTTTGTTTAATGATGATGCTTAATTGGGATTGAGAATGCTGTCAACCATTCTCAATGTTTAACAACCACCCTGATAGTTAAATAAATTTATTCCTTTGCAGGAGGGAAAAATTAGCTTTTCGCAAAACTGTAACCATAGAGCTTTCCACCAGCCAAATATGCATATAGAATAGCTGTTTCATTCCATTACTCTCTATGTGTTACATTGCCAGCATATTCCATGTGCTGACCCGTTTCGGGCTGCAACGTTAATGTTGCAGAATTTTCAAACGACGATTAAGGAGTTTTAGGTCGTGGTTCTATACTCAGTGATGCCGTTGGAGTTGATGGACTCACTTATCTTCCAAGCTTTCCGCTGTTATCGTTATTAGATGGCCTTAAGCCATATTTATTGTAATAAGTTCTCTTTTGAGACACTCGATGTAATAAGTTTGTGATTTCTACTCTGCTATAAATCCGTCAAGTACGGTGTGGTGTCGGCATTACTGATCTAGGGATGACACCGGAGCATAGAGATTGGACTGTTTGAGGTCTGGTCGCTACAAGATGGTATCACAGCACATGCTGACTGTAGGACACGACCACTAAGCTAAAGACCTAGATCTTCTCTTTCTGACTCCTCATCTTTTCTACTCTTTTAGGATGGTGGATGCAAGGAACAAGTTCACTCAACCGGATGAAGACACACCCTTTGGACGTCACTTGAAGGAAGTCACTAGAGACCTGAACATAGGAGTACCAAGCTTCACCGGAACCTAAAACGCCACTTTACTTGAAGAAGAGCGCTGGATGATTCAAGTTCAAGTTCCAGGAAGGACGTTCATGCCAGTCACTGAGCCCATAGAGTTTTCTTTTGATGCACCAACATGGAGTCTAGGAAAGAGCAAGGCAGCTCACATCGCCGTGGGACGCATTGGAGAAGTCTACCGCAACGATCTCAAGGATACTATCTACCAGATTTGTGGGCGCCGAGATGAGCACTGGGAGATGATCAGCACCAGAAAGGATAGATCGATTGCAGATTTCATCCAAGAGTTAAACCATCACATTAGACGTCAGGAGAATCAGATGTGCGCCGACATGATAGACCTGAAGAAGGCAAAGACAAGAATCAAGGAACTGGAGGAAGAACTCAAGGCTACTCGTGAAGATTATGAAGAAGAAATTGAAGTATTAGTGGATAAGAATGCCGCCCTAACAATGAAGATCGGAATATTTATGGGAGGCCCTACACCGGTAGAAGAAGACGAAGAACCCAAGGAGATTCGCCCGGAAGACTACATCATCATCGACGACACCGACTCGGATCCCGACGATAGCGATGATGACTATGTTGATAAATCCGAAGCAGATATCATGGAGTCTGCAACCGAAGAATATTTCTAGTAGACCACCTCATCAGTAGTAGTAGTCCACCATGTAAATATTATAGTCCGAGCACTTTTGTGATAGTTAGATCGATTGTATGCCCTTGTTTGATTGAATGAATGAAGTGAATTGTTTGCTTTTGCCTCATGTGCATATGGGTAGTGTTTTCTCTTTAGACCCCCTCTATTCTTAAATCTCATCTTTTCTAAACCCTCAGTTGCCTCCGAGACGTGACCCCGGATTTACCTTTCCACCGGAGCTCACTCAGTTAATCCAGCAGCAGAACACATTGATGCAGTTGCTAGTCTAGAATCAGAACCAGGGGAACAACAACAACAGCAACAACCCACCACCACCACCACCTGTTGATCACTTAGCCCGTTTTCTTAGGCTGAATCCGTCAGTGTTTTCCAGTAGCACCGAGCCGATAGTAGCAGATGATTGGCTCCGCAAGACAGCAAGAGAGTTGACCACAGCAGGACGCATGGATGCGGAGAAGGTGAAGTTTGCCGCACATCAGCTTGAAGGACCCGCAGCATCATGGCGGGAGAATTTCACAGCCACTTTCCCTGTCGATACTATCACATGGGACCAGTTTCAGTAGGCTTTTTGAACTGCCCATGTTTCAGCAGGAGCTATGGCCATGAAGAAGCGAGAGTTTCGCAACTTGCGCCAAGGAGGACGGATAGTTGGCCAGTATGTGGAAGACTTTAGTAAATTAGCATGTTATGCCCTAGATGACGTTGCTACGGATGCAGCAAAGGAGGATAAATTTCTGGAAGGACTGAATGATGAGTTGAGCATGCAGTTGATGGTAGCAACCTTCAACAACTACCAGGAGTTGGTAGATCGTGCTCTCATGATTGAAGGAAGCAGCAGCGAATTGAGAATCGCAAGAGGAAGTATGCACAAGGAAAGTACAATTCAGGAGCTCAGCAGAAGCCACGATTTACCCCTAGGCCGGGAGGACATTTTCAGCATACCCATGGAGGAGGTAGCTCGCACAATCACAATGGCCCCAAGAATGGTAATGGGAATGGAGGAAGCAACGGCCAGAACCGTACCAACCCATCAACCCTAGCCAAGAAAGACCTGAGCCAAGTCACTTGTTTTAAGTGCCAGAAGACCGGACATTATGCCAATGGATGTCCTGAATCACAGAATGGAAATAGCAATGGAAGCTCTAGGAAGAAGCCGAACCCTTTCAACAGGGGACAGGTGAACCACGCTAACATGGAGGAGGTTGAAGAGCAGCCGGATGCAGTAATCGGTAAGTTTTTGGTTAAGTCATTTACTGCACTCGTTCTTTTCGATACTGGTGCATCGCATTCATACATATCAAGGGGATTTGTGGATAAGTATAAACTGCCAACCCAAGCCCTTAGGTCACCCATGTTAGTAACCTCGCCTGGAGCAGAATATATGGCTAGTCTATGGTGTGATCGGTTACCATTAAGAATTGGTAACTATGTTTTTCCCTCAGACCTAATAGTGTTGGAATCCCAAGGATTGGATGTGATATTAGGCATGGATAGGTTGTCAAAGTATGAAGGGAATATTGAATGTGCCAGTAAGTCAATTTTTCTTACCACCCCAGAAGGGAGAAGGATCAAGTATGTATCTCGACATGTGCCAAAGAGGACTCAAGTAAATTGTTTAACTGGAGTTGTGCAGGAGGAAGTACCAGTAGTGAAGGATTTCCCCAAAGTATTTCCAGAAGAGTTGCCAGGCATGCCACTGGATAGAGATATTGAGTTTTTGATTGAGCTTTTGCCAGGCACAGGGCCAATATCTAAGAGACCATATAGGATGCCTGCAAAGGATTTGGTGGAGATTAAGAAGCAAATTAAGTAGTTACTGGATAAAGGTTATATTCGCCCAAGTTCTTTACCTTGGGGATCGCCAGTACTTCTAGTAGAAAAGAAGGATCGATCGTTAAGGATGGTTGTCGATTATCGAGGATTGAATGAAGTAACCATCAAGAACAAGTACCCCCTACCGATGATCAATGATCTGTTTGATCGATTGCAAGGAGCTAAGGTATTTTCCAAGATCAATCTGCAATCAGGATACCACCAGTTGAAGATTCGGGAACATGATATACCCAAGACGGCTTTTACCACCAGGTATGGGCTGTACGAGTATACCATTATGTCATTTGGTCTGACTAACGCACCTGCATATTTTATGAACATGATGAACAAAGTGTTTATGGAGTTCTTGGATAAGTTCGTCATAGTGTTCATTGATGATATCCTGGTTTACTCGAAGAATGAAGAGGAGCATAAGGAACATTTGCGTTTGGTTCTTGGAAAGCTCAGAGAACATCAATTATATGCCAAGTTTAGCAAATGTGAGTTTTGGTTGAAGGAAGTTGGATTTCTTGGACACATTATATCCGGAGAAGGTATAGCAGTAGATCCCACTAAAGTTGATACCGTGACTAAGTGGGAAGCACCAACCACCGTGGGAGAGATCCGGAGTTTTCTTGGACTCGCAGGATACTACCGGAGGTTTATTGAGAATTCCTCAAAGATTGCGAAGCCTATGACGGAGTTGTTGAAGAAGGATACCAAGTTCATATGGACGGAGGAATGTGAGGCTAGTTTTCTGCAGTTGAAGAAACGTTTGGTTACCTCACCAGTGTTGATTTTACCGGATCAGACCAAGGATTATGAGGTGTATTGTGACGCTTCACGCCGAGGACTTGGAGCAGTGCTTATGCAGGAAGGGAGAGTTGTTTCATATGCCTCACGACAGCTTAAGCCTCATAAGTTGAATTATGCTATGCATGATTTGGAGTTAGCAGCCGTAGTGCATGCATTGAAGACTTGGAGACATATTCTGATTGGAAACCATTGCGAGGTGTACATGGATCACAAGAGTTTGAAGTATATTTTCACACAGAAAGAGTTGAACCTCAGACAAAGGAGATGGTTGGAGCTCATCAAGGATTATGATATGAGATTGCATTATCACCCTGGAAGGGCTAACATAGTATCTGACGCGTTGAGGCGTAAGAGCCATGTCAACACCCTAATGACGGGAGATTTACCAAGTGAGTTAGTCGAAAATCTTCGAGAGCTATGTTTGAAAATAGTTCCAAGAGGCTATGTAGCAGCATTGGAGATTCAGTCTATGTTGATGGATAAAATCAGAGAAGCCCAAAAGATTGACAAGGAGATTGCTTCTATTAAGGAGAAAATTAGCAAAGGAAAAGGTAAGGAATTTCGTGAGGATGAGGACGATACCATATGGTTTGAAGACCGTGTTTATGTGCCAAATGATCCGGAGATCAGGAAGCTAATTCTGCAAGAGGCCATGACTCACCATACTCGATTCACCTAGGAAATACCAAGATGTATTTGGATTTGAAGGATATTTTCTGGTGGACCGGAATGAAGAAGGATATTGCGGAGTATGTAGCAGTTTGTGATGTATGTCAGAGAGTGAAGGCAGAGCATCAGAAACCAGCAGGATTGCTACAACCATTGTCGATACCCGAATGGAAGTGGGATAAGCTAGGCATGGATTTTATTACAGGATTGCCCAGAACCCGTTCAGGCTATGACTCAATATGGGTTGTAGTCGATCACTTGACAAAGGTAGCTCATTTCATTCCAGTGAAGACTACCTATACCAGTGCAAAGTTGGGAAAGATATACATGACTAGGATCGTATGTCTGCATGGAGTTCCAAGGATCATTGTATCAGATAGAGGAACCCAGTTTACTTCAAAGTTCTGGAATCAGTTGCATGAGACTATGGGAACCAGACTAGAGTTTAGCACAGCTTTTCACCCGCAGACAGATGGACAGACCGAGAGAGTCAATCAGATTTTGGAGGATATCAATCCAGGCAGAAGATGCCCCCTTTAGAAGTCTTGTACGGAAGGAGGTGCAGGACCCCATTGTCTTGGGATGAAGTTGGAGACCGCCAGTTGTTTGGACCAGATCTGATAAAGGAGTCTGAACAGAAAGTGAAATTGATTCGCGATAGGCTCAAGGTAGCTCAGTCCAGGAAGAAGAGTTATGCAGATTCTAAATGCAAGGAGACAGTTTACAAAGTCAGGAACTAAGTTTATCTTCGAGTATCCCCACTTCGAGGAGTTAAGCGCTTTGGAGTTAAGGGAAAACTAGCGCCACGTTTTGTAGGCCCATACAAAGTTTTGGAGCGTATGGGAGAAGTAGCCTACAAGTTGGAATTACCTGAAGGACTATTAGGAGTTCACGACATGTTTCATGTATCCCAGTTGAAGAAGTGCCACGCAGAGATGGCTGACATACCGCTGAGAGATACGGTACCACTGGAAGCAATTCAGTTGGACAGCGATTTGACCTATTAGGAGAAACAAGTTAAGATTCTAGAATATGCCAGTCGAGTCACCCGCAGCAAGGTTATCATGTTTTGCAAGGTTCAGTGGAGCCACCACACGGAGGATGAAACCACCTGGGAACGAGAGGAAGAATTGCTGAAAGACCACCCTCACCGATTTTCTAGCCAACCCGAATCTCGAGGGCGAGATTCATCTTAATGGGGGTAGGTTTGTAACATCCCAAATTTTCAATTTGGAATGTTATACACTAGATCATCATTGCATATCATTATTATTGCATTTTGGTTGATCCTAGAAATTTTCGCAACTCAAGGACCCTCGGAGAGAGTTGGGGATTTCGTTATTTTCATGTTTGAGTTGTCTCAAATTGTGAGAATAGGATCATTTGATTTTATTTATTTTATCTTCAATTATTTCTAATATAAAAAAATATGAGAGAGGGAATAAAATGACTTCCCAAAATAAAGAAATATTGAGGATTTAATAAAAAAATCAAACAAGATTTTATTTGGTTTTATTTGCTATTTTATTTGAATTTAGGAAAAATGTGCGTTTTTCAAAATTGCATATAGGCCCCAAATAAATGTTCATCCTTCGCGGCTTGATTTTAGAAGCCAGGGAAATTTAATTTCGGGATTTTTGGAGTCAGTTTAGTATTTCTTTCGTTAGTCTTTCTGCGCGGAATTATTAAAAAAAATCCGAACCGACTCCGGGCCGTACCCGAGTGGGACTCCGGCCGGGGGGCCTTTTTAAGCCGACCCCGCCGAGCCGCCGAAGCCCACCAGCCCGTGCCGCGCTGCCTCGCCGCCGCCGCCCCGTGCCGCCCGCGCCGTGCGGCCTAGCCGCCGCCCCGCCACCGCCCCGTGCCGCCCGCGCCGCGCAGCCTCGCCGCGGCCTCGCGGCCGCCTCGCCACCGCGCCGCGCCGCCTCGCCGCCGCCCCACCGCCCTGCTGCCCGAGGTAGCCGCCATCGCCGGAGGTTTTCCTCAAAAAACCGCCCGGTTTTTTTAGATCCGTTTTTTTATTAGAACGGTTTTTTTACGGTTTAGTTATTTAGCGAGCGTTCGGTCGTTCGTTCGTTTTAACGAACGTGTTCATCGGTTAGATCCAGATAACGAACGTTCGTTCGATAATCTGTTCGTCGTTTTTCTTTTTCTTGGATTTTCCATGATTATTTTTGATCACGATTTCTGATACGATTTTCGTTTTAGTATAACTTTTCGCTCGTTTATCGGAATGAGGCGATTCAAGCGCATGGAGGTTCCTCTCGAAACCCTCTTTCTGTTTAACCAACTTAAACAAGTTTTTGCTTCTGTAAAAATTTCCTTAGATCCAGAATAGTAAATGAAGCCTATTTCTTTTGTTGTTTGTCTTTGTTGCTTCGTTTGTTTTGATTCTTTTTGCCAACCAGAGTTATTAAGTCGAACCTTCTAGTTAGATCTCTTATTCGAGTTTTACCTGTGCATTAGATGAGTACTTAGTGTGTGCTTGTTTGTTTGTGACAGAGTACCCGGAGTGCGCCGCTTGTTACTTCGAATCGCTAGGTTTTCCAGATCATCAGCAAGGCAAGTAACACTTTGATCATACCTCCTACTACCCAGTTTTATTGCATTAGATCAATCCTTACACATTGCATGATTAGGATCTAATTAAATTGTGGGTTTGGGAAGTAGTTGAGGTAGTACCTATTACCTGTTTATTATCAAACCTTTGGGAGTTACTTCTACGTTGCTTATTATACCATGCTATGCTACTAGACGTGGATTGGGTGAGTGTATCCATGACAGATGTGAGATTGTTAATTAATGGTTTATTTAAGGTGGCAACTTAAACACACATCTGGGTGGATTGAGGTATCTGGGTATTCCAGGATTGCCTGTTTTTCTTTATGGACCGCCACCTAGGCTCAAAGGGATCATGAGATTATTCATGCTAGAAACTTCCGTGTGCAGCCACAAGCTATTATGGGCTCTAGCATAGTTGACTAAGTCATGCGAACTCTTACAGTGGTAGACTAGCAGATGTAGGGGATGTAGGTGGTACGGTCTACTCATCGTAAGGTGCTATGTCTCGGTCATCCGTTTCTCAAACACCTTGTAGTGCGAGAAACCAAACGGAGGCGAACGAGTCTTGTGGGTAAAAGTGCACAAACCTCTGCAGAGTGTATAAACTAATCATGGTTAGCCGAGTCCCCGGTTATGGACATCTTGAGTATCTAGTACCTGGATTATCATGTGAATCTCAACATGTTACTCTAAAATTAATTTTGTTGGGTTTTGTTTAATGATGATGCTTAATTGGGATTGAGAATGCTGTTAACCATTCTCAATGTTTAACAACCACCCTGATAGTTAAATAAATTTATTCCTTTGCAGTAGGGAAAAATTAGCTTTTCACAAAATTGTAACCATAGAGCTTTCCACCAGCCAAATATGCATATAGAATAGCTGTTTCATTCCATTACCCTCTATGTGTTACATTGCCAGCATATTCCATGTGCTGACCCATTTCGGGCTGCAACGTTAATGTTGCAGACTTTTCAGACGACGATTAAGGAGTTTTAGGTCGTGGTTCTATACTCAGTGATGCCATTGGAGTTGATGGACTCACTTATCTTCCAAGCCTTCCGCTGTTATCGTTATTAGATGGCCTTAAGCCATATTTATTGTAATAAGTTCTCTTTTGAGACACCCGATGTGATAAGTGTGTGATTGCTACTCTGCTATAAATCCGTCAAGTACTGTGTGGTGTCAGCATTACTGATCCAGAGATGACACCGGAGCATAAGGATTGGACAGTTTGAGGTCTGGTTGCTATAAAAATTTAGCATCATGTCTTGACCATATCACATCACAACATGCCCTGCAAAAACAAGTTAGACGTCCTCTACTTTGTTGGTGCAAGTTTTATGTGGCTGCTATGGGCTGAGCAAGAACCGTTCTTACCTACGCATCAAAAACCACAACGCAGTATAGTGATTGCTTTTGATCTTCAGAAAGAACCCTATTCATTGAATCCGATTCAACTAAAGCTGGAGAAACAGACACCCACTAGCCACCTGTGTGTGAAGCACGTCAGTAGAACCAGTCTCGCGTAAGAGTACAAGTAATATCGGTTTGTGTACGAAGATCTTTATTGGTCAAACCGCATAACAACATACGTTGTTCCCTTTGTCATCGGTATGTTACTTGCCCAAGATTCGATCGTCGGTATCCTCATACGTTGTTCAATCTCGTTACCGGCAAGTCTCTTTACTCGTTCTGTAATGCATCATCCCACAACTAACTCATTATTCACAATGCTTGCAAGGCTTATAGTGATGTGCATTACCGAGAGGGCCCTGAGATACCTCTCCGACAATCGGAGTGACAAATCCTAATCTCGATCTATGCCAACTCAACAAGCACCATCGGAGACACCTGTAGAGCACCTTTATAATCACCCAGTTACCTAGTGACGTTTGGTAGCTCACTAAGTGTTCCTCCGGTACTCGGGAGTTGCATAATCTCATAGTCATAGGAACATGTATAAGTCATGAAGAAAGCAATAGCAACAAACTAAACGATCATCGTGCTAAGCTAATGGATGGGTCAAGTCAATCACATCATTCTCTAATGATGTGATCCCATTAATCAAATAACAACTCATGTCTATGGTTAGGAAACATAACCATCATTGATTCAATGAGCTAGTCAAGTAGAGGCAAACTAGTGACACTCTGTTTGTGTATGTATTGACACATGTAATAAGTTTCCGGTTAATACAATTCTAGCATGAATAACAAACATTTATAATGATATAAGGAAATATAAATTACGACTTTATTATTGCCTGTAGGGCATATTTGCTTTAGTTACTTGCCCGATATTCGATCGTCGGTATCATCATACCTAGTTCATTCTCATTACCGGCAAGTCTCTTTACTCATTCTGTAATGCATCATCCCGCAACTAACTCATTAGCCACATTGCTTGCAAGGCTTATAGTGATGTGCATTACCGAGAGGGCCCAGAGATACCTCTCCGATACATGGAGTGACAAATCCTAATCCAATCTATGCCAACTCAACAAACACCATCGGAGACACCTGTGGAGCATCTTTATAATCACCCAGTTGTGTTGTGACGTTTTATAGCACACAAGGTGTTCCTCCGTTATTCGGGAGTTGCAAAATCTCATAGTCGTAAGAACATGTAGAAGTCATGAAGAAAGCAATAGCAATAAACTAAACGATCATAGTGCTAAGCTAAGGGATCGGTCTAGTCCATCACATCATTCTCTAATGATGTGATCTCGTTCATCAAATGACAACACATGTCCATGGCTAGGAAACTTAACCATCTTTGATTAACGAGCTAGTTAAGTAGAGGCATACTAGGGACACTCTGTTTG
This sequence comes from Triticum urartu, assembly GCF_003073215.2. Taxonomy (NCBI): domain Eukaryota; kingdom Viridiplantae; phylum Streptophyta; class Magnoliopsida; order Poales; family Poaceae; genus Triticum; species Triticum urartu. Next base: position 173,440,376 of record NC_053026.1, on the reverse strand, counting down.
TCTATGTATTCACACATGTACTAAGTTTCTGGCTAATACAATTATAGCATGACTAATAAACATTTATCATGATATAAGGAAATATAAATAACAACTTTATTATTGCCTCTAGGGCATACTTCCTTCAGTCTCCCAATTGCACTAGAGTCAATAATCTAGATTACACAGTAATGATTCTAACACCCATGGAGTCTTGCTGCTGATCATGTTTTGCTCATGAGAGAGGCTTAGTCAACGGGTCTGCAACATTCAGATCCGTATGTATCTTCCAAATCACTATGTCTCCCTCCTTGACTTGATCGCGGATGGAATCTAAGCGTCTCTTGATGTGCTTGGTTCTCTTGTGAAATCTAGATTCCTTTGCCAAGGCAACTGCACCAGTATTGTCACAAAAGATTTTCATTGGACTTGATGCACTAGGTATTACACCTAGATCGGATATGAACTCCTTCATCCAAACTCCTTCATTTGCTGCTTCTGAAGTATCTATGTATTCCGCTTCACACGTAGATCCTGCCATGACGCTCTACATAGAACTGCACCAACTGACAGCTCCAGCATTTAATAAAAATAAGTATCCGGTTTGTGCCTTAGAGTCATCCGGATCAGTGGCAAAGCTTGCATCAACGTAACCATTTACGACGGGCTCTTTGTCACCTCCATAAACGAGAAACATATCCTTAGTCCTTTTCAGGTATTCCACGATGTTCTTGACCACTGTCAAGTGATCCACTCCTGGATTAGTTTGGTACCTCCCTGCTAAACTAATAGCAAGGCACACATCAGGTCTGGTACAAAGCATTGCATACATGATAGAACCTATGGCAGAAGCATAGGGAATGACTTTCATTTTCTCTCTATCTTCTGCATTGGTCGGGCATTGAGTCTGACTCAACTTCACACCTTGTAACACAGGCAAGAACCCTTTCTTTGCTTGAGACATTTTGAACTTCTTCAAAACTTTATCAAGGTGAAAGTCCAATTAAGTGTCTTGGTCTATCTCTATAGATCTTGATGCCCAATATATAAGCAGCTTCACCGAGGTCTTTCATTTAAAAATTCTTAATCAAGTATCCTTTTATGCTATGCAGAAATTCAGTATCATTTCCGATTAACAATATGTCATCCACATATAATATCAGAAATGCTATAGAGCTCCGACATATAATATCAGAAATCCACATTAACAATATGTCATCATATACAACTCTTCTTCAAGATATCCATTAAGGAATGCAGTTTTGACATCCATTTGCCAAATTTCATAATCATAAAATGCGGTAATTGATTACATGATTCGGACGGACTTAGGCATCACTACGGGTGAGAAGGTCTCATCGTAGTCAACTCCTTGAACTTGTCGAAAACCTTTCTCAACAAGTCGAGCTTTGTAGACAGTAACATTACCATCAGCGTTAGTCTTCTTCTTGAAGATCGATTTATTCTCTATGGCTTGCCGATCATCAGGCAAGTCAACCAAAGTACACACTTCGTTCTCATACATGGATCCCATCTCAGATTTCATGGCTTCAAGACATTTTGCGGAATCAGGGCTCATCATCGCTTCCTCATAGTTCGTAGGTTTGTCATGGTCAAGTAACATGATCTCCAGAACATGATTACCGTACCACAGTGGTGCAGATCTTTCTCTGGTTGACCTACGAGGTTTGGTAGTAACTTGATCAGAAGTTTCATGATCAACATGAGTAACTTCCTCACTAATTGGTGTAGGAATCACTGGAACTGATTTCTGTGATGGACTACTTTCCAATAACTGATTTCTGGCTCATCATCAAGTTTCTAGTTTCCTCCCACTCACTTCTTTCAAGACAAACTACTTCTCTAGAAAGGATCCATTCTTTGGCAACAAATATCTTGCCTTCGGATCTATGATAGAAGGTGTACCCAACTATTTCCTTTGGGTATCCTATGAAGACACATTTCTCCGATTTGGGTTCGAGCTTATCAGGTTGAAGCTTTTTCACATAAGCATCGCAGCCCCAAACTTTAAGACATGACAACTTGGGTTTCTTGCCAAACCACAGTTCATATGGTGTCGTCTCAATGGATTTTGATGGTGCCCTATTTAACGTGAATGCAGCCGTCTCTAAAGGATAACCCCAAAATGATAGTGGTAAATCAGTAAGAGACATCATAGATTGCACCATATCTAATAAAGTGGGGTTACGACGTTCGGACACACAATTACGCTGTGGTGTTCCAGGTGGCGTGAGTTGCGAAGATATTCCGCATTGTTTCAAATGAAGACCAAACTCATAACTCAAATATTCACCTCCAGGATCATATCATACAAACTTAATTTTCTTGTTACAATGATTTTCCACATCACCCTGAAATTCTTTTAACTTTTCAAATGTTTTAAATTTATGTTTCATCAAGAAGACTGATACATCCATTTTGGATCATGCTTTTATATCGATATTTATTGCATTATGGGAAGTTATTACACATTATGTCACAATACTTATGCCTATTCTCTCTTATTTTACAAGGTTTACATGAAGAGGGAGAATGCCGGCAACTGGGATTCTGGGATGGAAAAGGAGAAAATATTAAAGACCTATTCTGCACAACTCCAAAAGTCCTGAAACTCCAGGGGAGTCAGTTTCAAAATATATAAAAAATATTGGGCGAAGAAAGCACCAGAGGGGGCCCACCCACCATCCACGTGGGTGGGGGGCGCGCCCCCTGTCTCATGGGCCCCCTGGCAGGCCTCCGGTGCCCATCTTTTGCTATATGTAGTCTTTCGACCCAGAAAAAATCATAAGCAAGCTCTCGGGACGAAACACCGCCGCCATGAGGCAGAACCTTGGCGGAACCAATCCAGGGCTCCGGCGCAGCTGTTCTACCGGGGAAACATCCCTCCGGGAGGGGGAAATCATCACCATCGATCCTCTCATTGGGAGGGGGTCAATCTCCATCAACATCTTCACCAGCAACATCTCATTCTCAAACCCTAGTTCATCTCTTGTATCCAATCCTTGTCCCAAAACCTCAGATTGGTACCTGTGGGTTGCTAGTAGTGTTGATTACTCCTTGTAGTTGATGCTAGTTGGTTTACTTGGTGGAAGATCATATGTTCAGATCCTTTATGCATATTAATACCCCTCTTATTATGAACATGAATATGATTTGTGAGTAGTTTCGTTTGTTCCTGAGGACATGGGAGAAGTCTTTCTATAAGTAGTCATGTGAATTTGGTAGATATTTTGATGAGATGTATGCTGTCTTTCCTCTAGTGGTGTCATGTGAACATCGACTACATGACACTTCACCATTTTTTGGGCCTAGGGGAAGGCATTGGGAAGTAATAAGTAGATGATTGGTTGCTAGAGTGATAGAAGTTAAACCCTAGTTTATGCGTTGCTTCGTAAGGGGCTGATTTGGATCCATATGTTTCATGCTATGGTTAGGTTGACCTTAATACTTTTTTTGTAGTTGCGGATGCTTGCGAGAGGGGTTAATCATAAGTGGGATGCTTGTCCAAGTAAGGGCAGTACCCAAGCACCGGTCCACCCACATATCAAATTATCGAAGTAATGAACGCGAATCATATGAGTGTGATGAAAACTAGCTTGACGAAAATTCCCATGTGTCCTCGGGAGCGTTTTCCTTTATATAAGAGTTCGTCCAGGATTGTCCTTTTCTACAAAAAGGATTGGGCCATCTTGCTGCACCTTATTTACTTTTATTTCTTGTTACCCATCACAAATTACCTTATCAAAAAACTATCTGTTACCGATAATTTCAGTGCTTGCAGAGAATACCTTATTGAAAACTGCTTATCATTCCCTTCTGCTCCTATTTGGGTTCGACACTCTTACTTATCGGAAGGACTAGATAGATCCCCTATACTTGTGGGTCATCAAGACTCTTTTCCGGCGCCGTTGCCAAGGATTGAAGCACCTTTGGTTGGTGGAATATGGTAAGGAAAAAATTATATAGTGTGCTGAAATTTACTGTCATTTGTTACTATGGAAAGTAATCCTTTGAGGGGCTTGTTCGGGTATCTTCACTCCGACCAATAGAGAAAAGAGTTTCCCCTCAACCTATTGAATCTACTAAAAATGTTTACTTTGAAATTCCTTCTGTTATGATAGAGAAACTGCTAGCTAATTCTTCTACAAGAGATAGAACATTGCATCCTGATTTGCACCTAATCTATGTGGACGAAGTTTCTAGATTATTTAAGCTTGCAGGTATGCTCGAGGATGTAATCAAGAAGAAGGTCTTCCCTTTATCTTTGAAGGGAAAGGCATTGACATGGTTTAGGCTATGTGATAATATTGTATCATGGAACTACAACCGATTGAAATTGGAATTTCATCAGAAGTTTTATCCTATGCATCTAGTTCATCGTGATTGTAATTATATATATATATATATTGGCCTCGCAAAGGAGAAAGCATCACTCAATCTTGGGGGAGGCTTAACTCAATGCTCTATTCATGCCCCAATCATGAGCTCTCAAGAGAAATTATTATTCAAAAAATTTATGCTCGGCTTTGTCTCAATAATCGCTCCATGCTCGATACTTCTTGTACTGGATCTTTTATGATTAAGACTATTGAATTCAAATGGGATTTATTGGAAATACTTAAACTCAACTCTGAAGATTGGGAACTCGATGAAGGTAAGGAGTCAGGTATAAAACCTAAGTTTGATTGTGTTATATCTTTTATGGATACCGATGCCTTCAGTGAATTTAGCACTAAATATGGACTTGACTGTAAGATAGTAGCTTCTTTCTGTGAATGATTTCTACTCATGTTGATCTACCTAAGGAGAAGTAGATTAAATGTCATCCTCCCATTGAAGTAAAAGTAGTTGAACCTATTAAATTTGAAGAATAGACTATCACTTATAATGTTGATCCTATTGTGCCTACCGCTTATATTGAGAAACCACCATTCCCTTCTAGAATAAAGCATCATGCTAAAGTTTCAACTATGTTTCGTAAGAGTAGTACTAGAACACCTACACCCTCTGAGAAAATTAAAGTTGAACCTAGTATTGCTATAGTTAAAGATCTCTTGGTTGATAATATTGATGGGCATGTTATTTACTTTTGTGATGAAGCTGCTAGAATTGCTAGACCCGATACTAAAAATAAACATAGACCTATTGTAGGCATGCCTGTTATTTCTGTTAAAATAGGAGATCATTTCTATCATGGCTTATGTGATATGGGTGCTAGTGTGAGCGCAATACCTCATTCTTTATACGAAGAAATTATGCATGATATTGCACATGCTAAGTTAGAAGGTATTGATGTTACAATTAAGCTTGCCAATAGAGATACTATTTCACCAGTTGGGATTTTTAGAGATGTTGAAGTCTTTTGTTGGAAAGTTAAATATCCTGCTGATTTTCTTGTTCTTGGTTCACCACAAGATGACTTTTGTCCCATTATATTTGGTAGACCCTTCTTGAATACTGTTAATGCTAAGATAAATTGCAAAAAGGATAATTTTTTCTGTTGGTTTAGGGGATATATCGCATGATTTTAATTTTTCTAAATTTCGTAGAAAACCCCATGATAAAGAATTGCCTAGTAAAGATGAAATTATTGGTCTTGCTTCTATTGACGTGCCTCCTAATGATCCTTTAGAACAATATTTGCTAGACCATGAAAATGATATGTTTATGAATGAAAGAAGAGAAATAGATGAAGTATTCCTCAAATAGGGACCTATTTTGAAACATAACTTGCCTGTTGAAATTCTAGGGGATCCTCCTCCACCCAAGGGTGATCCCATGTTTGAGCTTAAACCTTTACCTGATACTCTTAAATATGCTTATCTTGATGAAAAGAAGATATATCCTGTTATTATTAGTGCTAACCTTTCAGAGAAGGAAGAAGAGAAATTATTGCAAACTCTGAAGAAGCACTGTGCTGCTATTGGATATACAGTTGATGATCTTAAGGGCATTAGTCCCACTCTATTCCAGCACAAAATTAAATTGGAAAAAGATGCTAAACCGGTTGTTGATCACCAACGATGGTTAAATCCTAAGATGAAAGAAGAGGTAAGAAAAGAAATACTAAAGCTTCTGGAGGCAGGTATAATTTATCCTGTTGCTGATAGTCAGTGGGTAAGTCATGTCCATTGTGTCCCTAAGAAAGGAGGTATTACTCTTGTTCCAAATGATAAAGATGAATTGATCCCACAAAGAATTGTTACAGGTTATAGAATGGTAATTGACTTCCGCAAATTAAATAAAGCTACTAAAAAGGATCATTACCCTCTACCTTTCATTGATCAAATGCTAGAAAGACTATCCAAACATACACATTTTTGCTTTCTAGACGGTTATTCTAGTTTCTCTCAAATACTCGTGTCAAAAGAGGATCAGGAAAAGACCACTTTTACATGCCCTTTCGGTACCTTTTCTTGTAGACATATGCCTTTTGGTTTATGTAATGCGCCTGCTACCTTTCAAAGATGCATGACTGCTATATTCTCTGACTTTTGTGAAAAGATTGTTGAGATTTTCATGGATGATTTTTCTATATATGCAACTTCTTTGGATGATTGCTTAGGTAACCTTGATTGAGTTTTGCAGAGATATGAAGAATCTAATCTTGTCTTGAATTGGGAGAAGTGCCACTTTATGGTTAATGAAGGCATTGTCTTGGGGCATAAAATTTTTGAAAGAGGTATTGAGGTTGATAAAGCTAAAGTTGATGCTATTGAAAAGATGCCATGTCCTAAAGATATTAAAGGTATAAGAAGTTCCGTTGGTCATGCCAGTTTTTATAGGAGCTTCACTAAGGACTTCTCAAAAATTTCTAGGCCTCTGACTAATCTCTTACAAAAAAGATGTTCTTTTTGTCTTTGATGATGATTGTGTAGAAGCGTTTGAAATACATAAGAAAGGCTTGATTTCTGCACCTATTGTTCAGCCGCCTGATTGGAATTTACCCTTCGAAATTATGTGTGATGCTAGTGATTATGCTGTAGGTGCTATTGTAGGACAAAGAGTTGATAAGAAATTAAATGTCATCCAGTATGCTAGTAAAACTCTAGAGAGTGCCTAGAGAAATTATGCTACTACAGAAAAGGAATTCTTAGCAGTTGTATTTGCTTGTGATAAGTTCAGACCATATATTGTTGAGTCTAAAGTAACTGTTCACACTGATCATGCTGCTATTAAATATCTTATGGAAAAGAAAGATGCTAAACCTAGACTTATTAGATGGGTTCTCCTACTACAAGAATTTGATTTGCATATTATTGATAGAAAAACAGCTGAGAACCCCATTGCAAACAACTTGTCTAGGTTAGAGAATGTGCTTGATGTCCCACTACCTATTGATGATAGCTTTCCTATTGAACAATTAGTTGTCATAAATGCTTCTCGTACTGCTCCATGGTATGATGATTATGCCAATTACATTGTTGCTAAATTTATATCACCTAGTTTCACATATCAGCAAAACAAAAAGTTTTTCTATGATTTAAGACATTACTTATGGGATGACCCACACCGTTATACTCAGTGATGCCGTTGGAGTTGATGGACTCACTTATCTTCCAAGCCTTCCGCTGTAATCGTTATTAGATGGCCTTAAGCCATATTTATTGTAATAAGTTCTTTTTTGAGACACTCGATGTAATAAGTGTGTGATTGCTACTCTGCTATAAATCCGTCAAGTACTGTGTGGTGTCAGCATTACTGATCCAGGGATGACACCGGAGCACAGAGATTGGACCGTTTGAGGTCTGGTCGCTACAAAAATTTAGCATCATGTCTTGACCATATCACATCACAACATGCCCTGCAAAAAGAAGTTAGACGTCCTCTACTTTGTTGGTGCAAGTTTTATGTGGCTGCTATGGGCTGAGCAAGAACCGTTCTTACCTACGCATCAAAAACCACAACGCAATATAGTGATTGATTTTGATCTTCAGAAAGAACCCTATTCATTGAATCCGATTCAACTAAAGCTAGAGAAACAGACACCCACTAGCCACCTGTGTGCGAAGCACGTCAGTAGAACCAGTCTCGCGTAAGCGTACAAGTAATATCGGTTTGTGTACAAAGATCTTTATTGGTCAAACCGCATAACAAGATACGTTGTTCCCTTTGTCATTGGTATGTTACTTGCCCGAGATTCGATCGTCGGTATCCTCATACGTAGTTCAATCTCGTTACCGGCAAGTCTCTTTACTCGTTCTGTAATGCATCATCCCACAACTAACTCATTAGTCACAATGCTTGCAAGGCTTATAGTGATGTGCATTACCGAGAAGGCCCTGAGATACCTCTCCGACAATCGGAGTGACAAATCCTAATCTCGATCTATTCCAACTCAACAAGCACCATCGGAGACACCTGTAGAGCACCTTTATAATCACCCAATTACGTAGTGACGTTTGGTAGCTCACTAAGTGTTCCTCCGGTACTCGGGAGTTGCATAATCTCATAGTCATATGAACATGTATAAGTCATGAAGAAAGCAATAGCAACAAACTAAACGATCATCATGCTAAGCTAATGGATGGGTCATGTCAATCACATCATTCTCTAATGATGTGATCCCATTAATCAAATAACAACTCATGTCTATGGTTAGGAAACATAACCATCATTGATTCAACGAGCTAGTCAAGTAGAGGCAAACTAGTGACACTCTGTTTGTGTATGTATTGACACATGTACTAAGTTTCCGGTTATTACAATTCTAGCATGAATAACAAACATTTATAATGATATAAGGAAATATAAATTACGACTTTATTATTGCCTCTAGGGCATATTTCCTTTAGTTACTTGCCTGATATTCGATCGTCGGTATCATCATACCTAGTTCATTCTCATTACCGGCAAGTCCCTTTACTCGTTCTGTAATGCATCATCCCGCAACTAACTCATTAGCCACATTGCTTGCAAGGCTTATAGTGATGTGCATTACCGAGAGGGCCCAGAGATACCTCTCCGATACACGGAGTGACAAATCCTAATCTCAATCTATGCCAACTCAACAAACACCATCGGAGACACCTGTGGAGCATCTTTATAATCACCCAGTTGTGTTGTGACGTTTTATAGCACACAAGGTGTTCCTCCGGTATTCGGGAGTTGCATAATCTCATAGTCATAAGAACATGTAGAAGTCATGAAGAAAGCAATAGCAATAAACTAAACGATCATAGTGCTAAGCTAAAGGATCGGTCTAGTCCATCACATCATTCTCTAATGATGTGATCTCGTTCATCAAATGACAACACATGTCCATGGCTAGGAAACTTAACCATCTTTGATTAACGAGCTAGTTAAGTAGAGGCATACTAGGGACACTCTGTTTGTCTATGTATTCACACATGTACTAAGTTTCTGGCTAATACAATTATAGCATGACTAATAAACATTTATCATGATATAAGGAAATATAAATAACAACTTTATTATTGCCTCTAGGGCATACTTCCTTCAGTCTCCCAGTTGCACTAGAGTTAATAATCTAGATTACACAGTAATGATTCTAACACCCATGGAGTCTTGGTGCTGATCATGTTTTGCTCATGAGAGAGGCTTAGTCAACGGGTCTGCAACATTCAGATCCGTATGTATCTTCCAAATCACTATGTCTCCCTCCTTGACTTGATCGCGGATGGAATTGAAGCGTCTCTTGATGTGCTTGGTTCTCTTGTGAAATCTGGATTCCTTTGCCAAGGCAACTGCACCAGTATTGTCACAAAAGATTTTCATTGGACCTGATGCACTAGGTATTACACCTAGATCGGATATGAACTCCTTCATCCAGACTCCTTCATTTGCTGCTTCTGAAGCAGCTATGTATTCCGCTTCACACGTAGATCCTGCCATGACGCTCTACATAGAACTGCACCAACTGACAGCTCCACCATTTAATAAAAATAAGTATACGGTTTGTGACTTAGAGTCACTCGTATAAGTGGCAAAGCTTGCATCAACATAACCATTTACGACGAGCTCTTTGTCACCTCCATAAACGAGAAACATATCCTTAGTCCTTTTCAGGTATTTCAGGATGTTCTTGACCGCTGTCAAGTGATCCACTCCTGGATTAGTTTGGTACCTCCCTGCTAAACTAATAGCAAGGCACACATCAGGTCTGGTACACAGCATTGCATACATGATAGAACCTATGGCTGAAGCATAGGGAATGACTTTCATTTTCTCTCTATCTTCTGCATTGGTCGGGCATTGAGTCTGACTCAACTTCACACCTTGTAACCCAGGCAAGAACCCTTTCTTTGCTTGAGACATTTTGAACTTCTTCAAAACTTTATCAAGGTATGTGCTTTGTGAAAGTCCAATTAAGTGTCTTGATCTATCTGTATAAATCTTGATGCCCAATATATAAGCAGCTTCACCGAGGTCTTTCATTGAAAAATTCTTAATCAAGTATCCTTTTATGCTATGCAGAAATTCAGTATCATTTCTGATTAACAATATGTCATCCACATATAATATCAGAAATGCTACAGAGCTCCCACTCACTTTCTTGTAAATACATGCTTCTCCAAAATTCTGTATAAAACCATATGCTTTTATCACACTATCAAAGTGTATATTCCAACTCCGAGATGCTTGCACTAGTCCATAAATGATCGCTGGAGCTTGCACACTTTGTTAGCACCTTTTGGATCGACAAAACCTTCAAGTTGCATCATATACAACTCTTCTTCAAGATATCCATTAAGGAATGCAGTTTTGACATCCATTTGCCAAATTTCATAATCATAAAATGCGGTAATTGATTATGTGATTCGGACAGACTTAGGCATCACTACGGTTGAGAAGGTCTCATCGTAGTCAACTCCTTGAACTTGTCGAAAACCTTTCTCAACAAGTCGAGCTTTGTAGATAGTAACATTACCGTCAGCGTTAGTCTTCTTCTTGAAGATCGATTTATTCTCTATGGCTTGCCAATCATCAGGCAAGTCAACCAAAGTCCACACTTCGTTCTCATACATGGATCCCATCTCAGATTTCATGGCTTCAAGACATTTTGCAGAATCAGGGCTCATCATCGCTTCCTCATAGTTCGTAGGTTTGTCATGGTCAAGTAACATGATCTCCAGAACAGGATTACCGTACCACAGTGGTGCAGATCTTGCTCTGGTTGACCTACGAGGTTTGGTAGAAACTTGATCAGAAGTTTCATGATCAACATGAGTAACTTCCTCACTAATTGGTGTAGGAATCACTTGAACTGATTTCTGTGATGGACTACTTTCCAATAAGGGAGAAGGTACACTTACCTCATCAAGTTTCTAGTTTCCTCCCACTCACTTCTTTCAAGAGAAACTACTTCTCTAGAAAGGATCCATTCTTTGGCAACAAATATCTTGCCTTCGGATCTGTGATAGAAGGTGTACCCAACTGTTTCCTTTGGGTATCCTATGAAGACACATTTCTCCGATTTGGGTTCGAACTTATCAGGTTGAAGCTTTTTCACATAAGCATCGCAGCCCCAAACTTTAAGAAATGACAACTTGGGTTTCTTGCCAAACCACAGTTCATATGGTGTCGTCTCAATGGATTTTGATGGTGCCCTATTTAACGTGAATGCAGCCGTCTCTAAAGCATAACCCCAAAATGATAGCGGTAAATCAGTAAGAGACATCATAGATTGCACCATATCTAATAAAGTGCGGTTACGACGTTTGGACACACAATTACGCTGTGGTGTTCCAGGTGGCGTGAGTTGCGAAGATATTCCGCATTGTTTCAAATGAATACCAAACTCATAACTCAAATATTCACCTACACGATCAGATCATAGAAACTTAATTTTCTTGTTATAATGATTTTCCACTTCACTCTGAAATTCTTTTAACTTCTCAAATGTTTTAAATTTATGTTTCATCAAGAAGACTGATACATCCATTTTGCATCATGCTTTTATATCGATGTTTATTGCATTATGGGAAGTTATTACACATTATGTCACAATACTTATGCCTATTCTCTCTTATTTTACAAGGTTTACATGAAGAGGGAGAATGCCGGCAACTGGGATTCTGGGCTGGAAAAGGAGCAAATATTAAAGACCTATTCCGCACAACTCCAAAAGTCCTGAAACTCCACGGGAGTCAGTTTCAAAATATATAAAAAATATTGGGCGAAGAAAGCACCAGAGGGGGCCCACCCACCATCCACAAGGGTGGGGGGCGCGCCCCCTGTCTCATGGGCCCCCTGGCAGGCCTCCGGTGCCCATCTTTTGCTATATGAAGTCTTTCGGCCCGCAAAAAGTCATAAGCAAGCTCTCGGGACGAAACACCGCCCCATGAGGCGGAACATTGGCGGAACCAATCTAGGGCTCCGGCGGAGCTGTTCTACCGGGGAAACATCCCTCCGGGAGGGGGAAATCATCACCATCGATCCTCTCATTGGGAGGGGGTCAATCTCCATCAACATCTTCACCAGCAACATCTCATTCTCAAACCCTAGTTCATCTCTTGTATCCAATCCTTGTCCCAAAACCTCAGATTGGTACCTGTGGGTTGCTAGTAGTGTTGATTACTCCTTGTAGTTGATGCTAGTTGGTTTACTTGGTGGAAGATCATATGTTCAGATCCTTTATGCATATTAATACCCCTCTTATTATGAACATGAATATGATTTGTGAGTAGTTTCGTTTGTTCCTGAGGACATGGAGAAGGTCTTGCTATTAAGTAAGTTCATGTGAATTTGTAGATATTTTGATGAGATGTATTGCTGTCTTTCCTCTAGTGGTGTCATGTGAACATTCGACTACATGACACTTCACCAATTTTTTGGGCCTAGGGGAAGGCAATTGGGAAGTAATAAGTAGATGATTGGTTGCTAGAGTGATAGAAGTAAACCCTAGTTTATGCGTTGCTTCGTAAGGGGCTGATTTGGATCCATATGTTTCATGCTATGGTTAGGTTGACCTTAATACTTTTTTGTAGTTGCGGATGCTTGCAAGAGGGTTAATCATAAGTGGGATGCTTGTCCAAGTAAGGGCAGTACCCAAGCACCGGTCCACCCACATATCAAATTATCAAAGTACCGAACGCGAATCATATGAGCGTGATGAAAACTAGCTTGACGATAATTCCCATGTGTCCTCGGGAGCGTTTCCTTTATATAAGAGTTGTCCAGGCTTGTCCTTTTCTACAAAAAGGATTGGGCCATCTTGCTGCACCTTATTTACTTTTATTTCTTTGTACCATTACAAATTACCTTATCACAAAACATATGTTACCGATAATTTCAGTGCTTGCAGAGAATACCTTATGTGAAAACTGCTTATCATTCCCTTCTGCTCCTATTTGGGTTCGACCACTCTTACTTATCGGAAGGACTAAGAATAGATTCCCCTATACTTGTGGTCATCAAGACTCTTTTCCGGCGGCCGTTGCCAAGGATTGAAGCACCTTTGGTAGGTGGAATATGGTAAGGAAAAAATTATATAGTGTGCTGGAATTTACTGTCATTTGTTACTATGGAAAGTAATCCTTTGAGGGGCTTGTTCGGGTATCTTCACTCCGACCAATAGAGAAAAGAGTTTCCCCTCAACCTATTGAACCTACTAAAAATGTTTACTTTGAAATTCCTTCGGTTATGATAGAGAAACTGCAAGCTAATCCTTTTACAAGAGATAGAACATTGCATCCCGATTTGCACCTAATCTATTTGGACGAAGTTTCTGGATTATTTAAGCTTGCAGGTATGCCTGAGGATGTAATCAAGAAGAAGGTCTTCCCTTTATATTTGAAGGGAAAGGCATTGGCATGGTTTAGGCTATGTGATAATATTGTATCATGGAACTACAACCGATTGAAATTGGAATTTCATCAGAAGTTTTATCCTATGCATCTAGTTCATCGTGATTGTAATTATATATATATATATATATTGGCCTCGCAAAGGAGAAAGCATCACTCAATCTTGGGGGAGGCTTAACTCAATGTTCTATTCATGCCCCAATCATGAGCTCTCAAGAGAAATTATTATTCAAAAAATTTATGCTCGCCTTTGTCTCAATAATCGCTCCATGCTCGATACTTCTTGTACTGGATCTTTTATGATTAAGACTATTGAATTCAAATGGGATTTATTGGAAATAATTAAACTCAACTCTGAAGATTGGGAACTCGATGAAGGTAAGGAGTCAGGTATAAAACCTAAGTTTGATTGTGTTATATCTTTTATGGATACCGATGCCTTCAGTGAATTTAGCACTAAATATGGACTTGACTCTAAGATAGTAGCTTCTTTCTGTGAATCATTTGCTACTCATGTTGATCTACCTAAGGAGAAGTAGATTAAATGTCATCCTCCCATTGAAGTAAAAGTAGTTGAACCTATTAAAGTTGAAGAAAAGACTATCACTTATAATGTTGATCCTATTGTTCCTACCGCTTATATTGAGAAACCACCATTCCCTTCTAGAATAAAGGATCATGCTAAAGTTTCAACTATGTTTCGTAAGAGTAGTACTAGAACACCTACACCCTCTGAGAAAATTAAAGTTGAACCTAGTATTGCTATAGTTAAAGATCTCTTGGTTGATAATATTGATGGGCATGTTATTTACTTTTGTGATGAAGCTGCTAGAATTGCTAGACCCGATACTAAAAATAAACATAGACCTATTGTAGGCATGCCTGTTATTTCTGTTAAAATAGGAGATCATTTCTATCATGGCTTATGTGATATGGGTGCTAGTCTGAGCGCAATACCTCATTCTTTATACAAAGAAATTATGCATGATATTGCACCTGCTAAGTTAGAAGGTATTGATGTTACAATTAAGCTTGCCAATAGAGATACTATTTCACCAGTTGGGATTTTTAGAGATGTTGAAGTCTTCTGTTGGAAAGTTAAATATCCTGCTGATTTTCTTGTTTTTGGTTCACCACAAGATGACTTTTTTCCCATTATATTTGGTAGACCCTTCTTGAATACTGTTAATGCTAAGATAAATTATAAAATGGATAATTTTTTCTGTTGGTTTATGGGATATGTCGCATGATTTTAATTTTTCTAGATTTCGTAGAAAACCCCATGATAAAGAATTTCCTAGTAAAGATGAAATTATTGGTCTTGCTTCTATTGACGTGCCTCCTAATGATCCTTTAGAACAATATTTGCTAGACCATGAAAATGATATGTTTATGAATGAAAGAAGAGAAATAGATGAAGTATTCCTCAAATAGGGACCTATTTTGAAACATAACTTGCCTGTCGAAATTCTAGGGGATCCTCCTCCACCCAAGGGTGATCCCATGTTGGAGCTTAAAACATTACCTGATACTCTTAAATATGCTTATCTTGATGAAAACAAGATATATCCTGTTATTATTAGTGCTAACCTTTCAGAGAAGGAAGAAGAGAAATTATTGCAAACTCTGAACAAGCACTGTGTTGCTATTGGATATACAGTTGATGATCTTAAGGGCATTAGTCCCACACTATTCCAGCACAAAATTAAATTGGAAAAAGATGCTAAACCGGTTGTTGATCACCAACGACGGTTAAATCCTAAGATGAAAGAAGAGGTAAGAAAAGAAATACTAAAGCTTCTGGAGACAGGTATAATTTATCCTGTTGCTGATAGTCAGTGGGTAAGTCATGTCCATTGTGTCCCTAAGAAAGGAGGTATTACTCTTGTTCCAAATGATAAAGATGAATTGATCCCACAAAGAATTGTTACAGGTTATAGAATGGTAATTGACTTCCTCAAATTAAATAAAGCTACTAAAAAGGATCATTACCATCTACCTTTCATTGATCAAATGCTAGAAAGACTATCCAAACATACACATTTTTGCTTTCTAGACGGTTATTCTAGTTTCTCTCAAATACTCGTGTCAAAAGAGGATCAGGAAAAGTCCACTTTTACATGCCCTTTCGGTACCTTTTCTTGTAGACATATGCCGTTTGGTTTATGTAATGTGCCTGCTACCTTTCAAAGATGCATGACTGCTATATTCTCTGACTTTTGTGAAAAGATTGTTGAGATTTTCATGGATGATTTTTCTGTATATGCAACTTCTTTGGATGATTGCTTAGGTAACTTTGATCGAGTTTTGCAGAGATGTGAAGAAACTAATCTTGTCTTGAATTAGGAGAAGTGCCACTTTATGGTTAATGAAGGCATTGTCTTGGGGCATAAAATTTCTGAAAGAGGTATTGAGGTTGATAAAGCTAAAGTTGATGCTATTGAAAAGATGCCGTGTCCTAAAGATATTAAAGGTATAAGAAGTTCCGTTGGTAATGCCGGTTTTTATAGGAGCTTCATTAAGGACTTCTCAAAAATTTCTAGGCCTCTGACTAATCTCTTACAAAAAAGATGTTCTTTTTGTCTTTGATGATGATTGTGTAGAAGCATTTGAAATACATAAGAAAGGCTTGATTTCTGCACCAATTGTTCAGCCGCTTGATTGGAATTTACCCTTTGAAATTATGTGTGATGCTAGTGATTATGCTGTAGGTGCTATTGTAGGACAAAGAGTTGATAAGAAATTAAATGTTATCCAATATGCTAGTAAAACTCTAGACAGTGCCTAGAGAAATTATGCTACTACTGAAAAGGAATTCTTAGCAGTTGTATTTGCTTGTGATAAGTTCAGACCATATATTGTTGAGTCTAAAGTAACTGTTCACACTGATCATGCTGCTATTAAATATCTTATGGAAAAGAAAGATGCTAAACCTAGACTTATTAGATGGGTTCTCCTACTACAAGAATTTGATTTGCATATTATTGATAGAAAAACAGCTGAGAACCCCATTGCAGACAACTTGTCTAGGTTAGAGAATGTGCTTGATGACCCACTACCTATTGATGATAGCTTTCCTAATGGACAATTAGTTGTCATAAATGCTTCTCGTACTGCTCCAGGGTATGCTGATTATGCCAATTACATTGTTGCTAAATTTATACCACCTAGTTTCACATATCAGCAAAACAAAAAGTTTTTCTATGATTTAAGACATTACTTATGGGATGACCCACACCTTTATACTCGGTGATGCCGTTGGAGTTGATGGACTCACTTATCTTCCAAGCCTTCCGCTGTTATCATTATTAGATGGCCTTAAGCCATATTTATTGTAATAAGTTCTTTTTTGAGACACTTGATGTAATAAGTGTGTGATTGCTACTCTGCTATAAATCCGTCAAGTACTGTGTGGTGTCAGCATTACTGATCCAGGGATGACACCGGAGCACAGAGATTGGACCGTTTGAGGTCTGGTCGCTACAAAAATTTAGCATCATGTCTTGACCATATCACATCACAACATGCCCTGCAAAAACAAGTTAGACGTCCTCTACTTTGTTGGTGCAAGTTTTATGTGGCTGCTATGGGCTGAGCAAGAACCGTTCTTACCTACGCATCAAAAACCACAACGCAGTATAGTGATTGCTTTTGATCTTCAGAAAGAACCCTATTCATTGAATCCGATTCATCTAAAGCTGGAGAAACAGACACCCACTAGCCACCTGTGTGCGAAGCACGTTAGTAGAACCAGTCTCGCGTAAGCGTACTGTAGCGATCCGACTCGAATGGGTCAAGTCTCTGTGCGTAAGTGTCATCCCTGGATCGGTATGCTGACACACACATTACTCGAGGATTTATAACAGAGGTAAATCACATGTAAAAGTAACGTAAATACTATTACCTCAAATCCAAAATAGCGGAAGTAACAAGGTTGTGGATTCCCATCAACACCAACGGCAAAGTTGAGTGTAGAAATCGTAACCCTAACGTATCACTTACTCGTCGTATGATAATCCTGCAACATGAGACGTTGCAGCCACAGAGGGTTAGTACATTGAATGTACTGGCAAATTCACACCATACAGAATGATGAATAAAGGCTATCACTACATGCATATTTGGCTGGTGGAAAAGCTCTATGGTTATAAGGTTTTTGCGAAAAGCCAATTTTTCCCTACTGCAAAGGAATACATTTTAATTAACTATCATGGTGGTTGTTGAACATTGAGAATGGTTGACAGCATTCTCAATCCCAATTAAGCATCATCATTAAAACTTAACAATATTCATTTAAAGTAACGTGATGAGATCACCAGGATAATCCAAGAACTAGATACTCAAGATGTCCATAACCGGGGACACGGCTAATCATGATTAGTTTATACACTCTGCAGAGGTTTGCGCACTTTTCGCCACAAGACTCGATCGCCTCCGTTTGATTTCTCGCACTACATGGTGTTTGAGAAACGGATGACCGAGACATAGTCTTTCAGAAGAGCTAGCACCTTACGATGGATAGACCTGTACACCTACTTTCCCCTACATCTGCTAGTCTACCCTGTAAGAGTTCGCACGACTTAATCAACTATGCCAGAGCCCATAATGGCTTGTGGCTGCACACGGAAGTTTCTAGTATGAATAATCTCATGATCCCTTTGACCCTGGGTGGCGGTCCAAAAGAAAACAGGCAAGTCCTGGATTACCCAGGTGCCTAGACAGGCAATCCTAGAATAACCAGGTGCCTCAATCCACCCAGATGTGTGTTTAAGTTGCCACCTTAAGTAAACCATTAATTAAATCTCACATCTGTCATGGATACTCTCAAAACCCAATCCACGTCTACGAGCATAGCATGGCCATGTAAGCATAACATAAAAGTAACTCCCAAGGTTTGAATGCAGGGCAATAGGTTCCTACCTCATCAACTACTTCCCAATACCCACATGTTATCAATCCTACTCATGCAATGTTTGAGGGTGAAGCTAATGCATAAAGACTGGGTATGGAAGGGGATACGATCAAAGTGTGAACTTGCCTGCAATGTTGATGAAGATGATTCGCACTCAAAACTCTTGATAGCTCTACTCGTCACACTCCGGTCAATCTATGGTAAGCAAGCAATAGTAACCACATATAAGCAATCACTCAAAAGATCAGAAAGAACGAAGAAGATGATTCAGAAACATCAAAACCAAGCAAATAGCTCTTGCAACAAAAAACAATTTCTAACAGTACCAAAATTATATGAATTTGGCCTTATCAGAAAGTTTAGGTCAAGAGCTTCGATTTGCAAAAAGAATCAACTCAAACGGAGCTACGAAACTCAAGTTATGATCAAACGAAGTTTGAATTCAAATCTGATCTAATTCAAATTTTAAACTTTTCAAAAACATGTTTGAGTTGGATTACTGGATAGAGGAGATCATAACGAAGACGTGAGCGTTGGTTTCGTTGGATTTGGATAAACGGGTAAGAAATTGTGCTTGTTTGAAGAACATGGACTATTCTGTAAATAAAGTATTCACATCCAGGTCCCTGGCCGAAATTACAGAAAAAGAAAAAAAAACTAAAAGGCGAATGTTCGTTTTCTATACCTAACCAGCGAACGTTTACTAAGTAACTAGTTTTAAAAGAAAAACCGGTTTTTAAACGGAAAACCAAAGAACAAAAAACCCTAGACAAAACCGGCGAACAGGGGCGGTTATTACCTGTTCGGGGGAAGAAAACCCGACGGCGGCGGCGGCGTTCGTCGGTGTCCGAGAAGATGGCGGCGGCGGCTCGGGCTTGACCGGAGCGGCAGCTCTGGTGGCCTACGGCGAGGGAGGAGTGGACGGGGAGGGGCGACGCTGGGTGGCGGGTGCGGTGGTGGTGACGGCGGTGGTCGTCTGCGGCGACAGAGGCGGCCTCGGGCGGAGCTCGGCGGATCTCGCCGGCGGCGAGAGATGCGGCGCGAGGCGCGGCTGCGAGCAGCGGGGAGGAGAGGAACGGGGCCCGGGGCCTCGTTATTTAAGGGGGGGGGGAGGAGCTGGCGTGGAGGAGGGGTCAGGCGAGGAGGACGCGGAGTCCGACCGGACTCCGGCAGCGGCGCTCCCCTGCGGGAGTCGGAGACGAGCGGGGCGCGCTAGTGTGCTGGGCCGCGGCTGTGGTTGGCCTTGGGCCGGCCCAGTCGGCGGCGGGGAGAGTTTTTTTTAACATTTTCCAGAAAATTAAAAATAATAAAAGCAAAAAAAATATATTATATAGGCATATAATATATCAAAATTTTCAGAAAAAGAATATCTACAACATGAACATTTTTGTAACTTCAAATAAAATCCACACAAATTCAGATAAATCAAAGAGTGCTACTGGTCTATTAAAATCCAACAAAAAAACATTTTTAAAATACCAAAATGATTTCAAATTAATTTTTTATCCAATTTTCTATTGTAGGGAATCATGTTACCCTAATTTCCATATATTTTATTTTTGGAGAAAAATAATTTGAATAAAACTCAAATAACCCAAATTAAAAAAATAATTTCAAATGGATTTTAGATTTGAGTTCTTTGAAACTCCCAACTCATATTCCTTATACTTTGAAGAAGTCATTTTATCTTCTCTCATGAAAATCATTGAGTTGCATAAAGTTTCAGAATTGGAAATATTTTCCAAATGAAATTCAAATATTTTCAACACCCCTTGTCATTTAAATAAATGGAAGAAGTCATGTCATCTTCTCTCCAGGGTTTTGTGGTGAAAAGAATTTGAATTCATGGAGAGCAAAATGCAAAAATAAAAGTTTGGGAAAGTCCTTTTATTCCCTCTCATTTACCTTTCAAAAAGTTTCGAATTTCACTCACTTTCAGACAATCAATCAAACAATCAATCAAATCTATCTATTTATTATAACATTCCAAAATTTAGAATTTTGGGATGTTACACGTACAAGTAATATCGGTTTGTGTACGAAGATCTTTATTGGTCAAACCGCATAACAACATACGTTGTTCCCTTTGTCATCGGTATGTTACTTGCCCGAGATTCGATCGTCGGTATCCTCATACGTAGTTCAATCTCGTTACTGGCAAGTCTCTTTACTTGTTCTGTAATGCATCATCCCACAACTAACTCATTAGTCACAATTCTTGCAAGGCTTATAGTGATGTGCATTACCGAGAGGGCCCTGAGATACCTCTCCGACAATCGGAGTGACAAATGCTAATCTCGATCTATGCCAACTCAACAACCACCATCGGAGACACCTGTAGAGCTCCTTTATAATCACCCAGTTATGTAGTGACGTTTGGTAGCTCACTAAGTGTTCCTCCGGTACTCGGGAGTTGCATAATCTCATAGTCATATGAACATGTATAAGTCATGAAGAAAGCAATAGCAACAAACTAAACGATCATCGTGCTAAGCTAATGGATGGGTCATGTCAATCACATCATTCTCTAATGATGTGATCCCATTAATCAAATAACAACTCATGTCTATGGTTAGGAAACATAACCATCATTGATTCAACGAGCTAGTCAAGTAGAGGCAAACTAGTGACACTCTGTTTGTGTATGTATTAACACATGTACTAAGTTTCCGGCTAATACAATTCTAGCATGAATAACAAACATTTATAATGATATAAGGAAATATAAATTACGACTTTATTATTGCCTCTAGGGCATATTTCCTTTAGTTACTTGCCCGATATTCGATCGTCGGTATCATCATACCTAGTTCATTCTCATTACCGGCAAGTCTTTTTACTCATTCTGTAATGCATCATCCCGCAACTAACTCATTAGCCACATTGCTTGCAAGGCTTATAGTGATGTGCATTACCGAGAGGGCCCAGAGATACCTCTCCGATACACGGAGTGACAAATCCTAATCTCAATCTAAGCCAACTCAACAAACACCATCGGAGACACCTGTGGAGCATCCTTATAATCACCCAGTTGTGTTGTGACGTTTTATAGCACACAAGGTGTTCCTCCGGTATTCGGGAGTTGCATAATCTCATAGTCTTAAGAACATGTAGAAGTCATGAAGAAAGAAATAGCAATAAACTAAACAATCATAGTGCTAAGCTAAGGGATCGGTCTAGTCCATCACATCATTCTCTAATGATGTGATCTCGTTCATCAAATGACAACACATGTCCATGGCTAGGAAACTTAACCATCTTTGATTAACGAGCTAGTTAAGTAGAGGCATACTAGGGACCCTCTGTTTGTCTATGTATTCACACATGTACTAAGTTTCCGGCTAATACAATTATAGCATGACTAATAAACATTTATCATGATATAAGGAAATATAAATAACAACTTTATTATTGCCTCTAGGGCATACTTCCTTCAGTCTCCCACTTGCACTAGAGTCAATAATCTAGATTACACAGTAATGATTCTAACACCCATGGAGTCTTGGTGCTGATCATGTTTTGCTCATGAGAGAGGCTTAGTCAACGGGTCTGCAACATTCAGATCCGTATGTATCTTCCAAATCACTATGTCTCCCTCCTTGACTTGATCGCGGATGGAATTGAAGCGTCTCTTTATGTGCTTGGTTCTCTTGTGAAATCTGGATTCCTTTGCCAAGGCAACTGCACCAGTATTTTCACAAAAGATTTTCATTGGACCTGATGCACTAGGTATTACACCTAGATCGGATATGAACTCCTTCATCCAGACTCCTTCATTTGCTGCTTCTGAAGCAGCTATGTATTCCGCTTCACACGTAGATCCTGCCATGACGCTCTACATAGAACTGCACCAACTGACAGCTCCACCATTTAATAAAAATAAGTATACGGTTTGTGACTTAGAGTCACTCGTATAAGTGGCAAAGCTTGCATCAACATAACCATTTACGACGAGCTCTTTGTCACCTCCATAAACGAGAAACATATCCTTAGTCCTTTTCAGGTATTTCAGGATGTTCTTGACCGCTGTCAAGTGATCCACTCCTGGATTAGTTTGGTACCTCCCTGCTAAACTAATAGCAAGGCACACATCAGGTCTGGTACACAGCATTGCATACATGATAGAACCTATGGCTGAAGCATAGGGAATGACTTTCATTTTCTCTCTATCTTCTGCATTGGTCGGGCATTGAGTCTGACTCAACTTCACACCTTGTAACCCAGGCAAGAACCCTTTCTTTGCTTGAGACATTTTGAACTTCTTCAAAACTTTATCAAGGTATGTGCTTTGTGAAAGTCCAATTAAGTGTCTTGATCTATCTGTATAAATCTTGATGCCCAATATATAAGCAGCTTCACCGAGGTCTTTCATTGAAAAATTCTTAATCAAGTATCCTTTTATGCTATGCAGAAATTCAGTATCATTTCTGATTAACAATATGTCATCCACATATAATATCAGAAATGCTACAGAGCTCCCACTCACTTTCTTGTAAATACATGCTTCTCCAAAATTCTGTATAAAACCATATGCTTTTATCACACTATCAAAGTGTATATTCCAACTCCGAGATGCTTGCACTAGTCCATAAATGATCGCTGGAGCTTGCACACTTTGTTAGCACCTTTTGGATCGACAAAACCTTCAAGTTGCATCATATACAACTCTTCTTCAAGATATCCATTAAGGAATGCAGTTTTGACATCCATTTGCCAAATTTCATAATCATAAAATGCGGTAATTGATTATGTGATTCGGACAGACTTAGGCATCACTACGGTTGAGAAGGTCTCATCGTAGTCAACTCCTTGAACTTGTCGAAAACCTTTCTCAACAAGTCGAGCTTTGTAGATAGTAACATTACCGTCAGCGTTAGTCTTCTTCTTGAAGATCGATTTATTCTCTATGGCTTGCCAATCATCAGGCAAGTCAACCAAAGTCCACACTTCGTTCTCATACATGGATCCCATCTCAGATTTCATGGCTTCAAGACATTTTGCAGAATCAGGGCTCATCATCGCTTCCTCATAGTTCGTAGGTTTGTCATGGTCAAGTAACATGATCTCCAGAACAGGATTACCGTACCACAGTGGTGCAGATCTTGCTCTGGTTGACCTACGAGGTTTGGTAGAAACTTGATCAGAAGTTTCATGATCAACATGAGTAACTTCCTCACTAATTGGTGTAGGAATCACTTGAACTGATTTCTGTGATGGACTACTTTCCAATAAGGGAGAAGGTACACTTACCTCATCAAGTTTCTAGTTTCCTCCCACTCACTTCTTTCAAGAGAAACTACTTCTCTAGAAAGGATCCATTCTTTGGCAACAAATATCTTGCCTTCGGATCTGTGATAGAAGGTGTACCCAACTGTTTCCTTTGGGTATCCTATGAAGACACATTTCTCCGATTTGGGTTCGAACTTATCAGGTTGAAGCTTTTTCACATAAGCATCGCAGCCCCAAACTTTAAGAAATGACAACTTGGGTTTCTTGCCAAACCACAGTTCATATGGTGTCGTCTCAATGGATTTTGATGGTGCCCTATTTAACGTGAATGCAGCCGTCTCTAAAGCATAACCCCAAAATGATAGCGGTAAATCAGTAAGAGACATCATAGATTGCACCATATCTAATAAAGTGCGGTTACGACGTTTGGACACACAATTACGCTGTGGTGTTCCAGGTGGCGTGAGTTGCGAAGATATTCCGCATTGTTTCAAATGAATACCAAACTCATAACTCAAATATTCACCTACACGATCAGATCATAGAAACTTAATTTTCTTGTTATAATGATTTTCCACTTCACTCTGAAATTCTTTTAACTTCTCAAATGTTTTAAATTTATGTTTCATCAAGAAGACTGATACATCCATTTTGCATCATGCTTTTATATCGATGTTTATTGCATTATGGGAAGTTATTACACATTATGTCACAATACTTATGCCTATTCTCTCTTATTTTACAAGGTTTA
This sequence comes from Triticum urartu, assembly GCF_003073215.2. Classification (NCBI taxonomy): domain Eukaryota; kingdom Viridiplantae; phylum Streptophyta; class Magnoliopsida; order Poales; family Poaceae; genus Triticum; species Triticum urartu. The sequence continues at coordinate 173,415,715 of NC_053026.1, read as the reverse complement.
CATGAAGAGGGAGAATGCCGGCAACTGGGATTCTGGGCTGGAAAAGGAGCAAATATTAAAGACCTATTCCGCACAACTCCAAAAGTCCTGAAACTCCACGGGAGTCAGTTTCAAAATATATAAAAAATATTGGGCGAAGAAAGCACCAGAGGGGGCCCACCCACCATCCACAAGGGTGGGGGGCGCGCCCCCTGTCTCATGGGCCCCCTGGCAGGCCTCCGGTGCCCATCTTTTGCTATATGAAGTCTTTCGGCCCGCAAAAAGTCATAAGCAAGCTCTCGGGACGAAACACCGCCCCATGAGGCGGAACATTGGCGGAACCAATCTAGGGCTCCGGCGGAGCTGTTCTACCGGGGAAACATCCCTCCGGGAGGGGGAAATCATCACCATCGATCCTCTCATTGGGAGGGGGTCAATCTCCATCAACATCTTCACCAGCAACATCTCATTCTCAAACCCTAGTTCATCTCTTGTATCCAATCCTTGTCCCAAAACCTCAGATTGGTACCTGTGGGTTGCTAGTAGTGTTGATTACTCCTTGTAGTTGATGCTAGTTGGTTTACTTGGTGGAAGATCATATGTTCAGACCTTTATGCATATTAATACCCCTCTGATTATGAACATGAATATGTTTGTGAGTAGTTACGTTTGTTCCTGAGGACATGGGAGAAGTCTTGCTATAAGTAGTCATGTGAATTTGGTATTCGTTCGATATTTTGATGAGATGTATGCTGTCTTCCTCTAGTGGTGTCATGTGAACGTCGACTACATGACACTTCACCATTTTTGGGCCTAGGGGAAGGCATTGGGAAGTAATAAGTAGATGATTGGTTGCTAGAGTGATAGAAGTTTAAACCCTAGTTTATGCGTTGCTTCGTAAGGGGCTGATTTGGATCCATATGTTTCATGCTATGGTTAGGTTTACCTTAATACTTTTTTGTAGTTGCGGATGCTTGCAAGAGGGGTTAATCATAAGTGGGATGCTTGTCCAAGTAAGGGCAGTACCCAAGCACCGGTCCACCCACATATCAAATTATCAAAGTACCGAACGCGAATCATATGAGCGTGATGAAAACTAGCTTGACGATAATTCCCATGTGTCCTCGGGAGCGTTTTCCTTATATAAGAGTTCGTCCAGGATTGTCCTTTTCTACAAAAAGGATTGGGCCATCTTGCTGCACCTTATTTACTTTTATTTCTTGTTACCCATCACAAATTACCTTATCAAAAAACTATCTGTTACCGATAATTTCAGTGCTTGCAGAGAATACCTTATTGAAAACTGCTTATCATTCCCTTCTGCTCCTATTTGGGTTCGACACTCTTACTTATCGGAAGGACTAGATAGATCCCCTATACTTGTGGGTCATCAAGACTCTTTTCCGGCGGCCGTTGCCAAGGATTGAAGCACCTTTGGTAGGTGGAATATGGTAAGGAAAAAATTATATAGTGTGCTGGAATTTACTGTCATTTGTTACTATGGAAAGTAATCCTTTGAGGGGCTTGTTCGGGTATCTTCACTCCGACCAATAGAGAAAAGAGTTTCCCCTCAACCTATTGAACCTACTAAAAATGTTTACTTTGAAATTCCTTCGGTTATGATAGAGAAACTGCTAGCTAATCCTTTTACAAGAGATAGAACATTGCATCCCGATTTGCACCTAATCTATGTGGACGAAGTTTCTGGATTATTTAAGCTTGCAGGTATGCCCTAGGATGTAATCAAGAAGAAGGTATTCCCTTTATATTTGAAGGGAAAGGCATTGACATGGTTTAGGCTATGTGATAATATTGTATCATGGAACTACAACCGATTGAAATTGGAATTTCATCAGAAGTTTTATCCTATGCATCTAGTTCATCGTGATTGTAATTATATATATATATATTGGCCTCTCAAAGGAGAAAGCATCACTCAATCTTGGGGGAGGCTTAACTCAATGTTCTATTCATGCTCCAATCATGAGCTCTCAAGAGAAATTATTATTCAAAAAATTTATGGTCGGCTTTGTCTCAATAATCGCTCCATGCTCGATACTTCTTCTACTGGATCTTTTATGATTAAGACTATTGAATTCAAATGGGATTTATTGGAAATAATTAAACTCAACTCTGAAGATTGGGAACTCAATGAAGGTAAGGAGTCAGGTATAAAACCTAAGTTTGATTGTGTTAAATCTTTTATGGATACCGATGCCTTCAGTGAATTTATCACTAAATATGGACTTGACTCTAAGATAGTAGCTTCTTTCTATGAATCATTTGCTACTCATGTTGATCTACCTAAGGAGAAGTAGATTAAATGTCATCCTCCCATTGAAGTAAAAGTAGTTGAACCTATTAAAGTTGAAGAAAAGACTATCACTTATAATGTTGATCCTATTGTGCCTACCGCTTATATTGAGAAACCACCATTCCCTTCTAGAATAAAGGATCATGCTAAAGTTTCAACTATGTTTCGTAAGAGTAGTACTAGAACACCTACACCCTCTGAGCAAATTAAAGTTCAACCTAGTATTGCTATAGTTAAAGATCTATTGGTTGATAATATTGATGGGCATGTTATTTACTTTTGTGATGAAGCTGCTAGAATTGCTAGACCCGATACTAAAAATAAACATAGACCTATTGTAGGCATGCCTATTATTTCTGTTAAAATAGGAGATATGGGTTCTATTGTGAGCGCAATACCTCATTCTTTATACGAAGAAATTATGCATGATATTGCACCTGCTAAGTTAGAAGGTATTGATGTTACAATTAGGCTTGCCAATAGAGATACTATTTCACCAGTTGGGATTTTTAGAGATGTTGAAGTCTTTTGTTGGAAATTTAAATATCCTGCTGATTTTCTTGTTCTTGGTTCACCACAAGATGACTTTTGTCCCATTATATTTGGTAGGCCCTTCTTGAATACTGTTAATGCTAAGATAAATTGCAAAAAGGATAATTTTTTCTGTTGGTTTATGGGATATGTCGCATGATTTTAATTTTTCTAAATTTCGTAGAAAACCCCATGATAAAGAATTGCCTAGTAAAGATGAAATTATTGGTCTTGCTTCTATTGACGTGCCTTCTAATGATCCTTTAGAAGAATATTTGCTAGACCATGAAAATGATATGTTTATGAATGAAAGAAGAGAAATAGATGAAGTATTCCTCAAATAGGGACCTATTTTGAAACATAACTTGATTGTCGCAATTCTAGGGGATCCTCCTCCACCCAAGGGTGATCCCATGTTTGAGCTTAAACCATTACTTGATACTCTTAAATATGCTTATCTTGATGAAAAGAAGATATATCCTGTTATTATTAGTGCTAACCTTTCAGAGAAGGAAGAAGAGAAATTATTGCAAACTCTGAGGAAGCACTGTGCTGCTATTGGATATACACTTGATGATCTTAAGGGCATTAGTCCCACTCTATTCCAGCACAAAATTAAATTGGAAAAAGATGCTAAACCGGTTGTTGATCACCAACGACGGTTAAATCCTAAGATGAAAGAAGAGGTAAGAAAAGAAATACTAAAGCTTCTGGAGGCAGGTATAATTTATCCTGTTGCTGATAGTCAGTGGGTAAGTCATGTCCATTGTGTCCCTAAGAAAGGGGGTATTACTATTGTTCCAAATGATAAAGATGAATTGATTCCACAAAGAATTGTTACAGGTTATAGAATGGTAATTGACTTCCGCAAATTAAATAAAGCGACTAAAAAGGATCATTACCCTCTACCTTTCATTGATCAAATGCTAGAAAGATTATCCAAACATACACATTTTTGCTTTCTAGACGGTTATTCTAGTTTCTCTCAAATACTCGTGTCAAAAGAGGATCAGGAAAAGACCACTTTTACATGCCCTTTCGGTACCTTTTCTTGTAGACATATGCCTTTTGGTTTATCTAATGCTCCTGCTACCTTTCAAAGATGCATGACTGCTATATTCTCTGACTTTTGTGAAAAGAATGTTGATATTTTCATGGATGATTTTCATGAATGTTGAGTTTTGCAGAGATGTGAAGAAACTAATCTTGTCTTGAATTGGGAGAAGTGCCACTTTATGGTTAATGAAGGCATTGTCTTGGGGCATAAAATTTCTGAAAGAGGTATTGAAGTTGATAAAGCTAAAGTTGATGCTATTGAAAAGATGCCGTGTCCTAAAGATATTAAAGGTATAAGAAGTTTCGTTGGTCATGCCGGTTTTTATAGGAGCTTCATTAAGGACTTCTCAAAAATTTCTAGGCCTCTGACTAATCTCTTACAAAAAAGATGTTCTTTTTGTCTTTGATGATGATTGTGTAGAAGCATTTGAAATACATAAGAAAGGCTTGATTTCTGCACCTATTGTTCAGCCGCCTGATTGGAATTTACCCTTTGAAATTATGTGTGATGCTAGTGATTATGCTGTAGGTGCTATTGTAGGACAAAGAGTTGATAAGAAATTAAATGTTATCCAATATGCTAGTAAAACTCTAGACAGTTCCTAGAGAAATTATGCTACTACTGAAAAGGAATTCTTAGCAGTTGTATTTGCTTGTGATAAGTTCAGACCATATATTGTTGATTCTAAAGTAACTGTTCACACTGATCATGCTGCTATTAAATATCTTATGGAAAAGAAAGATGCTAAACCTAGACTTATTTGATGGGTTCTCCTACTACAAGAATTTGATTTGCATATTATTGATAGAAAAACAGCTGAGAACCCCATTGCAGACAACTTGTCTAGGTTAGAGAATGTGCTTGATGACCCACTACCTATTGATGATAGCTTTCCTAATGAACAATTAGTTGTCATAAATGCTTCTCGTACTGCTCCATGCTATGCTGATTATGCCATTACATTGTTGCTAAATTTATACCACCTAGTTTCACATATCAGCAAAACAAAAAGTTTTTCTATGATTTAAGACATTACTTATGGGATGACCCACACCTTTATAAAGAAGGAGTAGATGGTGTTATTAGACGATGTGTATCTGAGCATGAGCAGGAACAAATCCTACGCAAGTGTCACTCCGAGGCTTATGGAAGACACCAAGCTGGAGATAGAACTGCACATAAGGTATTGCAATCTGGTTTTTATTGGCCTACTCTCTTCAAAGACGCCTATAAGTTTGTCTTGTCCTATGATGAATGTCAAAGAATTGGTAATATTAGTAGACGTCAAGAAATTCCTATGAATTATTCACTTGTTATTGAACCATTTGATGTTTGGGGCTTTGATTATATGGGACCGTTTCCTTCCTCTAATGGGTATACACATATTTTAGTTGTTGTTGATTATGTTACTAAGTGGGTAGAAGCTATTCCAGCTAGTAGTGCTGATCATAACACCTCTATTAAGATGCTTGAAGAAGTTATTTTTCCGAGGTTTGGAGTCCCTATATATTTAATGACTAATGGTGGTTCACATTTTATTCATGGTGCTTTTCGTAAAATGCTTGCTAAGTATGGTGTTAATCATAGAATTGCATCGCCATATCATCCACAGACCAGTGGTTAAGTAGAACTGAGTAATAGAGAGCTTAAATTAATTTTGCAAAAGATTGTTAATAGATCTAGAAATAATTGGTCCAAGAATCTTGATGATGCATTATGGGCTTATAGAACTACATATAAAAATCATATGGGTATGTCTCCATATAAAATGGTTTATGGTAAAGCATGTCACTTACCTCTCGGACTAGAAAATAAGGCATATTGGGCCATTAAAGAGCTCAACTATGACTTCAAACTTGCTGGTGAGAAGAGGCTATTTGACATTAGCTCACTTGATGAGTGGAGAACCCAGGCTTATGAGAATGCCAAACTGTTTTAGGAAAAAGTTAAAAGATGGCATGACCAAAGGATACAAAAACGTGAGTTTAATGTAGGTGATTATGTATTGTTATACAACTCTTGTTTAAGATTTTTTGCAGGAAAACTCCTCTCTAAATGGGAAGGTCCTTATGTTATCGAGGAGGTTTATAGTTCCGGTGCCATAAAAATCAACAACTTCGAAGGCACAAATCCGAGGGTGGTGAATGGTCAAAGAATCAAACATTGTATCTCACGTAATCCTATAAATGTTCAAACTAATGTTATTGAAACCATAACCCCAGAGGAGTATATAAGGGACACCTTCCAGAACGTTTCAGCCCCCGAAAAGGAAGAGGTATGTGGTATGGTAAGTAAACCGACTCCAAAACAGTTCTAATAGCAATTTTCTCCGTTTTGGAATATTTAAGAAAATAGGAAAATAAGAAGCAGTCCGGAAAGGACACGAGGCGTCCACGAGGGTGGAGGACGCCCCCTGCCTCGTGGGCACCTCGTGTGCCCTCCGGACTCCGTTCTGTTGCACGATACTTCTTTCAATCGGTAAAAAAACATTATATAATCTCCCGAAGGTTTTGACCACCGTACCACGCAATTATCCTCTATTTTTGTTTCGAGCTGTTCTGTGCAGATATAGACCAAGATGTATTCTCAAGAGTCAGTCGGGTGGAGCCGGGTGTCTCATCCGATAACGGGACCAGGAGCAAACAGTGATGCTGACCACTTTGGGCCATCAATGTAGGAAGAGATGGAGACCGACTTGAAAAGGATAGATGCCATGGAAGAGGATCAAGAAGTTACTTCCCGTTTCTGAGCTGGATTCACAATGGGGGAACTACAGAGCTCAACTATTCCAAACTTGGTCATCCCCTCCAATGTTAGATTTCTTTCTTATGAAAATATGAAAAAGAGTGTTACTTGTTCTCCCGCAGGTATGCAACATCCATGGGTGAAAGGAGCTTTAGACACCACGGGCAAGCTCTGTAAGGAAATAATGGACCTCAAGCAGCAAGTCAATAAGCTCGAGGAAGAGACTCGTATCCTGAGGGGCATCATCGCCAAGAATATCACATCACCACCTCCGAAGAAAGAGACATAAACACATGGGTATGGGCACTCCCCTTGGCAACTGCCAAGCTTGGAGGAGTGCCCCGGTATCGTATCACCATCACACTTTTATCTTTACCATTTTTCTTAGTTTGATCCTTTTCCTAATATCTTGATCTAGTAGAATAAAATTTTAGTATGATTTAGTTTTGAGTGTTGCTTTATGATCCTTCTATGTAATCGAGTCCTTGAGCTATATATATAATAAATATTAGTTTTGAGTCAAGGGCTTGGTTATCTTGCTATGGTCTTGAGGGAATAAGAGTAAGAATAAAAAGAAATAAAGAGATCATATGGATCTTACGGAGAGTAATGACTTCACATATAAAGAGTATGATGAATAAAAGTTGTTGAGAGTTGACAAACATAGTTTTGGTCATCATTGTAATTAATAGGAAGTAATAAAGAAAGAGAGGTTTTCACATATAAATATACTATCCTGGACATCTTTTATGATTGAGAGAACTCATTAAAATATGAGATGCTAAAAAGTTGATGCTGGACAAGGAAGACAATGTAATGGGTTATGCTTTCTTACATCCAAAATAAATTATATTGTCATGGATCATCCAACATGTTGAGCTTGCCTTTCCTCCTCATGCTAGCCAAACTGTTTGCACCAAGTAGAGATACTACTTGTGCTTCCAAATATCCTTAAACACAGTTTTGCCATGAGAGTCCACCATATCTACCTATGGATTGAGTAAGATCCTACAAGTAAGTTGTCATTGTTGCAAGCAATAAAAATTGCTCTCTAAATATGTATGATTTATTAGTGTGGAGAAAATAAGCTTTATACGATCTTGTGACGTGGAAGAAATAAAAGTGACAGACTGCATAGTAAAGGTCCATATCACAAGTGGCAATATGAAGTGACATTCTTTTGCATTAATATTTTGTCCATCCAACCATAAAAACACATGAGAACCTTTGCTTCCCTCTGCGAAGGGCCTATCTTTTATTCTTTTCTTATACTTCATACAAGAGTCATGGTGATCTTCACCTTTCCTTTTTACATTTTATCCTTTTACAAGCACTGTGTGTTGGAAAGATCCTGATATATATAGCTAATTGGATGTGATTTTTCATAAACTATTATTGTTGACATTACCCTTGAGGTAAAAGGTCAGGAGGCAAGACTATAAGCCCCTATCTTTCTCTGTGTCCGATAAAACTTCATACCCATAAGTATTGCATGAGTGTTAGCAATTGTGAAAGACTAAATGATAGTTGAGTATGTGGACTTGCTGAAAAGCTCTCATATTGACTCTTTTCGATGTTATGATAAATTGCAATTGCTTCAATGACTGAGATTATCGTTTGTTAGTTTTCAATGAAGTTTCTGATTCATACTTGAAATTGTGAATGAATTATTACTTTGGCATAAGAAAGCATATGGCAATATATATATGTTGATGTTATAAGAATTATCATGATGCCCTCATGTCGGTATTTTATTTTATCGACACCTCTATCTCTAAACATGTGGACATATTTTTCGATATCGGCTTCCGCTTGAGGATAAGCGAGATCTAAGCTTGTGGGAGTTAATACATCCATTTTGCATCATGCTTTTATATCAATATTTATTGCATTATGGGCTGTTATTACACATTATGTCACAATACTCATGCCTATTCTCTCTTATTTTACAAGGTTTACATGAAGTGGGGGAATGCCGACAGTTGGAATTCTGGACTGGAAAAAGAGCAACTATTAGAGACCTATTCTGCACAACTCCAAATGTCCTAAAACTCCACGGGAGTTAGTTTCAGAATATATAAAAAAGATTGGGCGAAGAAAGCACTAGAGGGGGGCCACCCACCATCCACGAGGGTGGGGGGCGCGCCCCCCTGTCTCGTGGGCTCCCTAGCAGGCCTCCGGTGCCCATCTTTTGCCATTTGAAGTCTTTCGCATTGGAAAAAATCATAAGCAAGCTCTTGGGACGAAACACCGCCGCCACGAGGCGGAACCAATCTAGGGCTCCGATGGAGTTGTTCTGCTGGGGAAACATCCTTCCGGGAGGGGGAAATCATCACCATCGATCCTCTCATTGGGAGGGGGTCAATCTCCATCAACATCTTCACCAGCACCATCTCATCTCAAACCCTAGTTCATCTCTTTGTCCCAAAACCTCACATTGGTACCTGTGGGTTGCTAGTAGTGTTGATTACTCCTTGTAGTTGATGCTAGTTGGTTTACTTGGTTGAACATCATATGTTCAGATCCTTTATGCATATTAGTACCCCTCTGATTATGAACATGAATATGATTTGTGAGTAGTTACGTTTGTTCCAGGGGACATGGGAGAAGTCTTGCTATAAGTAGTCATGTGAATTTGGTATTCGTTCGATATTTTGATGAGATGTATGTTGTCTTTCCTCTAGTGGTGTCATGTGAACATCGACTACATGAAAGTTCACCATTGTTTGGGCCTAGGGGAAGCCATTGGGAAGTAATAAGTAGATGATGGGTTGCTAGAGTGACAGAAGCTTAAACCCTAGTTTATGTGTTTCTTGGTAAGGGGCTGATTTGGATCCATATGTTTCATGCTATTGTTAGGTTTACCTTAATACTTCTTTTGTAGTTGCGGATGCTTGCAAGAGGGGTTAATCATAAGTGGGATTCTTGTCCAAGTAAGGGCAGTACCCAAGCACTGGTCCACCCACATATCAAATTATTAAAGTAACGAACGTGAATCATATGAGCATGATGAAAACTAGCTTGACGATAATTCCCATGTGTCCTCGGGAGCATTTTTCTTTGTATAAGAGTTTGTCCAGGCTTGTCCTTTGCTACAAAAAGGACTGGGCCATCTTGGTGCACCTTATTTACTTTTATTACTTGTTATCCATTACTAATTACCTTATCAGAAAACAATATGTTACCAATAATTTCAGTGCTTGCACAGAATACCTTACGGAAAACTGCTTATCATTTCCTTCTGCTCCTCGTTGGGTTCGACACTCTTACATATAGAAAGGACTAGGATAGATACCCTATACTTGTGGGTCATCAAAGACATATCTATATCTGCTCAAATCATCTGTGAAGGTCAGAAAATAACGATACCCCCGACGAGCATCAACGCTCAACGGACCGCATACATCAGTATGTATTATTTCCAATATGTCTGTTGCTCGTTCCATTATTCCGGAGAACAAAGTCTTAGTCATTTTGCCCATGAGGCATGGTTCGCAAGCATCAAGTGATTCCAAAAGCACATCAGCATGGAGTTTCTTCATGCGCTTTACACCAATATGACCTAAATGGCAGTGCCACAAATAAGTTTCACTATCATTATTAAACTTATATCTTTTGGCTTCAATACTATGAATATGTGTATCACTACTATCGATATTCAATAAAAATAGACCACTCAATAAGGGTGCATGACCATAAAAGATATTACTCATGTAAATAGAACAACCATTATTCTCTGATTTAAATGAATAACTGTCTCGCATCAAACAAGATCCAGATATAATGTTCATGCTTAACGCTGGCACCAAATAACAATTATTCATGTCTAATACTAACCCCGAAGGTAGATGTAGAGGTAGCGTGCCGACCGCGATCACATCAACTTTGGAACCATTTCCCACACGCATCGTCACCTCGTCCTTAGCCAATCTTCGGTTAATCTGTAGCCCCTGTTTCGAGTTGCAAATATGAGCAACAAAACCAGTATCAAATACCCAGGCGCTACTGTGAGCATTTGTAAGGTACACATCAATAACATGTATATCAGATATACCTTTCACTTTGCCATCCTTCTTATTCGCCAAATACTTCGGGCAGTTCCGCTTCCAGTGACCAGTCCCTTTGTAGTAGAAGCACTCAGTCTCAGGCTTAGGTCCAGATTTGGGCTTCTTCACTTGATCAGCAACTGGCTTGCCGTTCTTCTTGAAGTTCCCCTTCTTCCCTTTGCCCTTTTTCTTGGAACTAGTGGTCTTGTTAACCATCAACACTTGATGCTCCTTCTTGATTTCTACCTCCGCAGCTTTTAGCATCGCGAAGAGTTCGGGAATTGTCTTATCCATCCCTTGCATATTATAGTTCATCTTGAAGCTTTTGTAGCTTGGTGGCAGTGATTGAACAACTCTGTCAATGACACTATCATCAGGAAGATTAACTCCCAGTTGAGTCAAGTGGTTGTGTTACCCAGACATTCTGAGTATATGTTCACTGACAGAACTATTCTCCTCCATCTTGCAGCTATAGAACTTATTGGAGACTTCATATCTATGAATTCGGGCATTTTCTTGAAATATTAACACCAACTCCTGGAACATCTCATATGTTTCATGACGCTCAAAAGGTCGTTGAAGTCCAGATTCTAAGCCATAAAGCATGGCACACTGAAATATCGAGTAGTCATCAACACGCGTTTGCCAGGCATTCACAATGTCTGCAGTTGCTGGCGCGGGTGGTACACTTAGAGGTGCTTCCAGGACATAATTCTTCTGTGCAGCAATGAGGATAATCCTCAAGTTACGGACCTAGTCCGTGTAGTTGCTATCATCATCTTTCAACTTAGCATTCTATAGGAACACATTAGAATTCAATGTAACAGTAGCACGAGCCATTTATCTACAACAACGTAGACATGCAAAATACTATCAGGTACTAAGTTCATGATAAATTAAAGTTCAATTAATCATATTACTTAAGAACACCCACTTACATAGACATCCCTCTAATCATCTAAGTGATCACGTGATCCATATCAACTAAACCATGTCCGATCATCACGTGAGATGGAGTAGTTTTCAATGGTGAACATCACTATGTTGACCATATCTACTATATGATTCACGCTCGACCTTTCGGTATCAGTGTTCCGAGGCCATATTTGCATATGCTAGGCTCGTCAAGTTTAACTTGAGTATTTTCCTTGTGCAAAACTAGCTTGCACCCGTTGTATGTGAACATAGAGCTTATCACACCCGATCATCACTTGGTGTCTCGGTACGACAAACTGTAGCAACGGTGCATACTCGGGGAGAACATTTATACATTGAAATTTAGTGAGAGATCATCTTTTAATGCTACCGTCGTACTAAGCAAAATAAGATGCATAAAGGATAAATATCACATGCAATCAATATAAGTGATATGATATGGCCATCACCATCTTGTGCCTTCGATCTCCATATCCAAAGCACCGTCATGATCACCATCTTCACTGGCTTGACGCCTTGATCACCATCGTAGCATCGTTGTCATCTCGCCAACAATTTCTTCTACGACTATCGCTACTGCTTAGTGATAAAGTAAAACAATTACATGGAGATTGCATTTCATACAGTAAAGCGACAACCATATGGCTCCTGCCAGTTGCTGATAACTGTACAAAACATGATCATCTCATACAACAATTCATATAATCCCTGTCTTGACCATATCACATCACAACATGCCCTGCAAAAACAAGTTAGACGTCCTCTACTTTGTTGTTCCAAGTTTTACATGGCTGCTACGGGCTTCTAGCAAGAACCGTTCTTATCTACGCATCAAAACCACAACGATTTATCGTCAAGTGTGCCGTTTTAACCTTCAACAAGGACTGGGCGTAGTCACACTCGATTCAACTAAAGCTGGAGAAATAGACACCCACTAGCCACCTGTGTGCGAAGCACGTCGGTAGAACCAGTCTCATGAACGCGGTCATGTAATGTCGGTCTGGGCCGCTTCATCCGACAATACCGCCGAATCAAAGTACGACATGCTGGTAAGAAGTATGACTATTATCGCCCACAACTCTTTGTGTTCTACTCATGCATATAACATCTACGCATAGACCTGGCTCGGATGCCACTGTTGGGGAACACAGTATTTCAAAAAAATTCCTACAATCACGCAATATCTATCTAGGAGATGCATCGCAATGAGAGGGGAGAGTGTGTCTACGTACCCTTGTAGACCGAAAGCGGAAGCGTTTAGTAACGCGGTTGATGTACTCGAACGTCTTCACGATCCAACCGATCAAGTACCGAATGCATGGCACCTCCGTGATCTGCACATGTTCAGCTCGGTGACGTCCCTCGTACTCTCGATCCAGCTAAGGCCGAGGGTGAGTTCCGTCAGCATGACGGCGTGTTTACGGTGATGATGAAGTTACCAACGCAGGGCTTCGCCTAAGCACTATGACAATATGACCGAGGTGGAAATCTGTGGAGGGGGCACCGCACACGGCTAAAGGTCAACTTGTGCATCTATGGGGTGCCCCCTCCCCCGTATATAAAGGAGGGGAGGAGGAGGAGGGCCGGCCTCAAGGGGCGCGCCCAAGGGTGGGATTCCTACTCCTAGTAGGAGTAGGTTTCCCCCTATCCTAGTCCAAGTATGAGAAGAAGGAAGGAGAGGAAGAAGAGAAGGAAAGGAGGGGGGCCTAACCCTAGTCCAATTAGGTTTGGGCTAGAGAGGGCGCGCGCCACCTCTTGGCCTGCCTCCTATCTTCCACCACTAGGCCCATAAGGCCCAATAACTTCCAGGAGGGGGTTCCGGTAACCCCCAGTACTCCAAAACTTATCCGAAATGACCCGAATGATTCCGGTGTCCTAATGTAGCCTTCCTATATATGAATCTTTATCTCTCGACCATTACGAGACTCCTCGTCATGTCCGTGATCACATCCGAGACTCCGAACAACCTTTGGTACATCAACTCACATAACTCGTAATACATATCGTCATCGAACGATAAGCGTGTGGACCCTACGGGTTCGAGAACTATGTAGACATGACCAAGACACATCTCTGGTCAATAACCAATAGCAGAACCTGGATGCTCATATTGGTTCCTACATATTCTACGAAGATCTTTATCGGTCAAACCACATACCAACATATGTTGTTCCCTTTGTCATCGGTATGTTACTTGCCCGAGATTCGATCGTCGGTATCATCATACCTAGTTCAATCTCGTTACCGACAAGTCTCTTTACTCGTTACGTAATGCATCATCCTGCAACTAACTCATTAGTCTCATTGCTTGCAAGGCATATGTGATGTGCATTACCGAGAGGGCCCAGAGATACCTCTCCGACACACAGAGTGAAAAATCCTAATCTCGATCTATGCCAACTCAGCAAACACCATCGGTGACACTTGTAGAGAATCTTTATAATCACCCAGTTACATTGTGACGTTTGATAGCACACAAGGTTTTCCTCCAGTATTCGGGAGTTTCATAATCTCATAGTCATAGGAACATGTATATGTCATGAAGAAAGCAATAGCAATAAACTAAATGATCATAGTGCTAAGCTAGTGGATGGGTCTAGTCCATCACATCATTCTCTAATGATGTGATCCAGTTCATCAAATAACAACACATGTCCATGGCTAGGAAACTTAACCATCTTTGATTAACGAGCTAGTCAAGTAGAGGCATACTAGGGACACTCTGTTTCTGTATGGATTCACACATGTACTAAGTTTCCGGTTAATACAATTCTAGCATGAATAATAAACATTTATCATGATATAAGGAAATATAAATAACAACTTTATTATTGCCTCTAGAGCATATTTCCTTCACTCAGGAGGTCAGGTGTTCTTGAGATCGATGAGCTAGTGAGGTGGTCAGGGTGGAACCGATCTCCCCTTCTATTGTGGTGGCTAAGTCCTATTTATAGTGGCCTTGGAACTCTTCCCAGATGTAGGCGGGAAGGGATCCCACAACGACCAAATTCAAAGGGGGACAAGTAGTACAAGTTATTCAGACAAAATAATCTTCACCTGGAAAGGCTCTGATAGTGACGCTGCAGTGGGCTCCGCGATGACCTCCGTCTTGTCGTACGGGCTGTCTTGGTCTCGTTGCACCAATATGGAAACCTTTGCTTGATGCCTCAGGACTCCACGCCTGTGCTTTCCTCCTTGGCACCAAAGAGGAAACTGGTACACTGTGCCTGCTGGTGCCCGCCTGGCCTTGGTCGTCATGGCTCACGTCACATGAACCTCGTGAGGTGCACCTTGCCTTGATATCTCCGCTCCTCAGGAGCCAGCCTAGTGAGGCCCCCCCAGGGAGGTCTTGGTGTCATCTGCCTCATGAGGCTTGGCTCCTCGCGAGGGTCTTGGGTCATTGATGCTGAAACTGGGCCATACCGGGCCGTCGATGGAGCCACACTATCACAGCCTGGTTTTTGGCCCTTTCTTTTTCTTTTGATTTTCTGAAATTTTTGCTTGAGTTTTCTTTCTTCGTGGCTACGTGGTCTGGAAAATGAAGAAGATGACCTCTTCTTTCTTTCCAGAGTGGCTTATCATCCTCAAAACTCTTCCTAGACCTTGCCATCTCCATCTTAGACCAACCCCAATATTCTTTTCATTGGGAATATTCCTTTTTCCTATTAAAGAATAACCCAATTTGCTTGTCGGAGTAATTGGACACGGATACCCCGAAGTCGGCAAGATGATATTTCAAGACATCGGGGCTAACAAAGCCCCTCAGTCTGCCTGCCGGCTGCCGACTACGCCAACCAGCCGGTTGCCGACTGCGCCAACCTGCCGGCTGCCGACTGCGCCAACCAGCCGGCTGCCGACTGCAGCCCGACCCGGCACCGACAAGACACCGACGAGATAGATGTACCCGAGCACTATTCACGCGTCATCTCAGTCATCACGTATAGTGTCACTTGTCCCGTGCCACTATTTATGAAGTGACACAGGGGACAAGCATGACACCCCACCATGCCTTGCCCATGCCACCACTTAGCTTAGATGATAAGCTAGCCACACTATATATATGAGCATCCATCCATCCATCCAGGATGAGCACACACCCCCACACTCACACGCGCCACATCCATTTTGGCCACAAGGCCACTCACGGCCAAGAGCCACGGCCATACTTGGCCACTAGAGCCGGCCATGCGCATGCATATACGAGATCAGATGCCCTTGGCACTGATCTCAGATACAGCTCCAGGAGAAACTCTGTACCAGATATACCAGATACACTCAGACATGCAGCAGTAGGAGTATTATCTCTACGGAGAGCTCCGAAGCTGGGTAAACCACCGCGTGCTACTCGGATACCCGCTCCCGGGCCTATCAGCAGCAGTCTTACCCACACACTAAGCCCTTGTGGCATCTGTCGACTCGCAAGCCCCCCGTGAGAAATACCACGACAGTTGGCGCCCACCATGGGGCGGTACTACTACTATGCTACCACGCTGCTGCTGGTTTCGCTGTCCGGGCGGGACCCTTTTTTCTTCATCGCCTCCGCCGCGGCGTCGCGCCGTCTCTCCGGTAGCGCTCGGGGGCTCGACATTGACCCACCCCCGGAGCGGCCGCGAGGGGTTGCGCGTCCTCGCCGTCGGCCTCTTCGTCTTCACCACTGCGGCGTCGCGCCGTCTCTCTGATAGCGGTCTGGGGCTCGACATCGACACACCCTCGGAATGGCCGCGAGGGGCGGCGCGTCCTCGCCGTCGGCCGCGCCTTCGTCATCACCACCGCAACGTCGGCCGTCAGTCCACGCGCGCGCCGCGCGCGGGCTTCGTTTCGGTCAGCCGTGGCCATCCACGCGCTGCTCGCGTTTGCTTCCCTCCGCGTTGCGGCTTGCTCCGGCCAAAACACACGCTCACTCCTCCATATATCATCTATGCTTGCTAGCTAGATGCTAGTCACCAATGGTCAAACCATTGGCCATACACTACACAGATACTACCCAGACCATTCTCATACACGAGACAGACAATAGTCAGATATTACTCAGACTATGCCCAGACAATGCTCGAGCTTTGAGCAGCAGCGGCGGCCGCTTGCTCCGTCCCCAGCATGACTGGACTGCTGCGCCCATGTGCAGGGCCGGGCTGCTACTCCACGCCTGCGTCCCGCGCGCTGGGCCTCCTCCCGCGGCGTCCCTGCTCCCGTCCGGTTCGACGCCTCCCAGGCGCCGGCTGCCGGGTCCGGCCTCCTCCGGCTCCGCCCACTCGCCCGGCCTCCTCTGTCATCTCCGCGTGCGCCTCCGCAACCCGACCGCCTCCGCAACCCGCCTCTGCCTCCTCGCCGCCACAGGCACTCTCGCGCGCTCTTCTGCGCCACTCCAGCCGCCCCTGCGCGCCGGCTTCGCCCGTGTCGCGCGCCCGACCCATGGTCGGGCCCCGCGCTAGCCCACGTTGCTCGCCCCGCGGCCGACTGCCCATCTCCTGGCCCCGGCCATGTCCGCCACGCGCCGCACCGGCTGCCTCCCCCGCCGGCTGCTCCGCTCCCGCACCAGGACACCGAGTCCCGCGCTTGGTGGCCTTCCAGCTCCGCTGGCTGCGCCCACCCTGCATCGCCCCCAGCCGGCCGCTGCTACAAGCCGCCTCCTGCCCTGCGCGCCTCGCGTCGCCACCTTGTCGCCAGCCTCTCCAGCACCCGGCCCGTCTAATTATGCCTGCGCCGCGCCCAGCTCTGGCCTCCGCGCCCGCCGGCTGCTGGCCTCCCACACCGGATCCGGCCCCCGCGCCTGCCGGCTTGCTGCTTCTACCAGCAGCCGGCTTCCGCCCGCTTCCCGGCCTGCTGGCTTCTGCCGCGACCCGGACGCTGGCTGCTGCCGCCCCGCTCCTGCCGACTGCTCAGGGAAGGGGAGAAAAGAAAGAAAGAGCCGGCTGGGTAAACACAATGCGCCGGTTGTGCAAAATAAAAAATAAAATGAAGAGCTGTGTCTGACTACTCAAAGCCGGTTGGAAGAGAAAGACAAGGCTGGCTTGATGAAAAGAGGTGGAGGCAGCTGCGCGTGTACGGGCTAGCTAGAAAAGTCAAGGCCGGCTCCCCATCAAAAAAAGAAAAAAGAGAGAAAGAAGGGTCCGGCTCCCCGTGTGAAGCCGGTTAGAAAGAAACGAGAAGAAAAGCCGGCTAAAAAAATAGTGGACGTCCGAGAAACGAAGCACAAGAAAGAAATGTGCGTCCGACTGCCAGATGTGCGTCCAACCGCTGGCTGCCTAGGCCGACTGCAAAAATCCCGACTGCTGTGTCGGAGTCCGCCTGTCCAGCCGGCTGAAGAAGAAAAAGAAGAAGAGAAAGTAGTTGCCGGGAGATCCGGCCCGACTGCTCAGCAGTCGGCCCGAATCTCGGGGGCTACACCCAGCGGGTGCGCTGATGCGCCCACGCGAAGAAGACAAAGTAGTTGCCGGGAGATCCGGCCCGACTGCTCAGCACTCGGCCCAGATCTCGGGGGCTACACCCAGCGGGTGCGCTGACGCGCCCCCGCGAGGAAGAAGACAAAGTAGTTGCCGGGAGATCCGGCCCGACTGCTCAGTAGTCGGCCCGAATCTCGGGGGCTACACCCAGTGGGTGCGCTGGCGCGCCCCCACGGAAGATTGCAGACAAGAGAAGAGTTTTGTCCAGCTCCCAGTAGCCGGTAGAAGAGAAGAATAAAGGGCCATTGCAAGACGCCTCGCCGCTTGGCCGGTCGAGCCTGACCGGCCGGGACCCCCCTTGGAGCACTCGGAGGCTCGAAGGCTTCACCCAGCGGGTGCGCCGACGCGCTCCGCGAGCGCCGAGTCGCGCCGGCTATTTTCGACGACCGCGACTACACGAAAATCAATGTGAGCTCCTCGCCCGCATATTTTTGCATCACGCAAGCACGGATAACCCTGAGCGATGCTCGGGTGCTATCTCCGCATTTTTTATGACAGTAGCATCACTGTTCGCCCGGCGCCAGCCAGAGTTGGCCCGGGGGCTGGCCGCTTGGCCTGAGACGTTAGTTCCCGCAGACGGCTTAGTACCGTGCGCGGTACCAAAGGCCCACTCTTAGTCACAGACCGCAGAGCGGCTGTCCGACTAGCAAGATGAACGCTGGAGGCCACCCACGCGAAAACGCCTGGGAAGAAAAACGTTCGGGCGACCCGACCGTTTCCTTTACAAGTATCTACTCGGTTGAATCTGCTCCCAGACTCTGAGTACTGTACACTCCACTTCGCGGCCCACTCTCAGCCACAGACTGCAGAGCGGCTGTCCGGCAAGCAAGAGCGTGGAGGGAACATGAAAAAGATGTAAGGGGGCTCGGACGAAACCGAGTCGGCACCCTCCGCATAAAACTTGCAATGCTAAAAGCAAGCATTATGATATATTCTGCGTGGACTAACTTTGTCTTTTTTATGATCATTTCCATGAACACTCGCCAAAAAACCTCCGCCCAACTTTGCCAAGTTGCCCGGAGGCTTGGGGGCTACTGTCGGAGTAATTGGACACGGATACCCCGAAGACGGCAAGACGATATTTCAAGACATCAGGGCTAGCAAAGCCCCTCAGTCTGCCTGCCGGCTGCCGACTGCGCCAACCAGCTGGCTGCCGACTGTAGCCCGACCCGGCACCGACAAGACACCGACGAGACGGATGTACCCGAGCACTATTCACGCGTCATCTCAGTGATCATGTATAGTGTCACTTGTCCCCTGGCACTATTTATGAAGTGACACAAGGGACAAGCATGACACCCCACCATGCCTTGCCCATGCCACCACTTAGCTTAGATGATAAGCTAGCCACACTATATATATGAGCATCCATCCATCCAAGATGAGCACACACCCCCACACTCACACGCGCCACATCCATTTTGGCCACAAGGCCACACATGGCCAAGAGCCACGGCCATACTTGGACACTAGAGCCGGCCATGCGCATGCATATACGAGATCAGATGCCCTTGGCACTAATCTCAGATACAGCTCCAGGAGCAACTCTGTACCATATATACCAGATACACTCAGACAATGCAGCGGTAGGAGTATTATCTCTACGGAGAGCTCCGAAGCCTGGGTAAACCACCGCGTGCTACTCGCATACCCGCTCCCGGGCCTATCAGCAGCAGTCTTACCCACACACTAAGCCCTTGTGGCATCTGTCGACTCGCAAGCCCCCCATGAGAAATACCACGACATTGCCCTAGGTTGTGAAGCAACCTATATTTACACCACTCCTAAAATTCCCAAATAATTCTCATAAATTGTTTGGGTCATATCTTCCTCAAATGTGGCAAGATATTTCATTTGTGATGTTCTTCATCATGCTCAATTAATTCCTTTCCTCTTCTGTCCTGAATGGAAGTTTGTGAAGCATGTGCCATTTACCTTTGCCCAATTGAGCCCAAAATTTTGGAGACCTTTTCATGTCCATATCATTGGCTAATGCCAAAATATTAACTTAATTTGCCTAGTGAATATTCCTGAGCAATTTTTCAAAGTTCCTGTCTGAGGGAAGTCATTGTGAAGGATGTACTATCTAGGCATATCCAAATGAGTTGAAATTTTGCAAGGTCTTTCATATGATAAAATCACGACCCTGCACAAAACATAAGCTCTTGTAACTCATCTATGTGAGCCCAGCCCCAAATGTTAGTTTCTGGTCCAATTTTTAGTTTGTGAAGCAACCATATTTTATCTTGCTTCAATTAAGCTGAACCTTTACTAGGACATTCTCCTATCTATATAAATTGCCTCCACCAAAATTTGGCTCAATTTATTAATCCATTTGCCTTGTGCAAATTTTCCAAGTTTCTGGTCAGAATAAAGCATTGTGAAGCAAGTACCATTTTGGTTCATCCGAATGGCTTGAAACGTTTTGAGCATCTTCATATCATCAAATCCTTGGGCCATGCCCAATTTCAGATCAACTTGAATCTTCATGTGAGTGCAACTTCATCATCTCTAACTCTGGCCATGCCCAATTTTGGTTCATCTGAATGGCTTGAAATGTTTCTACAGCAAGTACCATGAATTTTCATCCTAATGAGCTGCAAATTTGTAGAGGTGATTATCTTAGTGTTTGATCACACCATGCGAAAGCCCCGAGGCTATGCCCTCTTGTATCTTCCTCACCTCAGCACAAAAACCTTGCTGTTGCAAAGTTTTGGAGGTAGGTGCCAATCTCTTCTTTGCCCCTGGACCGATTTCTTTCTTCATTTCGACTAAGGGCACTAAGGACTATCTAATGGACATGATCGTTCTGGGCAAAACGAGCCATTTGGTCCAGTGCACACAGTGATCAAACTTGCGTCATAGCAAACTCGCGCTCTGGCTCGTTCCGGCCGCTGTTATCGTCATCTCCCTCCTTGTCTCGACCTCAAACCTTGTCCAGGAGCTTCCCTGTGCTTGACTTCGTAATCTCGTGCTCAGGCCCCCTCCTGTTTCACCATACATGTGTCGCTAGAGTCGTGCCCGTGCCATGCCCAGCCACTGTCCACCATTAGAGACCTGTTGAAGCTTGCTTGTGATGCTCGAGAGCCTTCCCCGCGGCTATATAAGGCGTGCCCAACCTCTCCCATGCCTCACCCATCTCTCCATCACCTCATTTGGTCACCTGGATCGCCATATCTCGCCGGAGTTCGCCTCTGTCCTCCATGGCTGCCTCGGCCTCGGCTTGGTTCCAACCAAACCGAGCCTCCTCTCCTCCTCCCAACACCTCCACTAGCTTCCTCACCTCCTAGCGAGCCGCCCACCCCCTCATCTCTTGCTAGAGCCGCTCGTTTCATCGAGAACCATCACCACCACCGCCACCTCTCTCCTCCCATGGCGCCGCCTCTCCCCTCATTCCCGTGCCTCCTCGTATGCCGCCCTTCCTCTGTATGGGTGCGCCAGGCGCCGCTACACCCGCTTGTGGCCTCGGCCGGGCGGGACACGGCCGAAGCCGGCCAACCCCCTCGCCCCTGCTCCTCTGTTCCGCTCGGGAAGAAAAAGAGTAAGGGGAGGAGGAAGACGACACCCTGCCAGCTGGCCAGGTGGTCCCACCTCCAACGAACCCCACCTGTAAGTGAGCCATCACCTTATCCACTCGGATAAGTGGAAATGTTTTCTTGAAATGCGTTTTCGGTATATGAAAGTGTATTTCCATCCTCTTTTTATCGAAAATATGTTTTCCTAGTTCTGAAAGCGTATTCAGTTTGCACTTCGGCTCAAAATATGTTTCTCTGTGCAGAAAACGTAATCAGCCCGAAGGCACTTTCTGTTTCAGCCGCCAGGGACCCGTTGGTGATGAAAATATTCACAAATTAGTCCCTGATCTTCTAACCTCATAACTTTGCGACCGTAACTCCGATTGAGGTGAAACCAATGCTCTCTTCTTCGTCTCGTCGAGATATTTCTGTTGGTAAGATGTTCACTAGGTGGTCCCATAGTGAAAATGACCATTTTGCCCTTGCCTCTAATCAGCCACTCCGAGAGAGAACCGTCCGATGTTTCGTTCCGCGGCTTCACTGCACTTCTTCCCGGAGTCTCTATCACCCCCAGGCAAGCCACGACAACGACTTGCATGATTGCATGCAGAACCCATGGTTTTCAACTTGAATATTTAACAAATCTCTGTTTGTTTGTCTACAACTGTTATCGTTGTTTCGGTACTATTTATTGTTCCATGTTCACCTTCAGGCTTTGATGCATCTGGTAATCATGCTAGTATTACTTTCATATGACATGCTCGGTAGCAGTACCTGTTGGTGTTGGTCATGTTCTTCGATGCATGACTATCGCATGTTATTGAGTATCGTCATTATGCATGTTTCCTTTGCTTCTAGCTGGTTATATGCTTACCTAGTAGTATTGCGGTTATGTTCTTGCATGATGGTTATTTCCAATGCTAGTAGTCATGTTATGCTATGAGTAGTGTTATACTTGTGATATTCATGCTCGTCAGTATGCCATGTTCATGCGGATATATGATGTATTGTTGTTGTTATGCTTGATGATTTTGTTGCACCTCCATGCTTATATTGATATCATGCTCATGATTTATAATTGCATCATGTTATATTGTATGACTCAGCATCATTTTCATTCAAGTTTAACCAGACCTAAATGATCTTGGACAACTGTTGGCTGAGTCATGGTGCCACCACATCGAGCTAACCAATGCAGCCACATTTACCTTTTATGGGAAAGTCCTAACTTGGTCTATTCTCATGCCTCTCGCTGGTGCCTCCAAAGAGGGAAGGTTATGCGCGGGCGCTACCTTGGCCGGGTAGGACAGCATAAGCCTTGTGTGCCCATGGTTGGTTTTGAGCTCATGTCCCTGTTTGGGACTGTTTATTGTTTTGGCACGACGGTGGCCATTGATACCTTTGGTAGGCACGGGGCCACCCATGACTTAGCTCAAAGGGGAGTTGGTCCGAGTGGCCGGGAGAGTGTCATGGTAGTAGATCGGTTTTGTTGGAACGCCATTGGTCCACCCGAATGGGAGTGCGAGGCCATGGGTTCCATGGTGTGGGTACAGTGTGCTAACCTCTGCAGAGTATGTGTTAATCTATCGATAGCCGCGCCCGCGGATAAGGGCCCAGTTCATAGTTGGTCACACTATGGGTCAATAATAACAACAACAACAACAACAACAACAACAATAATAATAATAATAATAACGTGCTTAATAACAAACCTAGTTTGATGATGATAAAGAGGTTGATTGTGATTGTGAGATGATCGCCGTGGTATCGAGGATACTGAGTTGTTGGATATTTATGGTGTTATGCGAGAGTCAAGGGTTAAGGTGAAGCTCCTTGTGATCATTAATGCTTACTATGGTATTGTAATACCCAGCTTGATTGGATCCTGAGATGATCGTGTGATGTCCGTGATAGTAAGTGATGTATGCAATGGTTACGAGGTAACCCGAGCAGAGTAATTTGGTGCATGATAGCGTTATCATGTTGCATGCTAGTATCATCATGTTCATATGTTCAGGCCATGCTCATATTGTTCTAGCTGTATCATGTTGTACATGCCATGTTGTTCTGATAGTATGATGTTCATCATTGCTAAGAAACATGTAAATGCCAAGATGTTGTTTGTCTTGATTGCTTTGGTTGCTGTGAGCTTGCAAGTACATTCAATTTACTGACCTGGCGTATCATGCCAGTTTGCCGGTCATGCCGGATGTGATTGCTTGTTTGTCGTGGATTCCTTGTTCGTGAGCTAGGATAAGCGTTCCAACCAGAGTCGCTGTGGAGTGGAGTTCATCACCATCGTCGTTGTTCCTCTACTAGAGTATGTCCGCTGCATCGTGTTGTTCTGCTGCTTGCATGGAGCAACCGTGGCAGGCGTAGTTTCGCCATACCAATGTAACCCTTCTATCCACATAGATTGTAGTAAAGAGTTGATTAGTTCTATGCTAAGTAGTGCCGTATTTCGGAAGACTTCTCCTCGACCTCTGGGCTGGAATACGGGGAGTTCCGGTTTCTTTGAGCCGGGGTGTCACATGCTTTGTATCAGAGCAGGTCTGGCTGTAGGATGCCCTAGCCCGTGCGAGCGTTAGAAAACGGTAGTACGGAGACCAGTTGGTTTGTTGCACTTGATTGCTGCATTTGTTTGTTGCATAGCATGCATATAGATTATTATCTGGTCGTTGATAGTGATCTTGTGAGTGTAGGTGGTATCGGTTTTGATCCACTGCCTGCACCTTTCTTTTTTGCATACCTGCTCTTTAGTGTTTGGCGTCACCTCTGTCCCAGCAGAGTAATGCCCCATATCATTTCGGTGGTAGACTCGTCTCTATCCCGAATTGTGCCTTCCATCTTGCCCCTTTTTGCAACCCTTACTAATCTTGCTTATTACAAAAGGGCAATACCAGCGAGTCTAGGTTTCCAACGCCACCCTACTCTGTCCTCTCATTCTTTGGACGTGTGTGGTTCCCTTCCGTACGCTTGATGATGATGTGGTCGTGACCTCCGTGTTTTTCCCCATGACCACCATGTCCATCCTCTCCTTTTTATCCATCCAGTGCAACCGGTGTTCAACCAACGCTTGGTGTAGCCTTGGTTACATCAACTCCTTCCACATGTGGATTCACTTTCGTGCACACCGCCACAACATATTAGATCATAATCCCAGAGCTTTCGTGAGATTTGTGTGCTTAGGTGTGCATGCATATAATTGTTGTGAGTAGCAGTAATATGTGATGTTGCTTGATTAATTATTTTTATTATTTGTATGCTTGTGTGCTTTTATTTTCATCGTTTCTTTTGCTTCTTTCTTTGGGCCTTCGGTGTTATATATTTTTCCCTTATTAAAGTTGCTGGCCAACCGACGACACTGACTCGAAAAATGAACAAGGAATTCAAGTATTTGGAAACTCAGCTAAACAGAATGGAATTCTCAGCCGACTACAGTGAATTGGGGAATATCTGATCTTGATGCTGATAATCAAGTTTGCATTAGTGTTCCCTTCTCAAAATAGTACTGAAAATCGAGTCTACCTCAGTATGCACTCCTCATAGCAGTAATGATCAAATCAGCAAGGAGATAAATGGTGTGCAAGATCGACAGTATATCATCGGTCAGTGGTATGGTTTAGATGCAAGGTTTGATTCTTCAATGAGGATGATTTTGAATAACGACATACCTGGATGCAAGAGAGAATGTGCGATGTGTGTAATGCTCAGAAAGAAGGATAGCACATCAAACCTCATTTCTTACCAGTAATCAATAGTAGAATTATTAAGATGGTATGTATATGTGGTAATAGGTCTGCATATCACAATGAGAAGCTTCTGGTTTAATGCAACTAGTCTTTCCTCACAAGCTACCAAAGAAGCTTCCACTGCAGGATTCCTCTATCTTCCTCAGTACGGTATATGGACGACTTCCCATGCAAGACACCATGTCTTCTTCGATAGGAAATCGCAAAAGCTTCCGGCATAAGGTACCGAGTCTTTCCACAGCATGTCTTTAAGGGGGGAAGCTTCTGCAACACAATGCCAAGTCTTCCTCAGCAAGATACTGTCGATGGTTTCCAGCATAAGCCATTCAATCATCCTCAGTACGGCATTGGTGAAAGATATTACACTGTGAATTGACCGCACATGGCAGTGCACCTCAGAAATCAGATGCACAACAGTTTGGTCAGGAACATGAGCCAGTTTGGACACAAGTGTCTCCCTCAAAAACCAAATGCTCAACTATACATGCTTTCATTGTGAGCATACAACCAAGATCTTGCAAGTCACTCGAACAATGTTGAATCTAACAACCACGGGAGTATTCTTAAAAGGAGGTTGCCAGATATACAGCTCTATGGGACAAAGGACTACGAAAGTTGATGACAATAGGTTCGGATGATCATTTCCCTACGATCAGAACTCGAGAGGAGATGAACCTGCACTTTGAATGATGCTACCATGTCAGGAGATGAGGATAAAAGTACTCCTGCCAGAATATTGCACCCGACCGTACCAATGGTCACACGAAGAAGCAATATGACCAAGCTCTTTCAGCAAAGGATCCAACCCAGGAAAACAATAATGAAGGAGCAAGACCGGTGATGTAGGTATAAAAATTGTTGCATGAGCCACATGGTGTAGATACCTCGGACAGTCTGAGTCAGTATTGATCACAATGAATATTCACCAAAGGGGTCTACTCAATTTTCATAAGGACCCCATATCCAGACAACCCGCTCAGTCAATAAAATGTGCTCTGATTTGTCAGTATCAAATATTTGAGTCTATCAAGTCAAACCAAGGGGCCATTAAATAGTCTGACCCCGTCATCCATGGTAAAGGACCACACAACCTACTATACCCATGGACATACCGACAAAATGAATAATCAGAAGCATGAATAACAGTCTTGAAGCATGTGCCCTCACTTATGAGAATCATCAAAGGATAGCTTGTCGTGAAAAAAATTCTTCTGCCAGAACCACCGTCAGCCAAGTTTGTGGATACTATCATATAAGGCCATACCCCTTTATGATGGCCACGATAGGAGATAGTCAAATATTTGGTACCGATCTGACACTCAAGACAGTTGAAGTCAAGATGATTCAGAAACTCATGCGAGAAGTCATAATCCGTCAGGAGAATGGTTATGACCCACCTTACTATTTTGAACCTGGAGGACCTACAGTTAGTTGAGAAACCAAATGCAAGGAGTAAAAAGGTTGGGTGTCCACCAGGAATAATCTGTTCACAAATTCATGGAAGATTGTCAGTGCTGGATGACACATCCATCGAAAAACACTCTTGGACTTGTGAGGCGGGCATATATTTCAGTGATGGTGATCTCAGCTAAGTCAACAGATCGGAAAAGAATTGGAGCTAGTGTAATCATGACAGGTAAGGTAAGATCTGTCAGAATGTGGATACAGTGAAGCAAACCACCCCAGAGATAGACAGTCAAGTCATATGAAGATTTCAGTGGGAACAATCAATAAAGGAAAAAAAGATACCCGAGTTGGAAACGGTTTCCTTAAGTCAGTATATGCATACTTGTTCCCTGAGCAACGAAATCTCGAGGACAAGATTTCTTTAAGGGGGAAAGAGTTGTCATAGCCTGATTTTTGGCCGTTTCTTTCTCTTTTCATTTTCTGATATTTTTGCTTGAGTTTTATTTTTCCGTGGCTATGTGGTCTGGAAACTGAAGAAGATGACCTCTTCTTTCTTCCAAGAGTGGCTTGTAATCCCCAAAACTCTTCCTAGACCTTGCCGTTTCCATCTTGGACCAACCCCACTATTCTTTTCCTTGGGAATATTCCTTTTCTCTATTAAAGGAATAACCCAATTTGCCCTAGGTTGTGAAGCAACCTATATTTCCATCACTCCTAAAATTCCTAAATAATAGTCATAAATTGTTTGCGTAATATATTCCTCAAATGTGGCAAAATATTTCATTTGCCATGTTCTTCATCATGCTAAATTAATTCCTTTCCTATTCTGTCTTGAATGGCAGTTTGTGAAGCAGTTGCCATTTACCTTTGTCCAATTGAGCCCAAACTTTTTGGAAACATTTTCATGTCCATATCATTGGCTAATGCCAAAATTCAGCTTAATTTTCCTAGTGAATATTCCTGGGCAATTTTTCAAAGTTCTTGTCTAAGGGAAGTCATTGTGAAGGAAGTACTAGCTAGGCACATACAAATGATTTGAAATTTTGCAAGGTCCTTCATATGATCGAATCATGACTCTCCACCAAATATGAGCTCATGTAACTCATCTATGTCAGCCCAGCCCCAAATCTTAGTTTCTGGTTAGATTTTCAGTTTGTGAAGAAACCATATTTTATCTTGCTTCAATTAAGATGAACATTTAACTGGACATTCTCCTATCTATATAAACTATCTCCACTAAAAGTTGGCTCTATTTATTAATCCATTTTCCTTGTGCAAAGTTGCCAAGTTTCTGGTTAGAATAAAGTATTGTGAAGCAAGTACCACTTTGGTTCGTCCAAATGGCCTAAAACGTTTTGTGCATCTTGATATCATCAAATCCTTGGGCCATGCCCAATTTCAGCTCAACTTGAATCTTCATGTCAGTGCAACATCATCATCTCTAACTCTGGCCATTAGGGTGGTTTCTACAGCAGGTACCATGAATCTTCATCCCAATGAGCTGCAAACTTGCAGAGGTGATTATCTTAGTGTTTGATCACACCATGCCAAAGCCCCGAGTCTATGCCCTCCTATATCTTCCTTACCTTAGCACAAACACCTTGTTGTTGCAAAGTTTGGGAGCTAGGTGCCAATCTCTTCTTTGCCCCTGGACCGATTTCTCTCTTCATTTTGAATAAGGGCACTAAGGACTATCTAGTGGACATGGTCGTTCCAGCCAAAACGAGCCATTTGCTCCAGTGCACACGGTGATCAAGCTTGCGTCATGGCAAACTCGTGCTCTGGCTCATTCTGGCCGCTATTCCCATCATCTCCCTCCTCATCTCGACCTCAAACATTGTCCATGAGCTTCCCCATGCTCGACTTCATCACCCCGTGCTCGGGCCCCCCTGTTTCGCCATAACTGCGTTGCTAGAGTCATGTCCGTGCCATGCCTAGCCACTGTCCACCATTATAGACCTGTTGACGCTTGCTTGTGACGCTCCAGAGCCTTCCTCGCGCCTATATAAGGCATGCCTGGCCTCTCCCGCACCTCACCCATCTCTCCCTCGCCTCATTTGGTCACTAGGGTCGCCACATCTCGCTGAAGTTCGCCTCTGTCCTCCATGGCCGCCTCGGCCTTGGCTTAGTTTCGACCAAACCGAGCCTCCTCTCCTCCTCCCAACACCTCCACTAGCTTCCTCACCTCCTGGCGATCCACCCCACCCCCTCATCTCTCGATGGAGCTGCCCGCTTCACCGGGGACCATCACCACCACCGCCGCCTCTGCCCTCCCATGGCGCCGCCTCTCCCCTCCTTCATGTGCCTCCCCGGCGTCCACCCTTCCTCTGTATTAGTGCACTAGGCGCCATTGCACCCGCCGGTGGCCTCGGCCGAGCGGGAGACGGTCGAAGCAGGCTGGCCCCCTCGCCCCCGCTCCTCTGTTCTCCTCCTCTATTCTGCTCGGGGGAAGAACATGAGCGAGGGGAGGAGGAAGACGATGCCTTGCCTGCTAGCTAGGCGGGCCCCCCTCCAACGGACCCCACCTGTAAGTGAGCCACCACCTTATCCACTCGGATAAGTGGAACGTTTTCTTGAAATGCATTTTCAGTATATGAAAGCATATTTCCTTCATCTTTTATCGAAAATACGTTTTCCCAGTTCTGAAAGCATATTCACTTTGCGCCTCGGCTCAAAATACGTTTCTGTTTGCAGAAAATGTATTCAGGCCGTAGGTGCTTTCTGTTTCAACCGCCAGGGACCTGTTGGTAATGAAAATATTCATAGATTGGTCCCTGATCTTTTACACGTCATAACTTCGCGGCCGTAACTCTGATTGAGCTGAAACCAACGCTCACTTCTTCATCTCATCAAGATCTTTCTATTGGTAACAATTTCACTAGGTGGTCCCACAATGAAAATGACCATTATGCCCATGCCTCTAATCAGCCCCTCCGGGAGAGAATGGTCCAACGCTTTGTTCCACGGTTTCACCGCACTTGTTCTCAGAGTCTCTGTCACCCCAGGCAAGCCATGACAACCACTCACATGATTGCATGCAGTAGCCATCGTTTTCAACTTGAATATTTAACAAATCTCTGCTTGTTTGTCTGCAACTGTTATCGTTGTTTCGGTACTGCTTATAGTTCCATGTTCACCTTCAGGCTTTGATGCATCTAGTTATCATGCTAGTATTACTTTCATATGACATGCTCGATAGCAGTACCTGTTGGTGTTGGTCATGTTCTTTGATGCATGACTATCGCCTGTTACCGATTACCGTGGTCATGCATGTTTCCTTTGCATCTAGCTGGTTATATGCTTACCTGGTAGTATTGCTGTTATGTTCTTGCATGATGGTTATTTCCGATGCTAGTAGTCATGTTATGCTATGAGTACTATTATACTTGTGATATTCATGCTCATCCGTATGCCATGTACATGTGGATATATGATGTATTGTTGTTGTTATGCTCGATGTTTTTGTTGCACCTCCATGCTTATGTTGATATCATGCTCGTGCATTATAGTTGCATCATGTTATATTGTATGACTCAGCATCATTTGCATTCAAGTTTAACCGGGCCTAAATGAACTTGAACAACTATTGGCTGAGTCATGGTGCCACCACACCGAGCTAACCAGTGTAGCCAAATTTACCTTTTATGGGAAGGTCCTAACTGGGTCTATTGTCATGCCTCTCGCCGGTGCCTCCAATGAGGGAAGGTTATGTGTGGGCGCTACCTTGGCCGGGTAGGATGGCATAAGCCTTGTGTGCCCATGGTTGGTTTTGAGCTCATGTCCCAGTTTGGGACCATTTATTGTTTTGCCACAATGTTGGCCGTTGATGCCTTTGGTAGGCACGGGGCCACCCATGACTTATCCCAAAGGGGAGTTGTTCGGAGTTGCCGGGAGAGTGTCATGGCAGTAGATCGGTTTTGTCGGAACACCATTGGTCCACCCGAATGGGAGTGAGAGTCCATGTGTTCCGTGGTGTGGGTATAGTGTGCTAACCTTTGCAAATTGTGTGTTAAATCTATCGATAGCCGCGCCCACTGATAAGGGTCCAGTTCGTAGTTGGTCACACTATGGGTCAACAGTAATAATAATAATGTGCTTAATAACAAACCTGGTTCGATGATGAGAAAGAGGTTGGTTGTGATCATGAGATGATCACAGTGGTACCGAGGATACCAAGTTGTTGGATATTTGTGATGTTATGCGAGAGTGAAGGGGTAAGGTCAAGCTCGTTATGGTCATTCATGATTACTATGGTATTGTAATACCAAGCTTGATTGGATCTTGAGATGATCGTGTGATGTTCGTGAAGGTAAGTGATGTATGCAATGGTTATGACGTAACCCGAGCAGAGTAAGTTGGTGCATGATAGCGTTATCATGTTGCATGCTAGTATCATCATGTTCATATGTTCATCCCATGCTCATATTGTTCTAGTTGTATCATGCTGTACATGCCATGTTGTTCTAATAGTATGATGTTCATCATTGCCAAGAAACCTTTAAATGCCATGCTATTGTTTGTCTTGATTGCTTTGGTTGCCGTGAGCTTGCAAGTACATTCAATGCATTGACATGGCGTGTCATGCCAGTTTGCAGGTTATGCTAGATTTGATTGCTTGTTTGTCGTGGATTCCTTGTTTGCGAGCTAGGATAAGCGTTCCGGCCAGAGTCCCTGCGGGCCTCAACCGCTTGCGGTCTTGGTCGACGCATGGTGTTCAATGGGGCGTGGGTGCCTCCGCTTCCCCATGCTGCCTCGATAACTGTTCGACTTGATGAGACCTTATCTCTGTCTTCTCGTAGTCGGCTTCTTCTTCTTCCTGGTCCCTCCGTCTTGCTAACATGCTGTAGCATACATGGTGCCATTTAGGAGGTTTTCCATAGCAGAAAAAGGAAAGCCCCCCTCAGGGAGCCTGCACTGATCCTGCGAAAGAAGAGGTCCAGGTGTCCCCACGACATCGAGGAGAGGCAGGAAGTGATGCGGCCCTGGTTCGAGTGGCCACCACCTGGCTTCCCACTTCCTCTGTATGCCCGGGTGCAAGGCTCGGGAGAAGGCGGCAGTGCTCCACACCGTGCGAGCCGCAGCCATGGGGATCAGGCTGGGGCTGCACGGCCGACCGACCTGCCAACCCACGCCGAAGGCTCTTTGCGTGAGTTCGTGATGTGGGCGGCGATGCCACCGCACATGTGGATCTAGTTCCCGCAGTTCTTCGCTGAAGAGATGCCGCCGAGGGGGCCGCTTGAGCTATGGATGCAGCACGCCGGGTGATGTAGTCTGGCCACGGGGGCAGAGGTTGAGGTCGTCTCCCCTGGCAAGATCTTCATGACTCGTGGATGGGGCGAGGTCGCCCGTGCCTGCCAAGTGGAGGGGCCCCTCGCCATCCATTTTGATTATGATGACGCCTCCACACTGCTCTTCAAGGTCTTCGATGAGGAAGGTCGCCTCCTGGAGTGCTGCCCTAGAGGAGACCGCAGGGCCTGCCGTTGGTCCTACCGACAGCTCCTCCGGCAGCAGCTCCATCGACTCTCCCGAGCCTAGCGAGTCTCCGGAGTCAAGCGACGATAGCTACGTGCCCCCAAGCTCTCGCCCTGCCTGGAACATGGCAGCAATCTCCGCCCGGTGTCAATGGTGATCTGGATGGGGTTGGCCTCGGCCTCACGTGGCCCACTGTTGATGATGGCATCGGCGGCAGTGCCCGTGGTCGAGGATTCTTGAAGTTGTTCTCCTTTTGTTCCCTAAGAGGTATCGAAACGAACCCCGTGAGGGTACGTAAAAAACATGTAATGCTTTTGTTCCAATGTTTAATGTTCTTAAGATGA
This sequence comes from Triticum urartu, assembly GCF_003073215.2. Classification (NCBI taxonomy): domain Eukaryota; kingdom Viridiplantae; phylum Streptophyta; class Magnoliopsida; order Poales; family Poaceae; genus Triticum; species Triticum urartu. The sequence continues at coordinate 173,383,177 of NC_053026.1, read as the reverse complement.
GATTGCGGTTGCGTGTCTCGCTGTGGCATCACTCCCCCTTTTCGTTCTTGCGGTAGCTTTAGCGCTCTATGCCGTCAGGTCCCAGTCCCCAGGCTGGCTTCAGCCGTTGCTGGTATGCTAGGTCATGATGCCGTGGTCAAGGCCAGGAGGTGAGCGGCCCGAGGTCCAGTAAGAGCTCCCGAGGAGTGATGCTCAAGAGGTCCCCTTTGGCGTGCAAGCAGCTTCCTGGAGGCCGTAAAGGAAAGCAGCACTGCCAGAGCGAGTTTATGAGAGCAAAGGACTCCGGACGGAGAGATTCACTTCACTATGCATGGGTGACTTATCTTTGGCAAGCCTGTGTTGATTCCTTGTGCAACACCCGATTCATGCTTCAGCGGCGATGCTACTAGGTAGGTCCATGCCGGTCTTCCCTTTCATCGCTCATCTGAATGCTTTGCATCCTCGGGTCCTGACACTCGAGCGAGGCTCAGTAGCCGCTGGTGTGCCAGGTCGCGATGCCGTGGTCAAGGCCAAGGGGTGAGGGCTAGAGAGTCAATAAGATCTCCCGAAGCACGATGCTCGGGAGCCCCCTTGAGGGAGTCCTGGGTTAGGGGGTCTCCGGGCACCTAGACTATATCCTTTGGCCGGACTATTGGACTATGAAGATACAAGATTGAAGACTTTATCCCATGTCCGGATGGAATTCTCCTTGGAATGGATGGCAAGCTAGGCAATACGGATATGTAGATCTCCTCCCTTGTAATAGACCTTGTGTAACCCTAGCCCCCTCCGGTGTCTATATAAACCGGAGGGTTTTAGTCCGTAGGATAACATACAATCATACCATAGGCTAGCTTCGAGGGTTTAGCCTCTACGATCTCGTGGTAGATCAACTCTTGTAATACTCATATCAGGAACAATCAAGCATGACGTAGGGTATTACCTCCATTAAGAGGGCCCGAACCTGGGTAAACATCGTGTCCCCTGCCTCCTGTTACCATCTGCCTTAGACGCACAGTTTGGGACCCCCTACCCGAGATCCGGCGGTTTTCACACTAACATAGGTGCTTTCGTTGAGAGTTCCACTGTGCCGTCGCCATAAGGTTTGATGGCTCCTTCGATCATCGGTAACGATGCGGTCGAGGGTGAGGTTTTCCTCCCCGGAAAGGTCTTCGTATTCGGCGGCTTCGCACAGTGGGCCAATTCGCTTGGCCACCTGGAGCAGATCGAGAGCTACACCCCTGGCCATCAAGTCAGGTTCGGAAACTTAAACTACACTACTGACATCCGCGGAGACTTAATCTTCAATGGATTCGAGCCAATGTCAGGTGTGCCGCATAGTCACGACGAGCATGACGTAACTCTGCCGTTAGACAATATTCGGGAGATCGCATCTGCAACTACTCCAGCCGTTAATCCGAAGGAAATCGCGCCATCCGAGAGCGGAGGGATAGACCCCGCCATGAAGGTCGCGCTCTCAGTGGCGATAGAGCCGTGTCGCCGAACCCCTGGATTCATCTCCGGACACAGACTCCGAGCCACTTACATCCGTGCCAGTCGAATCCGACTAGGCGCCGATCATGGAGTTCACCTCCGCGGATATCTTTCAGCACTCACCTTCCGGCGATGTGCTAAATTCATTAAAGTATCTCTCCCTATCAGGAGAACCTTGGACGAACTATGACCGGCTAAAATGGGATGCGGATGATGAAGAAATTCGCTGCCCACCCACCATCCACTTAGTAACTACTGTCGACGATTTAACCGACATGCTCAACTTTGACTCCGAAGACATAGACGGTATGGACGATGATCCAGGAGACGAGCAGGAAGCACCGCCCACAAGGCGCTGGGCCGCTACCTCATCATATGATATATACATGGTGGACACCCCCGAAAGAAGGCAATGGAGACAAGACAGCAGAGGATGACCACTCCAAGAAGCAACCCAAGCACCGAGGTTAGCAGCGCCGCTCTAAGACCCGCCACAGCAAAAGTAGTGATATCGGCACAGGAGATAATAACACTCCGGATAGCGCCGAAGACAACCACAATCCCCTCCAGCATGATGTAGAGCCGGAGGATGAACAAGCCAGCCCTCCAGAGCAGGCAGCAGATGGAGAACCAGAGGAGGACAATTACATGCCTCTCTCCGAAGACGAGGCGAGCCTCGGCGACGAAGAATTTATCGTGCCTGAGGACTCCGTTGCATAGGAGCGCTTCAAGCGCCGTCTTATGGCCACAGCAAATAGCCCGAAGAAAAAGCAACAACAGCTTCAAGCTGATCAAGACTCGCTAGCAGACAAATGGACCGAAGTCCTTGCGGCCGAGGAATACGAACTCGAGCGCCCCTCCAAGAGTTACCCAAAACGCAGGTTGCTACCTCACCTCGAGGAGGAAGCATTGAAACCTCATGCACCAGTGTGCAATGCGGCTGACCGGCCACTGCGTGGCTGAGCCAAAGAGCCGTTTCAGCCTGAAGTTCAGCCTGCACCCCGCCGCCACTCAATCCAAAATACCAAGGCTCGGGGCACCACACGAGACCTGCGAGACGTATTGGACAGTAAGGCAAATCTTGCAAGGTCAATATACGGGTCACGGGCACGTGCGCCAACATGGGACGATGATCGTTGCACCGGATACGCCAAAAGCAAATCCAGTCGGGCCGAATACAGCAGACAAGACTCATATGAACTGCGTCGGGATATATCCCGGCACAGAGGCGCCGCACACCCCCTATGCTTCACTGATGAAGTTATGGATCACGAATTCCCAGAGGGTTTCAAACCCGTAAATATCGAATCATAAGATGGTACAACAGATCACGCTGTATGGATTGAGGATTTCCTCCTTCACATCCACATGGCTCGCGGTGATGATCTACATGCCATCAAGTACCTCCCACTAAAACTCAAAGGACCAACTCGGCATTGGCTGAATAGCTTGCCAGCAGACTCTGTCGGCAGTTGGGAGGATCTGGAAGACGCATTCCTGGACAACTTCCAGGGCACTTATGTGCGACCACCGGATGCTGATGACTTGAGACATATAACTCAGCAGCCAGGGGAATTGGCCAGACAATTCTGGACTCGGTTCCTGACTAAGAAAAACCAAATTGTCGACTGTCCGGACGCAGAGGCCCTCGCGGCATTCAAGCACAACATCCGTGACGAGTGGCTTGCCCGCCACGTTGGCCAGGAGAAGCCGAAGTCTATGGCAGCCCTCACGACACTCATGACCCGCTTTTAGGCGGGTGAGGATAGCTGGCTAGCTCCCAGCAATAACTCATCAAGGAATCCGGGCACTTCGGATACCAAAGATGCCAACGGCAGACAACGTCGTAACAGACCAAAGCACCGTAATAACGACGATAACACCGAGGATACGACAGTCAATGCCGGATTCAAAGGCTCTAAATCCAGTCAGTGGAAAAAACCATTTAAAAGAAGTACTCCGGCTCCGTCCAGTATGGATCGCATATTGGATCACTCATGTCAGAACGGGTAACCGGGTGGAGGGGAAATCCCATTCCACGGGCAAAACGGGTAAGAAAAACTACCCTCTCATGGGGTTTTGGCATTGGGATGATCTGCCCCGCATCTGGCAGTCGGTGCGTGATATCTGCGGCCAGATATCCGGCTTCCCGTAACTTTTTGATGTTCTCCTCCATGACAGAGGAGACCATCCACTTGCCTCCTGCTCCGGGCATGCTTGGAGTGGTTTGAGAAGAAGAACACGAGCTTGGGCGCTAGAGCTCGAGTGTGCGGGAATGGGTAAGCAAGGAGGAAGAAGGCGTGGGTGAAAAGAGTGAATCTTCATCCCTTTATAAGGGCGGAGGAGGCGATGTGCCTCCCCACTTGCCTGGTAATTGATGGCGCGGTTGGGTTACCCATGTCCGTATTGATGACAATCCCATAATAAGGGGAACATGATCTATGCTTTGACAAGATGTGTCAAGAAAACCACCTCGTGATATGTGCAGTGCTGGTTGAGAAAAACGGTTCAAATAATGACCGGGCCATGGCGTGATGGCATGTTGTCAAAACGTGTCAGCAGATTAGATTTGTGGAAATATTATTCTCTCTGCGGTAGTATGTGGAACTTGTTTTGCAGAACCGGACACTATTCTGGTGCTCGAAATCTTCTATGGAGTATTCGGAGGAGGAACCCGCCTTGCAATGCCGAAGACAATACTGCGTGCCGGACTCATCGTCATTGAAGCCTGGTTCAGGGGCTACTGAGGGAGTCCTGGGTTACGGGGTCTCTAGACAGCCGGACTATATCCTTTGGCCGGACTGTTGGACTATGAAGATACAAGATTGAAGACTTCGTCCCATGTCCGGATGGAACTCTCCTTGGCGTGGAAGGCAAGCTAGGCAATACGGATATGTAGATCTCCTCCCTCGTAACCAACCTTGTTTAACCCTAGCCCCCTCCGGTGTCTATATACACCAGAGGGTTTTAGTCCGTAGGACAACATACAATCATACCATAGGCTAGCTTCTATGGTTTAGCCTCTACGATCTCGTGGTAGATCAACTCTTGTAATACTCATATCATCAAAAACAATCAAGCAGGACGTAGGGTATTACCTCCATCAAGAGGGCCCGAACCTGGGTAAACATCGTGTCCCCTGCCTCCTGTTACCATCCGCCTTAGACGCACAGTTCGGGAACCCCTACCCAAGATCCGCCGGTTTTGACACCGACACCCCCTTTAATGCGCAAGCAAATCACACAGAAATGAGACAGCCGGTGGGGGCCACCCATAGTTAAGCTTTGTAGATTCCCGCGAGTTAGTCCGGGGGAGAGTATAACCCATAATCGCGCGTGCTATCCTACCGCTGATACTTCCGCAAGAGGATGAAGGCACGGAAGGCCTGGTGAGGTAACGTGCGCGGGGCAGGCGACGAGCCAGAGTTCGATCTCGCAGATTTGCTAGCGTAGCAGGGATGGACCCGAGCATAAGCGTCGTGCCAGCATGTGTAGCCCCCATTGTGGGATGAGCAGGAGGCTGGTCAGCAATGCAGGAGGCCGCGAAGGATAATAATCAATCAGGTGAGCAGGCGATAATCATAAGTCAACCTATGGGAGGAGGTAAAGCTAGTTCAGATAAATTCAAGAACGACACATGCTGCAGGGACAGACCCATGCGACCTGGGGATGATGCAGCCCGAGGGGAGCCTCCCACAAGAATGACTAGAAGATGCAAGAAATATACATGCCATAGGGACAGGCCCACGCGGTGTGGGGATGATGTGGCCCGAGCGGTGCCCCCAACAGAGCAAACTGGAAAATGTCACCTGGCACCATTGCTGAAGAGATGTCGAAGTAGCTGTAGATGCGTGCTCAAGAGGTTGCTCCTCACGAGCCGCCAGGGTCCTGAACCTCTGGAGGCTCGGGAGGCTCGTGAAGGACCATCGCCATCTCCACCAGGACCGTGTGGTGCTTGGCCTCCTGAGCAGCAATGATGCTTCACAGGCGATGCTGGAAGGTGGCAGCCACGTTCAGCAAGCCAAAAGGCATTAGAACGTAGCTATGAGGCGGGCCTTCACACCGAATAGTGTGCGAAGGACAGAAGCGCTCATGGGATGTGGCTCTGTTGAGCCCTGGGATGTTGACGCAGACGCGCAACTCATTGTCCTCGCCGGGACAAGGAGCCGCGCCAGGTGGTGAGCGATGGTCACCGCGCATGGCTCTCGCTTCCTGAAGCTCCCTGGTCACCTTGGTGATGAACTCCTGAGCAACTGGCGCCCCGTGCCTCGTGCCCTTCTGGGGGAAGTGCGCCTCCATGTGGTGCCCGAGCGCCTCCCTCGTGACGTTGGCTAATTCAAAGGCCCTCTAGAAGAGAGCCCCCGAGCCTAGCCCGAGGAGGGCATTGGGCACGCCTTCCTCTGCACGAGAGGGAGGCGCCCCGTCCACGGGAGCAGATCTGAGGTGGTGCTGCTGGAGACTCCGCTCTCCTGAGGCTCTTGCTAGAGCAGCTGCTTCTTCTTCTTGGGTATAGTCTCATGAGGGTAGGCAGGGCCTTCGTTGTCTGGGTCTTTGACCGCTGCAGCCTGGCAGGCGTGCACGAGAGTGCACATCGCGTCCTTCTCCTCGCAGGCGATCGTGATGATGTAGCAGTTCCCTAACATCTTGAGGATGTTGTAGCCATGATGGGTCATCGCCATGAATTTGGCCAGGGCCGGATATCCAAGGATGGTGTCGTACGGGAGGTAGATGTGAGCAACCTCAAAGTCGATGAGCTCGGTGCGGTAGTTGTCGTGTTGGCCAAAGGTGACTGAGAGGCAGATCTAAACTATCGTGGTGGTGGAGTCGTCGGTCACTCCTGAGAAGGTCTTGGTGGGCTGCAACTGATCATATGGCACTTGGAGGTGGTTGGACGTCTCGATGGAAAGAACATTGAGCCCCGCACCACCATCGATGAGGATCTTGGTGACAAGGACATTGCTGATGACGGGCGAGCGAAGCATCGGGAAGGCGCTGACAGTTGCCGCACACTTGAGCTGGTCGGACGAGTTGAAGGTGATGGTGCACTTGGACCACCTGAGCAGACATGTGTCCTCGAGCCTGGGGAAGGCCGCATTCACCTCAGGAGCGAACTGCTTGAAGATGCGCTGGGAGGCTGGGGCCTGAGCGCCACCCAAGATGCAGGCGATGGCACAAGGATCTTGGAAGCCGACAGCCCCCTCATCCGGGTGGTGGTAGTCGTTCCTTCCTGGCAGTGGTGGCAGCTGAGGGAGGCCAGCATTGCCCCGAGGTCGGTCCTCACGAGACTGGTCTCTCTAGGCGCCCTCGCGAGGCTGGCCTTGCCAGCGATCCTCACGAGGCTGGTCGCGCCATTCGTGGCGGAGACCACGGTCGTCCCAACGTCCTCCACTTCTACCACCTCCATGGCCGTAGCCCCGGTCCCTACACTCGGGGCGACGATCGAGGAGACCGTTGAGGCACTACAAAAAAAAGACACATCCGTGACATTTTGGGCCGAACGAAATCTTTTTGTCATACTTATGACACTTCTATGACAATAATTGTGACAAAACACGGTATCATCATAGATTTGGTGGGGTCCTACTTCTATGACAAAAAATCATGATAGAAAATGGGTTTTTCGTCCTGGGCGATCCGGAGACGCAGCTGCATGACATTCTTTGGGCCGTCCATGACGGAAAAAACCGTGGTAGAAGCGAGGGCGAGGAAAATATCAGAGTGTTCCCGGTTACGGTGGGTGGTCGGGGCCGAGCGATGCGCGTTTCTCTCGTACACGCACACACGTGGGTGCGAGGCGTTGGGCTCTAACTGAACTCGAGCGAGGCGTTGGACTCTAACTGAACACGAGCGATTGCACTGCATCCTACGCGTTACTAAACCCGAGCGGTCGATCGATGGCTGTTAACTGAACCCGATCGAGCGATTCCTTCGCTACTGTTGCTAACTGAAGCCGATCCATGCTGCCTATGGATGAATAGTGAGCATTGCTGGGGGGGTTTGGATGAACAGTTCCAGGTAGGGGTGGATGAATAGGACCCCGTGGTGTTGCCTCTGGATGAACAGGACCACAATCGATCGAGCCGGTTGGGGATGGATGAACAGGACCCCGTGGAGGGATGGATGACCAGGACCACCCCGTGGAGGGCAGGATGAACAATAAACGGTGGAGGGTAGGATGAACAGTAGCCCGTGGAGGGTGGTTGAACAGGAGCCCGTGGAGAGGGTTGGTTGAACAGTAGCCGGTTGTCGGTGGGAACGACACCTATGGGATCACGAGAATCCCTACTACGGTTAGCGGGGCGCGGGGTCGTGAGAAGAGCGGATCAAGCAGGTAGCACATGGTTCGTTTATCCAGGTTTGTGCCGCAAGGATGCGTAAAACCCTACTCCTGCTTTGGTGGATTGTGTATTTCTGTTCTTGAGCTAGCTATGGGGCGTGAGGAGCTCCAAATAGCCGAATCCCTATCCTGGTCGCCATGGGCCTCCTTTTATAGGAAAAGGGGTGGCCACAGTGGCACACAGGAGGTGGAAAGGGAACAGTGATGAGAGGTTATCCCTCGCATTACATGACAAGGCGCATTTAATGCGTCTTGCTTAGGTGTCCTTGCTTTATCAGGGATGGGGGAGAGATCTCCCTCGTCCGTCGTTGCTGCTCCTTCTTGTGTCGACATGCGCCCTGGCCAGCGACGCCTGCGATGCCATGTAGGTAGGCAGGCAGCTGAGGTGGCGCAGTGTTGGGTCTTCACGAAGATCTGCATGCCGCCACGCAGGTGCCTTCCCAGCTGGTTGGGTCGGCAGCTGCATGCATGCGGTGGTGGAGGCTTAGTCGGCGTGGGCCCGACAGTGGCCCTGCGGGTGTCCTCGGCAAGGGCCTTGCCGAAGCGCCTGCTGTCATCCCAGGCAAGGCGCTTGCCAGGGTCCTTGTGGTCTTCCTCGGCCGGGATCCCGCCAAGGGTTGTCGTCTCCTTAGTGCGTATCCGGTCTTTAACGTCTTCACAAAGATCTGCATGTCGCCACGGGGATGTCTCCCGAATACTTGCCCTTTGGGGGCAGTGGACTCAAGGGTGATTCGCTCCGAAGGCGCGGGACGAGTCGTTGCGGCAAGGGTCTTGCCGGGGCTGCTAGAACTGTCTCCGGGCAAGGATCTTGCCGGGGGAGTCCGCTTCGTCCTCTTTGTTCTTTGTGGTCTTGGTCTTGGTGTCGCAGTTCTCTTGAGCTTCGGTCTTACCCTGGCTCACCTCCCTTGCCTTGCTTGGTGTGGTGGTGCCTGCGGCTCAGACTGCCCGTGCACAATTATAGGGGTACAAAAAGTGTACCCCTCTTTTTGTACATCGACAGGAGCCCCCGGGCCTAGGCCATACATAAGCACAACGCGTTGTTGGGCTAGGCCCAAAAACGGTGCGCGGGCAAGCGGGGCAGTTTTTACCGTGGTAAGATTCTTCACGTGCTGCACTTCCCACGATTCCTGCATGTGGCGCGGCGTGGGGAGGCGCATGTGACGTGGGCGGCATGCGTGGAGTTGGTTCCCGAAGGCATGCGTCACTTCGTAGTAAAGGGGGGCGGTTCGCGCCTTCCCCATAAACGGAGGGAGGCGTGGAGGCGTGGCCCATTTACTGAATGGGGCCAAGGCGCGGTCCTCAAGGCGTCCACTCCCACGATCACGGGGTGGGGAGAGACCGCCTCACCCGTCCCTTCGGTTCTGCATGTTCGCCACGTGTCTCCCATGCACTTGGGGTGGCAAATGGTGGAGGCGGGAAACCGGGTCGTCGCTGGTTGGGGCAGCGGGTCGGCCCTGGCTCCCTGCGCCTCCCGTGTCTTGATCGGCTGAGCGGGGCGGCCAAGCCCCAACCCCGATCCTTTACGAAGAGCGGGAGGGGGGATGTCATCCCGCATTCTTTCATCTTCTTCTTTCTTCAGCTTCTTCTCCTCCCTTCTATCCTTCATGGAGAAAGGGAACCCCGGTCCTTCAATAGTGGCGGCGAGGGTCGCCGCTCGACAACGCGCCCCTCCTTCTCCTGCGCCTGCGGTGGCAGAGCAAGCCACGAGGGGAAGGGGGAGGGGGCGAGGCCGGGGCACTCGGGGAAGAGGAGGACGGGGTGGCTTTCCAGCCTCGCCTCCGCCAGTAGCTCCTCCTCCAATGGAGGGCCATGTTGGGGATGACTCTTGTGAGTTCTTCGTCAGGCTGCGCCGGCTTCCGCGCTGTCGCATTCATCTCTCGACTTCCCCGCCCCTCACGTGATGTATCTCCGTCGGGGATGGAAGACGTTTGCCCATATCCACCACTTGATGGAGGGGCTCACTCTCCATTTTAAGCTGATGGAGGGTGGCCTTCTCTCCGTCAAGGTCTTTGGGTGCTTTGGGACCCATGCAAGTTGCTGCGTGGAGAGCTATTCTGATAGTGAAGACTCGTCCTCGGGCGGGAGTGACGAGGAGGACAGCGGCAACGACGACGAGGGTAGTAGGCGGCAGGATGACGGGTCCGATTAGGTGTCGGGTGCCGCTCCGTGCAGCACCGGCGACCCCATCATCCGCGTCGCCGGCGACCCCATCATCCGCGTCGTCGGCGGATGCTGCAACTTCTCGGGGCCATCTCCTTGGGTGGCTGGCGTTGGGAGGCTGCGGAAGAGGAAGAGCGCGGGCGGCAAGGCCGTCAAGTCAGAGTACGCGGGCACCGACGCCTTCGACGCGTGCTAACGTCCTGCCGCCTCGTCTTCGAGCTTTGCTTCTGGCGGCGCCATCACCATCCAGCCTTTGGATGGCCACCAAGATGTTCTCTTGGTGTCTTCTGCCACCCGTAGCTCGCCTAGGCGCTCCTTTTGTCTCTTTCGCCTCCTTGACCTGCCTCCTGAGGAGAGGGACAAGAAAGGCATTACAGGCACCTTATATCTTTTTAGTTTGTAAGCCTTCGGGCCTGTGTTGAATTTAAAACTTGTAATCCCATCATTCATGTTTTTCATTCCCTATGGACTATACCTGAGTGGAATGTTTTTAATGAAAAAGGGATGCTTGCCGGGTCATTTGTTTGCGGGTGGAACCCACGACAAGGAGTAAATCCTTGATATCTTCAAGATAAACATTTCCTTGCCCGGCAACAGGCCATGCCGTCTCCCCACTCCGCTCGACCTTCCTCACGCCTTTGGCGGAGGCAGGGATGAGGCGGGTTCAGGCTCCTTGTTTCATCCTTTCGCTGCCACGACTACGACCAAGCTTGGCCCCAGGAACGAGCCCTAGGGCCTATAGTTATGGGAGCACGGTAGCTTAGGGGAAACGAGGTTTCACATACCTCAGTCCATAATGGAATGCATGATAAGGGATGAAGAACTTATCTGAAGCTGCAGCCCCCGGCAACCCTGGTTTGCTGTGGGTGAATCTTTGCTCTTGCAGCCCCCCGGCAATACTGGCTTGCCAGGGGCTAGATGCTAGTCGGTTCATCTCCTTTTCCTCTCCAAGTGGTTCAGCACGGATATCCGTGTGTCCTGTGAACCAAAGAAGACGACAGAAAGACAAGGAGACACACACTCGACCTCTAAGCTAGGGGTTAGTCGATGCTAAGCACTATCAACCCTGACCAAGGACGAGACTCGACCTAGCATGCATGGTATAACTCAGGGCGCCAGCGCTTCATTTACTTATGCTCAGGGTTTGCGCCTGGCTTTGTACAAAGGGTTACATGCATCATCGGCAATGCTTGTACAAAAGGTGGCTTGCCGGGGGGCCCAGCAAGCTGCGCCTTACGGGTAAAACTTTCAAAGATGCTCAATGTTCCAGGAGTTACTCACCGGAACGGCATCTTCGGTCTCCAGGTGGACTGCGCCGGGCCTGGTGACTCGTATTACCCGATAAGGGCCTTCCCACTTCTGCGTCAACTTGTTGGAATTTTTGGCCGATTGAACATGCCGAAGAACAAGGTTGCCTTCCTCAAAGCTTCGGGCCTGAACCTTGCGGCTATGGTAGCAGCGCAAGGCTTGCTGGTAGCCGCTGCTCTCATAGCCGCCCGAAGACGATCTTCCTCAAGGAGCGTTGCGTCACCTTGGCATAGTTGCTCTTTCTCAAACTCATCATAAGCGAGTACTCGAGGTGACCCGTATATGAGTTCAATGGGGAGAACTGCTTCTGCCCCGTATACTAGGGCAAAGGGTGTCTGGCCGGTGGCTCGATTTGGTGTCGTTTTGATTGACCAAAGAACCGCCGGTAATTCATCAATCCAGCGCCTTCCACTCTTGTGCAGCCTATCAAAGGTCTTTGTCCTTAATCCCCGCAGTACTTCAGCGTTTGCCCTCTCAGCTTGACCATTGCTTCATGGGTGAGCAACGGAAGCGAAACAGACTTTGCTGTCGAGGTCTTGGGTATATTGCATGAAGGTGCGGCTTGTGAACTGTGTACCATTGTCGGTGATGACCCTGTTGGGTACACCAAAACGACACACTAGTCCCTTGAAGAATTTGACGGCTGACTGAGCTGTGACCTTCCTCACTGCTTCCACTGCTGGCCACTTTGTGAACTTGTCGATTGTGACATACAAGTACTCAAAGCCCCCGGCAGCGCGGGGGAAAGGGCCCAGTATGTCGAGCCCCCAGACCGAGAAGGGCCAGGAGAGAGGAATGGTTTGAAGGGCTTGAGCTGGCTGATGAAGCTTCTTTGAATGGAACTGACATGCTTCACACCTGGTGACTATTGTCGTCGCATCCTGGAGGGCGGTGGGCCAGAAGAAGCCTTGCCAAAACGCTTTGCCGGCAAGGGCCCTTGACCCGATGTGGGATCCACATATGCCTCCATGTATCTCCACCAACAGCCCGAGTCCTTCCTCTCGAGGGATACACTTCAATTTCATGCCGTTCGGCCTCTTTCTGTACAGGACGTCATCGACGAACTGGTACATAGTAGAGCGACGGGCTACTTTTTCTGCTTCTTCCTGCTCCTCAGGAAGGTCCCCTATTTGGAGGAATCAGATGGTATGCTGTGCCCATGCTAGAGCCTAGGGCTCGACGACAAGGACTAAAGGTGTTTCCTCCGCTACAGGAGCGGCTGTCTCGACGGCAAGAGCTTGATGCTCCGCCGGAGCTGGCCGTCCCGTGGCGGGCTCAGTATCTGTGGCAACATCCTTGCCGGCGGCTCCGGGGAGCTCGGCGGGAAAGTACTTGCCGGGCCCTGATTTCCTCCTCTTTTTTTGCTCTGTTGATGGATCAACGGATGGCTGAGTTAGCTGAAGCACAAAGGTACCTGGTTCCACAGGTAGCTTGAGGGCAGCGCGTTTTAACAGGTAATCGGCGATATCATTCTCCGCTCGGGGAACGTATTCTGCCTGTATACCGTCAAAACGCTCTTCCAGCTTTCTCACTTCATCGACGTAGGCCTTCATCAACGGGCTCTGGTAATCCTTGTTGACTTGCTTAACGACAAGTTGCGAGTCGCCTTTGACGACGAGTTTCTTGATTCCGATGTCCGCCGTGATCCTAAGACCGGCAAGCAGCCCTTCATACTCAGCCGTATTGTTTGTTGACACCTCCCTGGGGAAGTGCATCTGGATCACGTACTTCAGGTGCTCTCCGGTGGGCGCGACAAGCAGTACGCCAGCCCCGGTGCCCTGTAAGGAGAAAGCTCCGTCAAAGTACATGATCCAGTCGCAACTTGCGTCCTTGCCGGGGAGAGCAGTCTCTTGGGCTTCTTCGTCAGGCGTCGCGGTCCATTCTGCAACGAACTCCGCCACGACTCGGCTTTGAATCGTCGAGGTACTCTCAAACTTGAGGCCAAAGCTGGACAGTTCTAGTGCCCACTCTACGATCCTTCCCGTTGTGTCTGGATTGTGCAATATCCGTTGCAGAGGGAGGCGAGTGACGACAGTGACTTCGTGCGCCTGGAAGTAGTGACGCAGCTTCCTCGAGGCCATAAGAAGGCCGAAGAGCAGTTTCTGCACACTGGAGTATCTTGATCTAGCCCCCTGCAGAAGGGAGCTAACAAAGTAGACCGGGTGCTGCATCATCTTCTTCCTTGGCGGCACTCCAACGGGTTGCGTCGTCTCAGCATCGGTGGCATCGGGCTCCGTCGCTGCTATTACCTCATCATCAATTTCTCTCTGCGCCACTAGTGTGGCGCTGACCACCTGGTTCGTTGCCGCCAGGTACAGCAGCAACTGTTCTTGTGGCCTAGGCGCAACTAGTATTGGCGTGGTGGAGAGGCACCTCTTCAAATCTTGCAATGCTGCTTCGGCTTCTGGTGTCCACTCCATCGGGCCCACCTTTTTCAAAATCTTGAAAAAGGGAAGGGCGCGCTCGGCGGACTTGGAGATGAAGCTGCTCATGGCGGCAATGCAACCGGCAAGCCGACGCACATCCTTGACTCACTTGGGCGCTTCAATCCGCTCTATAGCTTTGATATTGTCCGGATCGGCCTCTATCCCACGCTGTGACACAAAGAACCCGAGAAGCTTTCCAGACGGGACGCCGAAGACGCACTTCTCAGGGTTCAGCTTGAGATTGATCTTGCGTAGGTTTGCAAATGTTTCTTGTAAATCTGATATGAGGGTTGCCCTGTTCTTGGTTTTGACCACTATATCATCCATATAGGCTTCCATATTTCTATGGAGCTGGGGTTCAAAACCAATCTGGACCGCCCTTGCAAACATTGAACCAGCACTCTTCAACCCGAAAGGCATCCGTATAAACCAATACGTACCACATGGGGTGATGAATGTCGTTTTCTCTTGATCTTCCCTTGCCATGAAGATCTGGTGGTAGCCGGAGTAGGCATCGAGGAATGACAACAGATGACACCCAGCTGTGGAGTCAACAATCTGGTCGATGTGCGGCAATGGGAAGGGGTCTTTGGCACAAGCCTTATTAATATATGTGTAATCAATACACAGCCTCCACTTCCCATTTGCCTTGCGCACTACCACCGGATTGGCCAACCACGTTGGATGGAGCACTCCTCTTACCAAACCCGCTCCTTCCAGTTTCCGGATCTCCCCTGTGATGAACTCTTGTCGTTCCAAAGCTTGCTTTCTGACCTTCTGCTTGACGGGCCGCGCATGAGGACAGACAGCAAGGTGGTGCTCAATCACCTTCCTGGGAACGCCGGGGATGTCGGATGCTTGCCAGCCAAACACATCGTCATTCGCCCGCAGGAAGGCGATGAGCGCGTCTTCCTATTTGTCGTCAAGGGTGGAGCTTACGGTAAAAGCTCCTCCCGTGTCGTCCTCCTTGACAGAAACCTTCTTGGTTCCCGGCGGTCTGGCCCTGGACTTCTTGTTTCTGTCGACGGAGCTCTCTGGCACGTCCTCGATGGGAGCGCTACACTCCGAAGAGGTGCGCTTGCCGGAGTGGGTGCCTGAGGTCTCACCGGTCTTCTTCTTTTGCCTTCCCGGGGCTCCAACGGCAGGAGAAAGCGCCTTGGCAGTGGCGGCTGCTGCAACTGCTTGTTGATAGAGTTGGTCAGCGCAAATTAGCGCATCCTTCTTGTCCGACGGGACAGTGATGATCGTCACAGGCCCCGGCATCTTCAGGGTGTTGTATGCATAATGTGACGCCGCCATGAACTTGGCCAGCGCTGGGCGGCCAAGGATCCCGTTGTAAGGCAAGGGGATCTTGGCAACGTCAAACACAACCCTTTCTGTCCTGTAGTTCAGATCGCTCCCAAAAGTCACAGGAAACGTGACCTTTCCCTTAGGTTGACTTCTTCCCGGGTTGACCCTGAAATGTGCCCGTCTCTTCGAGGTCTTCATCAGGAATCTGCAATTTCTCGATCACGGCAGGCGAGATTAAGTTCAGACAGGCCCCGCCATCGACTAGCACCTTTGTCACCTTGAGGTTGCGTATTGTTGGTGAAACCAACAATGGCAAGCACCCGACTGCAGTAGTGCAATTAGGGTGATCCTCAGTGTCAAAAATGATAGGTGTGCTGGACCACTTCAGCGGCCTTTGGGCATCAAACGACGGTTCCGCCGCTGTAATCTCACGCGCCCACTGTTTAAGCTGGCAGTGAGAGGTATGCAGCGAGGCGCCACCATGGACGCACATGGCCTCTGTAGCTTTCTGAAATCCTTGGTCACTAGACTCATCGTCCTCTTCGTGATCATCGTCTTCTGGCTTTTTGTCACGGCCCCGGGCGGGCCTCTCCCGCTATTTATCTTTGCCGCGACGGCCCGCCTGGCCGTCACGCTTCTTGCCGGACCCCTCAGCACCGTCCTGGCCTTTCTCCTTGTCTCGCCTCTCATATTCAGCCCTCTGCTTCTCAGCAAGGATCTCAACCATTCGGCAGTTCTGGAGATCATGGCCTTTGGTGCGATGGATCTTGCATTATTGCTTGTCGGAGTTTCCTGGCTTCTCGGTAGCCGCCAAGGCCCGGCAGGCGACACATCCGGCAATTTCCTTGTCGGGGTCATCTGCCTTGGTTTTCTTGGCGGAGCCAGAGTCGCCAGATCCCTCGACAGCAAGCACAACTTTACCTTTCCGCTTCCTGTTGCGGCGCCGGCCTTTCTTCGCCGGGGCGGCAGTATCCTCATCTGAGGAGTCGGTTTCCACACCGGCATCTTCGCCGGGGTACTTCCTTCCCTCTTCAGCCCGGGCACATTTGTCAGCAAGAACATAGAGTTCTGCCACATCTTTCACCTTGTTCATCGCCAGTTCTTCGCGCATCTTGCGGTTACGCACGTTCAGGTGGAACACGCTGATGATGGCGGCAGGGTGAACATCAGGGATATTGTACTGTACCCAGCTGAACCTCTGTATATACTTGTGCAGACTCTCACCTCCCTTCTGGGTAATGACATGTAGGTCGCTTGCTTGGCCGTGGGCTTGGTGACCCCCAATAAAGGCGCCCAAAAACTCATGGCACAAATCTGACCAGGAGGAAATAGAGTCTACCGACAAGTGCATCAACCACGACATGGCGTTAGGTTTAAGAGCCAATGGAAAGTAATTCGCAAGCACCTTATCATCGCGGGCTCCGGCGACTTGCATTGCGATGGTGTAGATGCTGAGGAACTTAGACGAGTGAGTCTTGCCGCTGTACTTTTCGCCAACGTCAGGTTTGAAGGTGTGGTGAGTGGGACACTAGAACTGCCGCAGCTCACAGGTAAAAGCCGGACAGCCTATCTCATAAGGTAGGCCTCCAGGGCTCTCCAGGGCCGGGTGGTTCACAGCAGGCCCTGCTGTCATGTCTGACTGGTGACGCGCTCTGAGCCGGTGCTCGATAGTGGTTCGAGCGTCTTCATGGGCTCGTTCCCAAAGAACATGGCGCTGGTCACAGTGGGTCCGCGGGTCAGACGATGCTATGGAGATGGCGTCGCCAGCGACGTCGTGATGAGCCGGCACCCGCGGTACCGGATGGGGAAGAGGTGAATGCACCATGGTCGCGGCGCCGCCAGCTTTTCTGCCAGTGGTCCGCGGGACTCCATCGGAGCGTTGACCTGGGGGCCTCATCGGACAAGGTTCGTCTTTGTTGGCCATCGCAACAAGGCTTCGGATAGTGGCTCTCCATTCATCGAGTTTCCCCGTAGTGGGAGGAAAATCGAGGAGCAACTGCGCGGGCCAGGGCCTCTACTGGCGTCGGCGGCAGCGAAACCTGCACGGATCGCGACGCCCTTCGACTTCTGACCATGTCAGAAGGAGCTCTATCACGACCCCACGGTCGCATGCCGCTTTCACCAGCGCCTCGGCAAGTGGGCAGGTCTTCTACATCCCGGGAGTGACGCTCGGGGCTCTTCTCGCGGCGACGCCCGGGGTCTTCGGTGTGATTACGCCATTCATCGCGCGCTGCCTGGGAGGAGCGTGCTGTTGACGCCGGCATGGGAGTCTTGGAGGCCCTCGCGTCGCCTTCGGGCGGGGCGGCGATGACCTTGGAAGGCCCCGCTCCACCCGCGAAGTACTTGGCTCCTCCTTTGGATTTGGCGACATGTGGCCCATTACCAGGCACACAAACATCGCCGCCTCCCAATCTCCGGTTGCTGGGATGGTGTTGGTGTTCGCGAGCAGCGCCCAGGGTCCTCTCTGCGACCGGTCCGCTGCTCGCCCGTGTCGGGACGGGCTTTCCGGCTTCCGACTGGCCAACCGCCACCGCCATCTTCTTCTTGGGCGCCATGATGATGAAGAAGCGCCGAACTAACTGCTAGAGCCGATTCTCACAACTGCTTCCCCTACCTGGCGCGCCAAAGATGTCAGTGGGAACGACACCTATGGGATCACGAGAATCCCTACTACGGTTAGCGGGGCATGGGGTCGTGAGAAGAGCGGATCAAGCAGGTAGCACACGGTTCGTTTATCCAGGTTCGGGCCGCAAGGATACGTAAAACCCTACTCCTGCTTTGGTGGATTGTGTATATGTGTTCTTGAGCTAGCTATGGGGCGTGAGGAGCTCCAAATAGCCGAATCCCTCTCCTGGTCGCCTCGGGCCTCCTTTTATAGGAAAAGGGGTGGCCACAGTGGCACACAGGAGGTGGAAAGGGAACAGTGATGCGAGGTTATCCCTCGCATTACATGACAAGGCGCATTTAATGCATCTTGCTTAGGTGTCCTTGCTTTATCGGGGACGGGGGAGAGATCTGCCTCGTCCGTCGTCGCCGTTTCTTCTTGTGTCGACACGCGCACTAGCCAGCGACGTTTGCGATGCCATGTAGGTAGGCAGGCAGCTGGGGTGGCGCAGTGGGGGGTCTTCACGAAGATCTGCATGCCGTCACGCAGTTGCCTGCCCAGCTGGTTGGGTCGGTAGCTGCATGCATGCGGTGGTGGAGGCCCAGTCGGCGTGGGCCTGACTGTGGACCTGCGGGTGTCCTCAGCGAGGGCCTTGCCGAGGCGCCTGCTGTCATCCCCGGCAAGGCGCTTGCCGGGGGCCTTGTGGTCTTCCTCGGCCGGGATCCCGCCAAGGGTTGTCGTCTCCTTAGTGCGTATCCGGTCTTGAACGTCTTCACAAAGATCTGCATGTCGCCACGGGGATGTCTCCCGAATCCTTGCCCTTTGGGGGTAGTGGACTCAAGGGTGATTTGCTCCGTAGGCGCGGGATGAGTCGCCGCAGCAAGGGTCTTGCCGGGGCTGCTAGAACTGTCTCCCGGCAAGGATCTTGCCGGGGGAGTCCGCTTCATCCTCTTAGTTCTTTGTGGTCTTGGTCTTGGCATCGCAGTTCTCTTGAGCTTCGGTCTTACCCTGGCTCACCTCCCTTGCCTTGCTTGGTGTGGTGGTGCCCGCGGCTCAGACTGCCCGTGCATAGTTATAGGGGTACAAAAAGTGTACCCCTCTTTTTGTACACTGACACCGGTGGAGTAGCGCGGTGGAGGCTGGATGAACAGGAGCCCGTGGATGAACAGTTGTAGGTGGAGGCTGGAGGAGGTCGACGGTGGATGAACAGTAGCCTGTGGAGGCTGGAGGAGGGTCGACGGTGGAGATGAACAGTATCCCGTGGACTCCCGTTTTGCGGTACGCCACACCCCTCCCAATGAACAGGACCCTCGTTTCGACCATAGCACTCCAACACAAGTCTGTTTCCTCCGTTTTGCGGTACGCCACACCTCTCCCGATCAACAGGACCCCAATTTCAACCGTTGGAGGTCCGTTTCCTCCGTTTTGCGGTACGCCAAACCCCTCCCGATGAACCTGATCCTGTTTCGACCGTGGCCGGTCGAACACAAGGTCGTTTCCTCTGTTCTGCGGTATGCCAGGCCTCATTTCCATCGACTGTTCTGTCCAAGCCCTCCTGATGAACACGACGACGCATTCCGTTCCGACCTAGCCGGTTGGCTCCCCATGAACACGACGACGACGCTGTTTCTCTGTTCTGACCCAGCCATTTACACGAGCCCTGGCCGTACGTACACGCGAGTAGGCATTCGAGACCCCGCCCGTATGTACGTACATGGTCGTAATTAGTTTCTTGCACCCTGGCCGCTGTATGTACGTGTACATGCTACGTGTGTGCCTCTGCTATGACACGTGTGTGCCTCTACATCGACCAGTATGTATGTACACGTTCGCGACCAGAATGACAAGGCTACATATGCTTCGACCAGGTGGGTCCCGACTGTCAGGCACTTCCTTGCGTGTGAAGATGTAGCTAGTGGGTCCCAGCAGTCAGGGGGGCGGATCGTTTTTTTTTGCCGGACGCTCTTCCTTGCGTGCGAAGATGTAGCTGGTCGGTCCCAGCAGTCAGGGGGAAACATTTTTTCGCGAAATATGGTGGCCCGTTCGGTGGGTCCCCGCTGTCAGGTGGAGGAATAATTATTTTGCGCGTAATAAGGAGGCACTTCCTTGCGGCGGCCGTGGACCCAGCTGTCAACCTCTCCACGTACAGTCTAGGTCTGATGGAAGCCGTTCCTTGACCACGTTGACCATACCGCGCCAAGAGCACCAGGGTAGTGGAAGACGGCAAGGCCTAGGAAGGGGACGACGCGGAGCCGGGGAAGACGCGGCAGTGGTAGTCCGTGCGAAGAGGAGTATGAGGGTTCACTGGTTCGGCTATGGTGTGAGGCTGCCGTCGCCACAGGGCCTGGCCAGTGGTGGGAATAGTAGGGGCGGTGAGGCCTCTGCGGCAGCACAGCCGGCCACGGGAGGCAGGAGTATGCGTCACGACCGGCGCTGCTTTGGGCGGCTGCAGCAAGAAGACTAGAGGTTGAAGAAGCACTACGGTCACTGGAGCTAGAATCGTTCATATTGACTAAGTTGACAAAGCACTCCACCCCCGTCAACTTAGTAGGCCCACAAGTCAGCCACCCACCAAGATGGGTCCCAACTAGCAGGGGGAGTATTCATTTTTTTGTGCGTAATAAGGAGGCACTTCCGGTGGGTCCGAGCTGATAGCGGGGGGAACGTTTTTTCATGAAATACGGTGGCCCGTCCTGTGGGTCCCAGTAGTCAGGGGGGAAACATTTTTTTCGCCAAATACGGTGGCCCGTCCGGTGGGTCCCTGCTGTCAGGTGGAGGAATAATTATTTTCCGCGTAATAAGGAGGCACTTCCTTGCGGCTGCCGTGGACCCAGCTGTCAGCCTCTCCGTGTACAGTACTCTTCCGATGGAAGTCGTTCCTTGACCACATTGACCACGCTGCGCCGAGAGCACCAGGGCGATGGACGACGGTGAGGCCTAGGAAGGGGATGACATGGAGCCAGGGAAGACGCGGCAGTGGATGCCCACGCATAGAGGAGTATGAGGGTTCACTTGTTCGCTGCAGGGTGAGGCTGCCGTCGCCGCAGAATAACAGGGTGTGTGGCTGAGTAGAGGGATGGCCTAGCCAGCGGTGGGAGTAGTAGGGGGCGGTGAGGCCTCCACGGAATCGCAACCGGCCACGGGAGGCAGGAGCACAAGGCACGACCGGCGCTGCTTTGGGCGGCTGGAGCAAGAAGACCAGAGGTTGAAGAAGCACTACGGCCGTTGGATGGACATCGTACGGTCACTGGAGATATAATCGTTCATATTGACTAAGTTGACAAAGCCCTCCGTCCCCGTCAACTTAGTTGGCCCACAAGTCAGCCTCCCACTATTATGGGTCCCAGCTAGCAGGGGGGTATTCATTTTTGTGTGAATAATAAGGAGGCACTTCCTTGCGTGCAAAGATATAGCTGGTGGGTCCAACCTGTCAGCGGTGGGAATGTTTTTCACGAAATACAGAGGCCCTTCCGGTGGGTCCCATCTATCAGGTGGAGGAATCATTATTTTGCGCGTAATAAGGAGGCATTTCCTTGCGTGCGGCCGTGGACCCAGCTGTCAGCCTCTCCACGCACAGTCTACTTCCGATGGTTTCGTTCATTGACCACGTTGACCACTCCGCGCCGAGCGCATCCAAGGTGGTGGACGAGGTGAGGCCCCAGACAGCAATGAGCCGGAGATGGGAATACGCGGGAGTAGAGTCGCAGACGGAGAGGTGTACGAGGGTTAACTGGTTCTGGTGCGGTGTGGTTCAGTTGTCGGTGGAGAAGAACAGGAGGTGTGCAGGGGTGGAGGCGGGAGCAGGTGGTCCCGGTAGCGCTGGAGGAAGAAGACGAGAGATTGAAGATGGATGCCGGTCGTTGGATGTAAATCCAACGGCTAACGATGTCAGAATCATTTGTTGACTAAGTTGACAATGACTTGCATTGGCTACGACCTATTGGACCACATTTCAGTGTAACACCCACGATGCGGCTATATCTCCCACGTGTCGGAGCACGACTTAGAGGCATAACCGCATAGTAGGCATGTCGCAAGAGGGGTAGTCTTTACACCTCCCATGTACTGAATAAGAAAGAGATAAAGACTTGGCTTACAATCGCCACTTCACACAATACGTAAATATAGCATTACATCATCCATATACAATCAAGGTCCGGCTATGGAACCAACATAAATAAAGACAACCCCTAATGCAAAAGATCCCCGATCGCCCCAACTGGGCTCCTCTGCTGATCGTCCGGAAAAGACACATAGTAACGGCCAGAATCTTCATCGAACTCCCACTTGAGTTCGGTCGTGTCCCCTGTACTGGCATCATCGGCACCTGCATTAGGTTTTTGAAGTAATCTGTGAGTCATGGGGACTCAGCAATCTCACACCCTCGCGATCAAGACTATTTAAGCCTATCGGTCGGAAAAGGTAGTGAGGTGGATCTACAGCAAGCACTAGCATATATGGTGGCTAACTTACGCAAATGATAGAGAGAAGAGAAGCAAAGCACGGTCGATAAGCTATCATGATCAAGAAGTGATCCTGAAACTACTTAAGTTCAAGCATAACACAAGGCCGTGTTCTCTTCCCGGACTCCGCCGAAAAGAGACCATCACGGCTACACACGCGGTTGATTCATTTTAATCAAGTTAAGTGTCAGGTTTTCTACAACCGGATATTAACAAATTCCCATCTGCCCATAGCCATGGGCACGGCTTTAGAAAGTTCAAAACCTCGCAGGGGTGTCCCAACTTAGCCCATCACAAGATGTCACGGTCAACGAAGGATATTCCTTCTCCCAGGACGAACCGATCAGACTCGGAATCCCAGTTACAAGACATTTCAAAAATGGTAAAACAAGACTAGCAAAGCCGCCCGAATGTGCCGACAAATCCCAATTGGAGCTGCACATATCTCGTTCTCAGGGCACACCGGATTGTCCAAGATTCCGGTAGGCCAACCCAGAGTTGCCCCTGGTGGCTACCGGCTGCTGACAGGTTGGACCAACACTCAGAGGATCAGTGACCCGGGGGTTTAAAATAAAGATGACCCTTGAGTCTACAGAACCCAAGGGAAAAAGGCTTAGCTGACAAATGGTAAAACCGAGGTTGGGCCTTGCTGGAGGAGTTTTATTCAATGCGAACCTTCAGGGGGTTCCCATTATAACCCAACCGCATAAGGAACGCAAAATTAAGGAACATAACACCGGTATGACGGAGACTAGGGTGGCAAGAGTGGAACAAAACACCAGGAATAAGGCCGAGCCTTCCACCCTTTACCAAGTATATATATGCATTAAAGTAAACAAGATATAATAATGATATCCCAACAAATAAACATGTTCCAACAAGGAACAAACGCCATCTTCACCTGCAACTAGCAACGCTATAAGAGGGGCTGAGCAAAGCGGTAACATAGCCAAACAATGGTTTGCTAGGAAAGGTGGGTTAGAGGCTTGACATGGCAATATGGGAGGCATGATATAGCAAGTGGTAGGTATTGCGGCATAGCAAAAGAGCGAGCAACTAGCAAGCAAAGATAGAAGTGATTTCGAGGGTATGGTCATCTTACCTGCAAAGTTCTCCAAGTTGACGTAAGCTTGATCCTCGTAAGAGTACTCAATGGGTTCATCGATCACGAACTCGTCTTCCGGCTCTACCCAAGGCAAGAACACAAGCAAAGGAAAACACGATCAACCACAGCGCAATGCGCAAGCAACATGATGCAAAACATGGCATGACATGCGTGAAGTGATATGCAATGCATATGCGAGCTCCGGAAGGAAAAGATTGTAACAGGCCTCAACTTGGCAAACCAAGTGTGCTGCTGTAAACATGAGATGATTTCGGTCAAAATCGATATAAAGATCACCGGAATCGGATGCACGGTTTGCAAATGGCAAGCAAAACAAGAATGACACAATTCTGCGATTAACAGCACGATGCCATCTAAAATGCAACAAGAAACTAAGCTACTGCACTCTAACATAGCAACAAAGCACATGGCAGTGATCTACTCAAGATGCTTGACAAAATATGAACACTGAGCTATGGCTAAATCACACAATAGCAGGTACAAACAAGCATGGCAAATGGGCAAAAGATATCAGCATCACAGACATAGTGAAAATGCAAGATGTCAGGAATTAACATCAGGAAGCAATGTTTAGAGCAATATAACAACATGCTTAAGAAACATAACATATCAAACAAAGACATGGCATGAATCTACTCAAAGCATATAACAAAAGTCCCTTACTGACCATAAGCCAAAAAGGATCAGAAGATGTGATAGCACCCATATAAACATAGCAAGTTTTGTTAACAGATTCAGACTTAACAGAAAACTGGACATGGCATCAACAGAATTATGAAGGCATTTTGTGAGCTTGATTCACTCAACACAAGGCATTTCATGACAAGATAAGCATACTACCAGCAAGAAGACATGTTCACGAAGCTAAACATGGCAAGAACAAGATCATAGCATGCATGGATCAACTACAACAACCTTGGCAAAATTGATTAACACGTAAACAACCTGCCAGGAACATTTTATAGCAAAAGTAGAGCAAGATTGAGTCATGCTAGGGCACTCCATAAATTCAAATAGGGGCATGGGCGGATAGATCACAACCATATGTCCAAATTATCCTTACTGAACATACTCAAAAGAAGCATGGATCTCTGTGTAGCAACATGAATACATAGCATAAAAATAACAGCAGATCAAAGCTTAGTGAAATTCTAAGTCTCTGAAATCAGCAATATCACGAGAGCTACTTTGCATGCATGTGCTAGTCACCACATTGATCACAAAAATACACGGCATACACCCCTGTAAAGATGGCATGGCATAGCCCAAAACACATGTAGAGCTCATGCTCATATGCATCACACAATAATCATGGCAAAAATGACAAATGCACATGATCTGTTAAGAATCATCACCTAACATTTTATAGCACTCTTGCATCAACAATTTGGGCATCAAGATGGACTCAAACAAGCATGGCACAATGGAACAAAATAAAGAGCACATACAGATGAACAATTTGATATATGGCATGCTAAAAACGGAACTACGGGCACAGAGTTATGGCATGATGAATAGTGCTTGAAAATGTTACACGAAAAAGACTTAGGCAAAACTTCAACCTCCAGATCTAGGGTTTCACTATAGCACGGGGACCGATGCGGCGGCGGATCCCGCCGGAGAACTCGCCGAAGAGCGCAGCGGTGGCCGGAGATGGGGAGGACGTTCGTCGGAGCTGGATCCGACAAGGAGGACGGGGCCAGTGTTGGTGGAGGCGGCACCGCGGCGTGGAAGACGAGGACGGTGAGGGCATGGCGGAGGAGGCTGGTGAGGCGATGGCGGCCAGTGTTGGCGGCGGGCACGGCGCACCGGCGAGCTTGGCGGCGGCCATCGCGGGCGCGGGCGCGCGGGCACTGAGCAGGCGGCGGTGGAGGCGACCGGGCCTCGGGGGCCCGACCCGGGCCTGCGCGGGCCGCCGGCACGGGGGCGGCGTGGAGGACATGTGGCAGCCCGTGGTTGGCCAGGCGGCGGCGGCGGACGCGTCCGGCTGTGCCCGGACGTGTCCGATGGCGGAGAGGGACTAGGTTAGGGTTGGACTACGTGAAAATTTTGGAAGGGGCACATGGAGAGGGACTAGGTTAGAGAGTCCAAATGGAGTGTGGTTTTCGGCCACGCGATCGTGATCAAATGGCCGAGGGGACGGAGGGGGCTTGGATGGATTTTCGGTCACTTTGGAGGGCTTTTGGGCTGCAACACACACAAGGCCTTTATGGTTCCCTGATTAACCGTTGGAGTATCAAATGGACTCCAAATGGCACGAAACTTGACAGGCAGCCTACCGGTGGAGTACCAAGGCCGCGTGGCAAATCTTGGTCCATGCCAAGAAAGTCTAACACCCGCACACGAAAAGAGACAAAAGGGGGCGCGGAGGACGTAGGAGTGTCGGATTGCAAAACGGACAACGGGGAAAATGCTCGAATGCATGGGATGAAAACCTATGCAAATGCGATGCTTATGATGACATGATTTGAGATGCATGACATGAACAAAATGCAAAATGAAGACAAAACCCAACCACGAATCTCATAACTTAGAGCCGAAAATGGCAAGAGTTGGTGTACAAATATGGTAAGTTACATCCGGGGCGTTACATTCAGCCTCCAAAAATGTGGCACGTATTCAACCCATTTTTCAGAATTTATAGTCTTTTTTTGTGAGGTAGAATTTACAGTCCATTTGATCTTTTTTTTGAATTATAGTCAATTAGCTGGGCTGGGTGAACAAATAATGTAGCGTCCATGCGGCCCATTTATGTTTTTGCTAAAAAAATATAGGCCATTTGCACTTTCTCGAAATACACGATTTTGCTGGGCTTATTATAATTATAATGTTGGGGTGGGCGCAGCAATGTTATCAAAAAATAAACAGGGGCTGAGAATTTCATTATATATATATAAATAATATGTGATTTATTATTACATTGGTCCTTAAATCTTACCAAGCTTTTGTACACAATCACCAGGATTTTCGTTGCCAAAAAAAAATCCAGGATTTTATTGTTAAGAAATTATTTTTATAAGTTAATTAGATGTGGGAGATTGTTTTCTTACATATGTAAGTATCTATTAAATATATGATGAAAATAACAATAATATATAATAACATATAAAATAATTTAAATATATATAAGATAGTTAGAAGGGGAACATAAGTTGGACCAGGCGTTCCTATTCTTATATAGAAAAATATAACATACCTCTGCGTTTTCTTCAAAAAAATACATAAATTGGGCTGCCGATGTTACAGGAAAAATAAAACCTCGGAAGGGAGGTCCATAGGCCGGTTGATACATGACGGCCCTCAAGAAAATACAAACAGGCATATGGACCTCCAATCCGAGGTCGTGGGCTGCACATGCTAAAAAAGATAGCCTAGACAAGGCAGCCCAAAACCCAGCTGATACTTGCTGCCCTAGTGATGATAAATGATACCTGCCAGCTCCCCGGCTTCGTTGTGAATTTATCTCCTATAGTAACTACGTTGAAGCACCTAAAAAATGTAACTATGTTGACAAACCCATGGGCCCCAACATCAGTATAGCATTAGGAGGAAGTATTTTTTCGATGAGGCACTTGCTTGCGTACGGCCATATACCTGGTGGGTCCCGACTGTCTGCCTCTCCACGTACTGTCCTCTCCAGATTCCTCTCTTTTGTTTAGCATGTTCACAACGGCAGATAGCGGCATCGCGGCGAGCGCACAAAGGCGCAGGAGAAGATCCGACCACCTGAGGAAATGCCTTATTAGTAACGAAACAATTGAACTAGCCTAGTGGCCGAGTGACACTACCTGACAGCTGTTTCGCCCGGGTTCGATTCCACCTGTGCATAGAAAATATCTCCAAATTTTTTGCCTCTGCCTTTATTGACACGTGGGTCCCAATTGTCATCTAGGCACACCACGTCCAACACTTTCCAAAACTTCGTCCCTCGTTTTCTCTGTTTTTCGTACACTCGACATTGTGTGGGCATCTGGAAAATAGCATATCTTTTTGACTGTGCATCATATAAAGATGTGCTATGCATGAACGTTGATCAGCATGATGTTAACTGGCTGGTAGTTCTAGTTTCGACCATGAATAAAACTTCCAGCATGATGTTAACACTGTTTGAAAAGGCCGTGTTAATATAAATGCTCTGCCTCTGAAAGTTGCAGTTTCTTATCTGAAACTGAACTTGGAGTTTCTTATCTGAAACTGAAACTTGCAGTTTCTTCTCTCATAATCACCTGTCAGCGACCGAAAGGCAGGGGAACCTCTCCTCTCCATCATCTCCATTCCAAAACCACTGTCTCGCCTCTCCCTCTTCCCCATTTCAAAACCACCCCTCTCATGTCCATCATCTCCATTCCAAAACCACCGTCTCGCCTCTCCCTCTTCTCTATTGCAAGACCATCGTCTCTCCTCCCATCTTCCAAAGCTAGCAACGGACCACTCAGAAGGACATCTATGGAGGGGATGCAGCAGCGAATCAGGCAGATCGCCGGCGGTGACCAAGCAAAGTTAGCCAGGTTGAAGGAGATCCTTACTTGGTTTTACAATGAGTGGGAGATTTCGAGGACGGTGAGGGCCATGTGGCAATGTATGCGAAAGAGCGAGATGATGGCGATGATGGCGGCGATGTACTCCTCGGCGTAGTCATGTCGCAGTCCTTCGAGTTCATCAAGTATCTCCTCTAGGCGATGGAGCGGACAGATTCTCCCGACGTGAAAGTCAGGAAGAGGTGGTGGGCATACAGGTCAAATGTCGAGCACCCAGAGGATAACGAATCGATCGAGTACGGTGTGCCGTTCGTGAGGGTGCAGAGCCAGCCGGAGCCATAGGAGTATTCGTTCTCCTACCGCAAGAGGAGGCCGGATGGCGCGACGTCGCTTCCCCACCATTCTCCATGGTTCCCTCGATGCTCGCCTCATTTCAACAGTGTTAGTAGGGTTTAAGGTAAGCTTTGCACTAACCTAATCTTCCATTTGCTCATGCTTACAATCAGTGTGACAACTAATAAAAATCATGCTTACAATCTGTCTCCGAGTACTACGCCAATCACCCTAAAATAGCTCTGGACCTTTGGGTCAAAGTTGTGACACTGTGTATAGATAAAGAAAAATAGATTGGTGCTTCTTTCAGAAAAGAATACACCCCTAGAAAACTACCAATATAAGCTACTAGTATTTTTTAAGTCTAAGCTACTAGTATTTGGTTAGAGGATTTGCTGCGGAGAAAGATCCGTCCATAGTGAGCGCCGCACATCCCACTAATGGTGGTGGATGCCAATGCTTAGATGGAGCAGGGTTGGTGTTGGTAATTTTTAGTTGGCACCTCGTACTTTGCATATATGCCGGTTCCATCCGTACATTTGTGCAGTTCCACCAAAATGCAGCTGAATATCCCTGTTTGCAGAGATAATGAAAAGGTCTGATTACATTATAGTGGCACTAGTTGATGAAACATACACTAATAAATAGAAGAAAATATTACATCATACTGGAAATCGACCCAAGTATCCCCTATACACCTTCTGCCAGTGATGAACATCAGTGTACAGCGGTAGTACAAGGAGGGGCATTGAGACATTCAAATCTCTATTTTTGTGCACATCAACTAAAATTAAGCACCCCAGATTTGGAAAAATGCTTAAACATTAACAATGGGACTAGTTGATGAAACATAAATTAACAAAGAGAAGCACTTTCTTTATCTACATTGGAAATGAAATGATAGAGAGGACACTCGCTCTATTTTAACTGTATTATTACTTCATTTTATCAGTGACACTAGGGTCGAGCAGGTGGCAAACGAGGTGTACCGTGCGTCGCAAGGATGAAGGCTGGGGGTGCTTAGACTGGGATGCTGAAGCTGGCTCTTTCAGTCCCTATCTTCCCCCTGATGTTTCTATGGTAGACTTTGGGTTGTAATCGAAACTTGGTAGAGCTGGTGCTGCATCCCCCTACCTTCCTAGCTTATGTGGTGAACTTGTCTCCTCCTAGTACTCAGTCTGTTCTAGTAGTAGTTGCATAACTGCCCGTTTACACTACGATGTTGTCGGATAATGGTTCTCTATGGTTGGGTTTATTTAATGAAATTGGAGGGAAGCCCCTCTTTCGATATATAAAAAACAGTGGCACTAGCGGTGCCAAAACATTGCCTCAAATTAATAGTGCCACTAGATTAAGGTGCAAAATAATAACATTACTGCTTTATCATGGCAGTGCCAAAACAGTAGCACAAGAGCAGGATCAACATGCATGATCTTTGGCAAACGGTCAGACCAAAAAGGAACATACCTCGTGATGGGAACCATATCTACAGTCAATGACATCGTAGAAGGGATGACACCAGTCACCAAATGGATGATTCAATTCATGGGACCTTTTGGTGCAGTTCACCTAAAATGAAGCAATGTCCCATGAGCTAGCAGCTTCGTCTTCTTCTTTTTTTAAGAAAAGGGCTCCAGCCCTGGTTCCATTTCCATCAGAAAATGAAACCCACAGGGCTTCTTCTTCATTAGTTGCAATAAAATTGAGGAACATCAAGGTTGGTCGTGAAGCTCCTGGAGAGTAGGCGGACCAGGACAGTTGCATCTCTAATGAAAAGAAGCAACTTATCTTAATGGCAAATTTAGCAGGATATTAAAAAAAGTGCCATTGATTCATATTACTGGAGGCATTACATGGAAAGCAACATTGGTTTAATGTGTCCTTACTTTTAACAGTGCGACTGCTACATTTTACCAGTGGCATTACATAAGAGCGGCTCGGGGCAACAAACATCAGAAGAGGATATTTGGGTTGGTCCCATTTTTGCTGGGTATATAGCCACCTTATACTGTGTGAGGCTAGCAAATCTAGTGCTGGACTTACTCTGTTGACTTTTCTCCCAGTCCCCACTTTCTTTCCTTTTTCAACCAATAGATCGGGTTTATATTGAGTTTGTACTGCGTTCCCTTTATTTCCGTATTAGACCTAGAGACCAGTTGGATAGCCATTCTCTACTACTTGTCGCCCCCATTATTTCCTCTTTTGACCAAGTCCTACATTCAGGTAACAAATCTTCCCCCACCCTCACCCCCTTTCTTCCTTATTTGAACCAAGTACTACTAGATTCGAGTGCATGAACTAGTTTTACCTGTTAACAGTAAAAAATTAGGTGGTTTTTGAAAAACCGATCGATCCTATCTACATGAGGGGGGCTGACAAATAGTAAAAGATACAAATGCAGCGACGTTAGGAGCTCGGGAAGTAGATCAAGACTGGTTTCGAAGGAAGTTATACCTGAGGGTCGCCGGGATGTCGCTAGGTGGGCGGCGGGAGGCCGGATCTGCCCACACTACGACAGCGAGGAAGAAGGGGTGGGAGGCCCTCCCTCGCCAGTGATGCCTGGGAGAGAACGGCAAGGCACGCTGATCGAGATGCGCCGGAAGTGGGTAAGAGATGTCGCCAAGGACAACCGCGTGAACGTTGCACATTCTCACCTTCCCCGGCGGAGAGGATCCAGCTGGATTTGTGACCAGCGGTGAGTAGAGAGAGTGTGTGGCCACGGCTGTCGTGTTTAGATCTGGAGAGGACGAGACGGTGTGAAGAGAGCAACACTAGAAAGCAAGCGCGGAGGCTCCTGCCTATATAGTGGAGTACTAGTTTTCTTTTTTCTACCGGCCGGAGCTGGCTTGACCTTGGCAATTACTGTCAAGAAGTCTTCATGCACGTGCCCCGGAGGTGTCGTTGTCGTCATTTTGATCTGAAGCACCGGATTATAACATATAACACAAAAAATATGCCACATGACAAGAAATCATAACCTCACTGCCCAAAGGAGACAAGATGAATCCCGACGGACAAACTAGACAAGGATCAGCCTCAAATTAAAGATAAACTCTTAGAAAAGGGGTCCGTCGATAGATGTCCTAATTAACACAGCCGGCTTGACCTAGATGGCAGCTGAGTAGTCTTCGTGCATGTGCCCCCAATGACTAGCCCAACTCAGTTGTCGCTGTTTAACCCTCGCAGTGATCCGAAGCACATGTCACCTAATTTTGCGAGATGACAAGAAACTTTTTTTAGATTTCTCACCAGAACTACAACCATGTACAACACAGCCTGCATGATATGTAGACGGTAGCCAATCCAGGCGTGTCTGCTGGAGTCTGGTCACATGCATGGATGGACTGATCTTCCGTGTCTTGCAGGGATCGTCCAGGTTGCAACGTATGTACTACTTCTATTAACTCACCCGACTTGCAGGGCCGGGGAGTGTCCCTATGGTCGGTTCACAATTGCAGTCCCACATGTGTGTGCAATCACAATATGATGCGTGTTCCATTCGGAGAGCGGCGTGCTAGACCGACCGACTGTCTGGGGTGCGACGCGAACGCAATGGGCGTGCTATATACTCCATACATGTGTACCACCATTTTCTTGACACTTTCTCCATGGCGCAATCATTGGATACAAAATTAGTATACTGTACTATTTAAAAGTCGAGGGCGGGGCTTTTCCCGTGCGGTAGGCGAGGCACATCTGCCTAGTCGGTTTGACAGAGACGCAAGAAGATGAGGGAGTAGGCTGCTGCAAACGTAGGGTTGTGTGATTTGACAGTGAGTTACTGTTGGACAGGTGGGGCCCGGTGATTTGACTTGCCATTATCATTTTAACTGCAGCGCTATGATCGGCTTGAGTCTCCTGATTCCTGACCACCTCCATACAGGTGCCTCTCCCGATGCTCCACCATGTAGAGGCTGGCTCTTGCTTGAGAGCCCACTCCTCCAATTTTTCCTTGCCTCTTTCCCCCAGATATGCAAAAATGCCATGTAAAGCGGGCTTATACCCCACTATTGTACTTGATCCTACAAGTGCTAAGCCTGCCACATAGGCATAAAGTCTGATGTGGCAAGTTAATTAAAAAGAGACAGACTAGTTTGGTGACCCCTGGAAGAAATGGTGATAAGCGCGTGTACCTAGATGAAGCAAACTTAGCAACAAAAAACTACGCACCTATGCATTGGGGACTTGAGTTGCTAAGCCATTTAATGCCCATAGCACCTCATCTAAGCACCATTTCATTGGAAGAGCTCACTCCTTGGCAAATGGAATAAATAATACGAAGAAAGAGATAGAGAGAAGTAAACAAAAAATATTCTTATAGCAAACCTTATAGGTAACCTTGTTGTATGACTAACTAAGTGATGACTATGTATTACATGCCAACATCAGATAGCCTAACGCACCGTGTTAAATCTCCAAGGGCGCAGCCGCGCGAGCGAGGCGACAGTCCTTGTAGGCGCGAGCATGATACGGGCTGCTGGCAGCCCTTGGATCTGAGATCGAATAGTCGCATGCTAAGTTGTTGAAAATTTGCAGAATAACCCTCCAGATTGGATATTCACCCACAGGTCTAGAATCACGCCATGCAACCGTTCGATCTTAGATCCAAGGGCTCTCGGAAGCCCGTATCATGGGAGAATGGAAAGCTTCGTATCACCTGTAATTTTCCCGACGCATGACATGACATCAAAAGCCATCTAGTTACGCCCCATAGTACTATGCATGAATCCATTTGTCCACCAGGCAAGCCACTACCCTGCCATTCACACGTGCCCCCCACTCGACATTTTTACAATCGATAAACCGCTCCTAGTCGTCCCGCCTTTCACATTACAACAGTTCCACTAATCCTAACCCTCCTCCCAAATCCATGGCGTCCCAAATCTCCATGATCAGCGGCGAGTACAAGGTTAGAACCATCACGGCGATGAGTTCGACATCATTCTACACCTGTTCTTCCACAATAGTGAAAGAATGCCTTGCTCGCTTCAAACTCATGTTCGAAAACTCAAATGATGAATGGGCCGCTGTGCTAGATGTCGAGTACACCATAGTCCTGGGAAGCGAGAAGAATCTAAAGGAGGCAGACAAGAAGAAGCCTACCATGATTCAGGTTTGCATGCATGAATTATTCTTGGTCTACCACATATGCCATGCTGATGTTGAGTGCTAAGATTTTAAGAATTTCCTCAAGGACGGCCGAGTCAAATTCATTATTGTAGACTTTAGGAACGACAAGGAAATCTTGGGTCGGATAGGCCTCGTTGTAGGTGACCCCTTCGACTGTTGGAAATATGCCCTAGAGGCAATAATAAATTAGTTATTATCATATTTCCTTGTTCATGATAATCGTTTATTATCCATGCTAGAATTTTATTGTAGGAAACTCAGATACATGTGTGGATACATAGACAACACCATGTCCCAAGTAAGCCTCTAGTTGACTAGCTCGTTGATCAATAGATGGTTACGGTTTCCTGACCATGGACATTGGATGTCGTTGATAACGGGATCACATCATTAGGAGAATGATGTGATGGACAAGACCCAATCCTAAGCCTAGCACAAAGATCGTGTAGTTCGTATGCTAAAGCTTTTCTAATGACAAGTATCATTTCCTTAGACCATGAGATTGTGCAACTCCCAGATACCGTAGGAATGCATTGGGTGTGCCAAACGTCACAACGTAACTGGGTGGCTATAAAGGTACACTACGGGTATCTCCAAAAGTGTCTGTTGGGTTGGCACGAATCGAGACTGGGATTTGTCACTCCGTGTGACGGAGAGGTATCTCTGGGCCCACTCGGTAGGACATCATCATATGCGCAATGTGACCAAGGAGTTGATCACGGGATGATTTGTTACGGAACGAGTAAAGAGACTTGCCGGTAACGAGATTGAACAAGGTATCGGATATCGACGATCGAATCTCAGGCAAGTACAATACCGCTAGACAAAGGGAATTGCAAACAGGATTGATCGAATCCTCGACATCGTGGTTCATCCGATGAGATCATTGTGGAACATGTGGGAACCAACATGGGTATCCAGATCCCGCTATTGGTTATTGACCGGAGAACGTCTCAGTCATGTCTGCATGGTTCCCGAACCCATAGGGTCTACACACTTAAGGTTCGATGACGCTAGGGTTATAAAGGAAGTTTGTATGTGGTTAACGAGTGTTGTTCGGAGTCCCAGATGAGATCCCGGATGTTACGAGGAGTTACGAAATGGTCCAGAGGTAAAGAATTATATATGGGAAGTCCTGTTTTGGTCGCCGGAAAAGTTTCGGGTTTTATCGGTAATGTACCGGGACCACCGGGAGGGTCCCGGTGGTCCACCAAGTGGGGCCACCAGCCCCGGAGGGCTGCATGGGCCAAGTATGGGAGGGGACCAGCCCCAGGTGGGCTGGTGCGCCCCCCCACAAGGGCCAAAGGCGCCTAGGGTTTGGGGAGGTGGCGCCTCCACCTAGCTTGGGGGGCAAGTTTCCCCCTCTCCCCCCCTTGGCCGCCACCCTAGATGGGTTTGGGGCTGCTGCACCCCTTGGGGTGAAAACCCTAAAGGGGGCGCACCCCCCTCCCTCTCCCCTATATATATTTGAGGACTTTGGGGCTGCCAACAGATGAGTTTTGACCTCTCCATGGCGCAGCCCTGCCTCTCTCCCTCCTCCTCTCCCACGGTGCTTGGCGAAGCCGTGCAGGATTGCCACGCTCCTCCTCCACCACCACGCGCGTCGTGTTGCTGCTGGACGGAGTCTTCCCCAACCTCTCCCTCTCCCCTTGCTGGATCAAGGCATGGGAGACGTCACTGGGCTGCACGTGTGTTGAACGCGGAGGTGTCGTCCGTTCGGCACTAGGATCTCCGGTGATTTGAATCACGATGAGTACGACTCCATCAACCCCGTTCACTTGAACGCTTCCGCTTAGCGATCTACAAGGGTATGTAGATGCACTCCGCTTTCCTCATTGCTAGATTACTCCATAGATTGATCTTGGTGTTGCGTAGAAAATTTTGAATTTCTGCTACGTTCCCCAACATCGACCTCCAGAAGAAACGGCTGGTGCCCTCCTATGATCAGCCTTCAATGCTGACCATGGCAGGAGCCATGGTTCATCCTTCGTACGGTACACAGAAGAAACCTCTGTTCAGGTTTCATCATGCATGGGAGTGGAATGTACTAGATATAGACCACATCCACTATGTTGCAATGGATGGCTACCTTTGTTTCAATATCTACAAGGGTTGGATGAAGAGCAAGAGGGAAGTGTGCGGTTCAAGCAAAGAAGTATCGACCAAGAGGAAGAGGGACAAGGACGAAGTCGAGGACGTGGATGAGGAGTCCGAGTAAGGTGGCAGCGTCGTTGCTCATGGTGGTTCTGATGCAGTGTCTACCAGATTAGTTGCTTAGTTTTATTTCAGGTGTGCTTAGTTTTATTTGAGGGGTGTGTTGTGCTGAGCCCCTAGCAGAACTATGTTATGTTTCTTCTTGTTATATTTCATACATTTCATCTTTTAGTTGGTATAGTACTACCACTAATTTCTTCACATTATATACGTACAATATATATGGCCAACATCATATAGCCAGCAGTTTAGTTGTCAAAGAATTTCAGGGTGCTTAGTTTTGTCAAAGAATTCTAGGGTTCTTAGTCCTATTTGAGGGGTGTGTTGTGCTAGAGACCATTAACTTATCTTTGTGAGAATCTTCTTATTTTTGTCATGTAACATGGTCAATAGGTTTGACAAGAAAATAACAATGTCTAATGGCATTTCTAATATACGCTGCCTTCCACCAGATTTTCTTTACAGAGGCAACATAGAACTATATGAGTGACCTGTTAAATTTTGGAATTATTCCGGGTTCGTTTGGCCTTTTTATACATTAATTGAGTTTCTGTTCATTTAATGTGCATAATTCAAATTTGAACTACAAGGACATGCTCCCGTGCACCAAAGTTGATTGAAAAATCACATGTTGTAGCGACCAGACCTCAAACAGTCTGATCTCTGTGCTCCGGTGTCATCCCTGGATCAGTAATGCTGACACCACACAGTACTCGGAGGATTTATAGCAGAGTAGCAATCACACAATTATTACATCGAGTGTCTCAAAAGAGAACTTATTACAATAATATGGCTTAAGGCCATCTAATAGCAATAACAGCGGAAGGCTTGGAAGATAAGTGAGTCCATCAACTCCAATGGCATCACTGAGTATAGAACCATGACCTAAAAACTCCTTAATCGTCGTCCGAAAAGTCTGCAACATTAATGTTGCAGCCCGAAACGGGCCAGCACATGGAATATGATGGCAATGTAACACATAGAGAGTAACGGAATGAAACAGCTATACTATATGCATATTTGGCTGGTGGAAAGCTGTACGGTTACAGTTTTTGCGTAAAGCCAATTTTTCCCTACTTCAAAGGAATAAATTTATTTAACTATCATGGTAGTTGTTAAACATTGAGAATGGTTGATAGCATTCTCAATCCCAATTAAGCATCGTCATTAAACATAACCCAACAAAATTAATTTAGAGTAACATGTTGAGATTCACATGAAAGTCCAGGTACTAGATACTCAAGATGTCCATAACCGGGGACATGGCTAACCATGATTAGTTTATTACACTCTGCAGAGGTTAGTGCACTTTTCCCCACACGACTCGATCGCCTCTGTTTGGTTTCTCGCACTACATGGTGTTTGAGAAGACGGATGACCGAGACATAGTCTTTCAGAAGCGCTAGCACCTTACGATCGGGTAGACCGTACCACCTACATCCCCTACATCTGCTAGTCTATCACTGTAAGAGTTCGCACAACTTAGTCAACTATGCTAGAGCCCATAATAGCTTGTGGCTGCACACGGAAGTTTCTAGTATGAATAGTCTCATGATCCCTTTGAGCCTGGGTGGCGGTCCAAAAGAAAACAGGCAAGTCCTGGAATACCCAGGTGCCTCAATCCACCTAGATGTGTGTTTAAGTTGGCACCTTAGATAAACCATTAATTAACAATCTCACATCTGTCATGGATTTCACTCACCCAATCCACGTCTACTAGCATAGCATGGCATGATAAGCAAACGTAGAAGTAACTCCCAAAGGTTTGAAAAATAAACTGGTAATAGGTACTACCTCATCTACTTCCCATCCCACAATTTAATTAGATCCTAATCATGCAATGTGAGAGGTTTGATCTAATGCAATAAAACTGCGTAGTAGAAAAGGTATGATCAAAGTGTTACTTGCCTTGCTGATAATCTGGGAAACCTAGCGATTCGAAGTAACAGGCGGCGCACTCCGGATACTCTACCGCAAACAAACAAACGAGCATGCAATAATTACTCATCTAATGCACAGGTAAAACTCAAATAAGAGATCTAACTAGAAGGTTCAACTTAAGAACTCCGGTTGGCAAAAAGAATCAAATCGAACGAAGCAAGGAAAGTCAAACGGCGAAAGAAAACAACTTCGTTCTAGTAATCTGGATCTAGGGCAAATTTTACAGTAGCAAAATCTTGTTTAAGTTGGTTAAACGGATAGAGGGTTTCGATACGAAACTCTAGGCGCTTGAATCGCCTGATTCCGATAAACGAGCGAAAAGTTATACTAAAACGAAAATCGGATCAGGAATCCCGATCACAAAAATCGCGGATTTAATCCGAGAAAAAGGAAAACGACGAACACTCGCAAAAAAACCGGAAAACCAATCTTTTTAAAAAAACCAAAACTAATAAACCGGCGAAAACCGGCGAAAACCGATCGGTTTTTGTTTTTTTAAAAGATGGCACGGAAAACAAGGCGGCGGCGAACCTCGGCGGCGGCGACGGCGTCCAGCGGGCGTCTTCGGCGGGGCGGCGGCGGCGGCGCATAGCGGCGGCGGCGGCGCGTGGGGCGACGGCGCGGGGATCGAGGGCGGGTGGGGCTGGCGGCTAGGGTTTCCTCCCGGGGGGGGCTGGGCCGGCTTATATTGCCTAGCCGGGCCAGACTCCTAGTCAGACACGGCCCGTTAGGTCGGTTCGTTTTTTTCTTAAATTATTCTGCTCGGAAGAAAAATAAAAAGAAATATTAAACGGACTCCAAAAATTCCGAAATAAATTTTCACGGGCTTCTAAAATCAAGCCTCACAAGGTGAACATTTATTTGGGACCTAAATGCAATTTTGAAAAACGCACTTTTTTCCTAAATTCAAATAAAACACCGAAAAATTCCGGAATAAAATCCTATGTGATTTTATTATTAAATCCTCAATATTTCTTTATTTTGGGAAAGTCATTTTATTCCCTCTCTCATATTTTTGTAATAGAAATAATTGATGATAAAATAAATAAAATCAAATGATCCTTTTCTCAAAATTTGAGAAGACTCAAATATGAAAAGAACGAAATCCCCAACTCTCTCCGTGGGTCATTGAGTTGCGTAGAATTTCTAGGATCAACCAAAATGCAAATAAAATATGATATGCATTGATGATCTAATGTATAACATTCCAAATTGAAAATTTGGGATGTTACAAACCTGCCCCCCTTAAGATGAATCTCGCCCTAGAGATTCGGGTTGGCTAGAAAATAGGTGAGGGTGGTCCTTGAACAAATCTTCCTCTCGCTCCCAGGTGGCTTCATCCTCTGAGTGGTGGCTCCACTGAACTTTGCAAAACTTGATAACCTTGCTGCGAGTAACTCGGTTGGCAAACTCAAGAATCTTGACTGGCTTCTCCTCGTAGGTCAAATCGTTATCCAACTGAATAGTTTCCAAAGGCACTGTATCTCTCAACGGTATGTCAGCCATCTCCGCATGACACTTCTTCAGCTGAGAAACGTGGAGCACATCATGAACTCCTGACAATCCTTCGGGCAATTCCAGCTTGTAGGCCACTTCCCCCATACGTTCCAAAACTCGATATGGTCCTACAAAGCGTGGTGCTAACTTCCCTTTAACTCCAAAACGCTTTGTTCCCCGAAGTGGAGATACTCGAAGATAAGCTCTATCTCCAACTTCGTATACTGTCTCCTTGCGTTTAGAATCTGCATAAATTTTCTGTCTGGACTGGGCTACCTTGAGCCTATCGCGAATCAATTTCACCTTCTGTTCAGACTCCTTAATCAAGTCAGGTCCAAACAACTGGTGGTCTCCAACTTCGTCCCATGACAACAGTGTCCTACACCTCCTTCCGTACAAGGCTTCGAAAGGGGCCATCTTTAAACTGGTTTGGTAACTGTTGTTGTAAGAGAACTCTGCATATGGCAAATTGTCGTCCCAACTAGATCCATAATCTAGCGCACAAGCTCTCAGCATATCCTCCAAAATCTGATTTACCCTCTCGGTCTGTCCATCTGTCTATGGATGAAAAGCTGTACTGAATTCTATCCTGGTACCCAAAGTTTCGTGCAACTGCTTCCAGAACTTTGAGGTAAACTGGGTTCCTCTATCTGATATGATACTCCTTGGAACTCCATGCAGACATACGATCCTGGTCATGTATATCTTTGCCAACTTAGCACTAGTGTAAGTGGTCTTTACTGGGATGAAATGAGCTACTTTCGTCAATCGATCAACTACAACCCAAATTGAGTCATAGCCTGAATGAGTCCTGGGAAATCTCATGATAAAATCCATGCCTAGCTTATCCCACTTCCATTCGGGTATCGGCAATGGTTGTAACAATCCTGCTGGCTTCTGATGCACTGCATTTACTCTCTGACATACATCACAAACGGCTACATACTCCGCTATATCCTTCTTCATTCCGGTCCACCAGAAAATATCCTTCAAATCCAGATACATCTTGCTATTTCCTGGATGAATTGAATATGGTGAATCGTGTGCCTGTTGCAAAATCAACTTCCTGTCTCCGGGTCATTGGGCACATATACGCGGTCTTCAAACCATAGGGTGTCATGCTCATCCTCACGAAATCCTTTAGCTTTTCCTTTGCTCAGTTTCTCCTTTATAGCAGCAATCTCTTTGTCAGCTTTCTGAGCTTCTCTGATTCTATCCATCAAAGTTGACTGAATCTCCAATGCTGCTACATAGCCTCTCGAAACTATTTCCAAACATAGTTCACGAAGATTTTCTGCTAACTCCTTGGGTATTTCTCCCATCATTAATGTATTGACATGGCTCTTGCGGCTTAATGCGTCAGCTACTACATTAGCCTTTCCGGGGTGATAATGCAATTTCATATCATAATCTTTGATAAGCTCCAACCATCTCCTTTGTCTGAGATTCAATTCCTTCTGGGTGAAAATGTACTTCAAACTTTTATGATCCGTGTACACCTCACAATGATTACCAATGAGAAAATGTCTCCATGTTTTCAAGGCATGCACTACGGCTGCTAACTCCAAATCATGCGTAGCATAATTCAACTCATGGGGCTTCAGTTGTCTTGAGGCATATGAAACAACTCTCCCTTCCTGCATAAGCACTGCTCCAAGTCCTCGACGTGAAGCATTGCAGTACACCTCATAATCTTTGGTCTGGTCTGGCAAAATCAACACTGGTGAGGTAACCAAACGTTTCTTCAACTCCTGGAAACTAGCCTCACACTCCTCTTTCCATATGAACTTGGTATCCTTCTTTAATAACTCTGTCATAGGCTTCGCAATCTTTGAGAAATTCTCAATAAATCTCCGGTAGTATCCTGCGAGTCCAAGAAAACTCCGGATCTCTCCAACTGTTGTTGGGGCTTCCCACTTGGTCACGGTTTCAACTTTAGCGGGATCTACTGCTATACCTTCACCAGATATAACATGTCCAAGGAATCCTACTTCCTTCAACCAAAACTCACATTTGCCGAACTTGGCATATAATTGATGTTCTCTGAGCTTTCCAAGTACCAAACGCAAATGCTCCTTATGCTCCTCTTCATTCTTCGAATAAACTAGGATATCATCAATGAACACTACGACGAACTTATCCAAAAACTCCATAACACTTTGTTCATCATGTTCATAAAATAGGCAGGTGCGTTAGTCAGACCAAATGACATAACGGTATACTCATACAGCCCATACCTGGTGGTAAAAGCTGTCTTCGGAATATCCTGTTCTCGAATCTTCAACTGGTGGTATCCTGATCGCAGATCGATCTTGGAAAATACCTTAGCTCCTTGCAATCGATCAAACAGATCGTTTATCATTGGTAATGGGTACTTATTCTTGATCGTTACTTCATTCAATCCTCGATAATCAACAACCATCATTAACGATCCATCCTTCTTCTCCACTAGAAGTACTGGCAATAACCAAGGTGAAGAACTTGGGCGGATATATCCCTTATCCAGTAACTCCTTAATCTGCTTCTTAATTTCCACCAAATCCTTTGCTGGCATCCTATATGGTCTCTTTGATATTGGCCCTGTGCCTGGCAATAGCTCAATCAAGAACTCAATATATCTATCCGGTGGCATGCCTGACAACTCTTCTGGAAATACATCAGGGAAATCCCTTACCACTGGTACTTCCTCCTGCACAACTCCTGTTAGGCAATTTACCTGGGTCCTCTTTGGCACATGTCAGGATACATACTTGATCCTTCTCCCTTCTGGGGTGGTAAGCAAAATTGACTTACTAGCACATTCAATATTCCCTTCATACTTTGATAACCAATCCATGCCTAATATCACATCCAATTCTTGAGATTCCAATACTATTATGTCTGAGGGAAAAACATAGTTACCAATCCTTAATGGTAACCGATCACACCATAGACTAGCCACATACTCTGCTCCGGGCGAGGTTACTAACATGGGTGACCTAAGGGCTTGGGTTGGTAGGCTATACTTATCCACAAATCCCCTTGAGATGTATGAATGCGATGCACCAGTATCAAAAAGAACGAGTGCAGTAAATGACTTAACCAAAAACTTACCTATTACTGCATCGGGCTGAGCTTCAACCTCCTCCACGCTAACGTGGTTCACCTGTCCCCTGTTGAAAGGGTTCGGCTTCTTCCCAAAACTTCCATTGCCATTTTGGCCTTCAGGACATTCATTGGCATAATGTCCGGTCTTCTAACACTTATAGCAAGTGACTTGGCTCAAGTCCTTTTTGGCTGGGGTTGAGGG
Source organism: Triticum urartu (assembly GCF_003073215.2). NCBI lineage: Eukaryota > Viridiplantae > Streptophyta > Magnoliopsida > Poales > Poaceae > Triticum > Triticum urartu. Next base: position 173,341,108 of record NC_053026.1, on the reverse strand, counting down.
GTTGGTGCGGTTCTGGCCGTTGCTTCCTCCATTGCCATTACCATTTTTGGTGCCATTGTGATTGTGCGAGCTACCTCCTCCATGGGTATGCTGAAAATGTCCTCCCGGTCTAGGGGTAAAACGTGGCTTCTGCTGAGCTCCTGAATTGTACTTTCCTTGTCCATATTTCCTCTTGTGATTTTCAATTTGCTGTTGCTTCCCTTCAATCATACGAGAATGATCAACCAACTCCTGGTAGTTGTTGAAGGTGGCTACCATCAACTGCATGCTCAACTCATCATTCGGTCCTTCCAGAAACTTCTCTTGCTTAGTTGCATCCGTAGCGACGTCATCTGGGGCATAACGTGCTAACTTACTAAATTCCTCCACATACTGGCCAACTGTCCGTCCTCCTTGGCGCAAGTTACGAAACTCACGCTTCATGGCCATAGCTCCTGCTGAAACATGGGCAGTACGAAAAGCCTACTGAAACTGGTCCCATGTGACAGTGTCGATTGGGAAGGTGGCTGTGAAATTCTCCCACCATGATGCTGCGGGTCCTTCTAACTGATGTGCGGCAAACTTCACCTTCTCTGCATCTGTGCATCCTGCTGTGGTCAACTCCCTAACTGTCTTGCGGAGCCAATCATCTGCTACTATCGGCTCGGTGCTACTGGAAAACACCGGCGGATTCAGCCTAAGGAAACGGGCTAAGTGGTCAACAGGTGGTGGTGGTGGTGGGTTGTTGTTGTTGTTGTTCCCCTGATTCTGATTCTGGACTAGCAACTACATCAATGTGTTCTGCTGCTGGATCAACTGGGTGAGCTCCGGTGGGAAAGCAAACCCGGGGTCACGTCTCGGAGTCATCTGTGGGTTCAGAAAAGATGAGATATAAGAATAGAGGGGGTCTAAAGAGAAAACACTACCCATATGCACATGAGGCAAAAGCAAACAATTCACTTCAATCAATCAAACAAGGGCATACAATCGATCTATCTATTGCAAAAGTGCTCGGACTACTATATTTACATGGTGGACTACTACTACTGATGAGGTGGTCTACTAGAAATATTCTTCGGTTGCAGACTCCATGATATCTGCTCCTGCTTCATCAACATAGTCATCATCGCTACTGTCTGGTTCCGAGACGGTGCCGTCGATGATAATGTAGTCTTCCGGGCTAATCTCCTTGGGTTCTTCGTCTTCATCTACTGGTTTCGGGCCTCCCATAAATATTCCAATCTTCTTGATCAGGTCATCATTCTTCTCCACCAATACTTCAATTTCCTCTTCATAATCTTCACGTGTAGCCTTGAGTTCTTCCTCCAGTTCCTTGATTCTAGTCTTAGCCTTCTTCAGATCTGTCATGTCGGCACACATCTGGTTCTCCTGGCGTCGAATGTGTTGGTTTAATTCCTGGATAAAAGTTGCAATTGATCTATCCTTCCTGGTGCTGATCATCTCCCAGTGTTCATCTCGGCGCCCACAAATCTGGTAGATAGTATCCTTGAGATCCTTGCGGTAGACTTCTCCAATGCGTCCCATGGCGATGTGAGCTGTCATGCTCTTTCCTAGACTCCAAGTTGGTGCATCAAAAGAAAACTCTATGGGCTCAGTGACTGGCATGAACGTCCTTCCTGGAACTTGAACTTGAATCATCCAGCGCTCTTCTTCAGGTAAAGTGCCGTTGTAGGTTCCCGTGAAGCTTGGTACTCCTATGTTCAGGTATCTAGTGACTTCCTTCAAGTGTCGTCCAAAGGGTGTATCTTCATCCGGTTGTGTGAAGTTGTTCCTTGCATCCGCCATACTAAAGAGTAGAAAATATGAGAAGTCAGAAAACAAGAGAGTGAATAGTGATCTATGGCTTTTAGCTTAGTGGTCGTGTCCTACAGTCAGCATGTGCTCTGATACCATCTCTGTAGCGACCAGACCTCAAACAGTCTGATCTCTGTGCTCGGGTGTCATCCCTGGATTAGTAATGCTGACACCACACAGTACTCGGAGGATTTATAGCAGAATAGCAATCACACACTTATTACATCGAGTGTCTCAAAAGAGAACTTATTACAATAAATATGGCTTAAGGCCATCTAATAGCGATAACAGCGGAAGGCTTGGAAGATAAATGAGTCCATCAACTCCAACGGCATCACTGAGTATAGAACCATGACCTAAAAACTCCTTAATCGTCGTCTGAAAAGTATGCAACATTAACGTTGCAGCCCGAAACGGGTCAGCACATGGAATATGTTGGCAATGTAACACATAGAGAGTAATGGAATGAAACAGCTATACTATATGCATATTTGGCTGGTGGAAAGCTCTATGGTTATAGTTTTTGCGTAAAGCCAATTTTTCCCTACTTCAAAGGAATAAATTTATTTAACTATCATGGTAGTTGTTAAACATTGAGAATGGTTGACAGCATTCTCAATCCCTATTAAGCATCGTTATTAAACATAACCCAACAAAATTAATTTAGAGTAACATGTTGAGATTCACATGAAAATCCAGGTACTAGATACTCAAGATGTCCATAATCGGGGACACAGCTAACCATGATTAGTTTATTACACTCTGTAGAGGTTTGCGCACTTTTCCCCACAAGACTCGATTGCCTCCGTTTGGTTTGTCGCACTACATGGTGTTTGAGAAGACAGATGATTGAGACATAGTCTTTTAGAAGCGCTAGCACCTTACGATCGGGTAGACCGTACCACGTACATCCCCTACATCTTCTAGTCTACCACTGTAAGAGTTCGCACAACTCAGTCAACTATGCTAGAGCCCATAATAGCTTGTGGCTGCACACGGAAGTTTCTAGTATGAATAGTCTCATGATCCCTTTGAGCCTGGGTGGCGGTCCAAAAGAAAACAGGCAAGTCCAAGAATACCCAGGTGCATCAATCCACCCGGATGTGTGTTTAAGTTGCCACCTTAGATAAACCGTTAATTAACAATCTCACATCTGTCATGGATTTCACTCACCCAATCCACGTCTACTAGCATAGCATGGCATGATAAGCAAACGTAGAAGTAACTCCCAAAGGTTTGAAAAATAAACTGGTAATAGGTACTACCTCATCTATTTCCCATCCCACAATTTAATTAGATCCTAATCATGCAATGTGAGAGGTTTGATCTAATGCAATAAAACTAGGTAGTAGAAAAGGTATGATCAAAGTGTTACTTGCCTTGTTGATGATCCGGGAAACCTAGCGATTCGAAGTAACAGGCGGCGCACTCCGGATACTCTATCGCAAACAAACAAACGAGCATGCAATAAGTACTCAGCTAATGCACATGTAAAACTCAAATAAGAGATCTAACCAGAAGGTTCAACTTAAGAACTCCATTTGGCAAAAAGAATCAAATCGAACGAAGCAACGAAAGTCAAACGGCGAAAGAAAACAACTTCGTTCTAGTAATCTGGATCTAGGGCAAATTTTACAGTAGCAAAATCTTGTTTAAGTTGATTAAACGGATAGAGAGTTTTGAGACGAAACTCTAGGCGCTTGAATCGCCTGATTCCGATAAACGAGCGAAAAGTTATACCAAAACGAAAATCGGATCAGGAATCGCGATCAGAAAAATCGCGGATTTAATCCGAGAAAAAGGAAAACGACGAACGCTCGCAAAAAAAACCGGGTAACCGATCTTTTTTAAAAAAAAACCAAAACTAATAAACCAGCGAAAACCGATGAAAACCGATCGGTTTTTGTTTTGTTTTTTTAAAAGACGGCACGGAAAACAAGGCGGCGGCGAACCTCGGCGGCGGCGGCGGCGCGTGGGGCGACGGCACGGGGATCGAGGGCGGGCGGGGCTGGCGGCTAGGGTTTCCTCCCGGGGGGGCTGGGCCGGCTTATATTGCCTAGCCGGGCCAGAGTCCTAGTCGGACACGGCCCGTTAGGTCGGTTCGTTTTTTTTAAATTATTTCGCTCGGAAGAAAAATAAAAAGAAATATTAAATGACTCCAAAAATTCCGAAATAAATTTTCACGGGCTTCTAAAATCAAGCCTCACAAGGTGAACATTTAATTGGGACCGAAATGCAATTTTGAAAAACGCACTTTTCCTAAATTCAAATAAAACACCGAAAAACTCCAGAATAAAATCCTATTTGATTTTATTATTAAATCCTCAATATTTCTTTATTTCGGGAAAGTCATTTTATCCCCTCTCTCATATTTTTGTAATAGAAATAATTGATGATAAAATAAATAAAATCAAATGATCCTATTCTCAAAATTTGAGAAGACTCGAATATGAAAATAACGAAATCCCCAACTCTCTCCATGGGTCATTGAGTTGCGTAGAATTTCTAGGATCAACCAAAATGCAAATAAAGTATGATATGCATTGATGATCTAATGTATAACATTCCAAATTGAAAATTTGGGATGTTACACATGTGTTTCCTTGGGTGATTTTCTAGGTCACATGCAAGAAATGGGAATAAATTCAAACATCTGGGCATCGTGGTTCAGCCGAGAACATTGAGAAGCTTGGTTTTAAAATTCTTGTAAATCCAAAACACGCCTGAAAATCATGAAACTTGGCATGGTGTCATGTCATCGTACTACCATGCTGTGTTAAAAAAATTGCAGAATAGGAACAAGTTTTGGTATAAGTTTCTTGCAAACCGGAGCTTCTCTCAAGAAGGCTCATAGTTCTGAGAGGGAACGTGTCACCTTTGTGTGCATAATTCAAATTTTAGATACAAGCACATGCTCCAGTGCACCAAAGCTGGTTGCCGAATCACATGTGTTTCCTCGGGTAAATTTCTAGGCCCCATGCCAGAAATGGGAATGAAATTCAAACATCTGGGCATCATGGCTCGGCTGGAAACATTGAGAAACTTGTTTTTTATTTCCTGTATATCCGAAACACGCATGAAAATCATGAAACTTGGCTTGGTGTCATGACATGGCACCAACATGCAGTGGTAATTTTGCTGTCCGATTTGCAAAGGCGCACACATTAACAACCAACAAAGTCATATTGGAACAAGTGATGTCACATTACAATCGAAAACACAAGTATTATTGAAACTATGGGCGTTCTATTTACCATTTACGTGCCGCCACGCGTCCCCTTTTTTCATTAGCTCGGAGGCGCCGTGTAGGGTAGCTATTTGAGTATAGGAGGCGTGCGAGCCCTTTGACCTCCATCTGTCATCCACCTCTCTCCCAAGGTCTCCATTAATGATGCCCGAACCTCTGTTTAATGGTGTGGCAATGTCTCACTCGACTGCGATTTAAGAGAGAAAAAAGAAAATCTGAAAAGAAAATTTTGCATGGATCTTGATGTAAGATCCGACGGACCTATATAGCATCTAATGCGACTTACAGCAAGACTGATGAATGTGCGGGCTGCACACGGCACCAACACGACACGAGCTTCCTCAGCCTGGTGCGCATGCAGTCGGGTGAGTTGTCCAAGTATAGACACAACCAGTCCCTCGTTGGTATCCGCGCCTTGACTTTGGCTGGTCATAGTGGAGAGTAGCATAGACTAGTTACTAGTCTATGTTACTAGCATAGACTAGTTACTAGTCTATGTTACTAGTACCTTCATAGTGGGTAGTGGCATATAGTATATGCCTAATCTGGCGACGAGCGCTCTCTATATGTACCACCTTTTTTCTTTAATTACATCTTGTTAGTTTTGCTCCATGGCGCAATCCATCGATACTACTACTACTATACAAATGTATACATTTTTTAAAAGGCTAGAGGGCGGGGTAGTCTAGCTTACTCCTTTTCATGAGAGGCAAGGGCCTTTGTGATTTGACGGCTCATTACTGCTAGAAGCCGGGGCCTTGTGATTTGACTGCACGTATAAATGTGCCAACAACCTGAGGAGGAGCAAAGAACCGTGCAGTATACTCATGTTTTCCACTGGAGTATGACGGAGGAGCACGAAACACGGCAGCCCAGTGCCATATCCTCTACTCTCTACTCTTATTATATATTACTAGCAAGAGGCATTGTTCTATTGGCGATAAAGAATGATCTAATTTGCTAGTCATCTCATTTTTAGCATTGTTCTATTCATGCCTCCGAGAGAAGGTGACATGTGCGGCCAAACACCCGAAGCAAAATAAGAAACACAGGAGCAAAAGAAGGAGGATTATCATCCCAAAAAAAGAAGGAAGACACACACACAAGTCTGGGGCACTCCTCTCACTACAAGAAGGGTTGCTGGCCGCGGAGTCGTAACTACTTCTTCATCGCCTCCACGACCTACATCTCCTTGCGTGTCTCCTCCGCCATCTTCATCATTGTGTCCATGATGCGGGATTTCTCGACGCGAGCCTTAATCATCTGTTCCACGGCCGCATTATGTACCTTGACAACAGCCGGGTGCTCGATGTGGAGCTTCGCCAACTCCTCCTTCTGTTCCATGACGAGGGCCTGCAACATCTTCATTGAGGAACTACTATTCTCATGCAGCTTCTTCCAGCCGGCATTCTCCTCCTTCAGCAGGTCGAGCTCGTGGTAGAGCTTCGCCTTGTCCTCCTGAAGTTGCAGGATTTCGCCAGTCGCCTTCTTCTTCGAGGCAATGCTCTTCGTCAGCAGCATTACCAAGCCGGCGGTCAACTCACCTGCTCATTGAGCTCAACGGACATGTCGTCGAGGCTCTCCTTCAGCAGCTCCACCAAGCCATAGATGAACTCCTTCTGCTTATTGAGGTGCTTATTGAGTTGATCGGGCATGCCGTCGAGGGATAACGACTCCAGCGCCGCATGTTCGCCTCCGCGTCTAGGGCGCTCCTGGGAGCCATCGCCTACCCGTGAGAGATCTTTCGAGGTCTCTGTGTGGCGGCGAGCCCTCTCTTTTTTTCCGCAGCCTTGGTTGCCGCTCCCTTGTTACAAGTAGTTCTCGACCTAGAGCTCTGCACACCGGCCATGGCAAGGACGGACGAAGAAGGAGGACTTATGAGGAGGAAGGTAGAGTAATTTTCGGTTAGGTAGTTCCCCTTTTTATAACCTAAGTACTAGCACTAGTACTAAAACCTGCATAGTGGGAACATGTTCAGGTTTGGTACGTACTGGTAGGTTTGATCAGGCTTGCACTTAATTGTAGCACTAGTAATTTCGAATTTGATGGGAACAAGGTAAAGATTAATTGATGGTTTTTGGTTTCGAGGCCCGAAACGGCTCCCGATGAGTTTAGTGGAACATAAATTACAAGTAGACAACACTGCTTAGATGCGTAAATATTATTGTACTGCCAAAAATTGGCACAAAATACGAAGGAGACCGATGGAAGTACTACTACTAGCAACCCATGATTTAACTACTCGCATGCGCGCAGTACTGCGCGCATGTCTTTATTCCGCCCTCACGTCCACTCAATTGGCACGCGCTGTATTATTTGACCATCAATGAAGTGAAGGACTTTACACGCGTCAAATTATCACATGGGGTGGATCTTGGTACAAAATTGCGTCCGCCCGTGTACCTGCGTGTGCGTGCGAGGGAATGAGTGCGTGCATGGCGAGTACATTCTTCCTGAACCAGCAGCATGTCTCCCGATGAGTTTAGTGGAACATAAATTACAAGTAGACAACACTGCTTAGATGCGTAAATATTATTGTACTGCCAAAAATTGGCACAAAATACGAAGGAGACCGATGGAAGTACTACTACTAGCAACCCATGATTTAACTACTCGCATGCGCGCAGTACTGCGCGCATGTCTTTATTCCGCCCTCACGTCCACTCAATTGGCACGCGCTGTATTATTTGACCATCAATGAAGTGAAGGACTTTACACGCGTCAAATTATCACATGGGGTGGATCTTGGTACAAAATTGCGTCCGCCCGTGTACCTGCGTGTGCGTGCGAGGGAATGAGTGCGTGCATGGCGAGTACATTCTTCCTGAACCAGCAGCATGTCACTGTGATCAATCCACACAACGATGTCGCGACAATGCCTCCACATGTGCCACGTGGCTTCATGAACTGTAAGAGAGGCACTGTGTAGCGTGCCATTGTGTTTTGCACATACTTGAAGTACTAGTAAGGTACACGTGCACTACATGCGTCAGATTTTGCAACCAAATTACGAATAAATACCACAATGTAGCATGTAAGCTCTGAGTCATATATGCCTGATGTAGACCTTCGTTTAATTCTTATAGTACATCTCATTCAAAATCAATTAGTTTTTATAAAAAACCTAGGGCCTCTTTGATTCGTAGGATTTCTAAAACGCGGGAATAGGAAGAACATGGGATTAGAGTGGAATGTTGTCTTGAATCCTACAAGATGGTACGAGTGTTTGATTGTGCATAGAAAAAACGCAGAATTCCTTCAAATAAGTTTGAGTGGATGGGATGTTTCCTATGAAAACTAGTGCAAATGAATCATATGGAAATATTCCTGTGGTTTACAATCCTACGAATCAAACAACCAAGATAGGAAAAATTCCTAAGGATTAGAATCCTCCAAAATTCCTTCAAGAATCCTTTGAATCAAAGAAGCCCTTAATCTATTTTATGATTCATGGAATTGTGCATTGTAAAGCATAAAGTAAAAACAAATAATGGCAATTCAACTAGAAAAAAAGTTTGGGCAGTTAGGATACGGAAGATTCTAGAACAAAGGAGAACCACCGTCGTTTTGAGATTTGTGCATTATGCTTAAGTTCAACCATGGAGTCTGCTAGATTGTACAAGTGCCAAAATCCGGTGGGGGCTAGACGATGGTGCGAGGGGCCGAGTGGAGGGAGACTATGAAGGACTGCACAACTGCGAGATTGATATTTAGAGAGAGGGTGCGAGAACGTGCACTGTTGCGCACAGTGGCGAAGCCATGAAAAATGTCCCATGAGCTAGGGGGCCAAGCATTGCTAATCCTTTACGAGGAGGGCCAATTCATCAACTTAAACCATTTTTACCAGCAATTGTCTAATGATCACATTCATATTAGCCTCGATATATAGTGATGTTAGGGGGGGCAGGGCCCTTGCTGCCCCCTGTCTTTGCCATTGTGCGCGCGTCTGAGAGATGAAGCGGAAGGCATGGATGATGAGAGGGGGGCGTTGGATATATAATTAATGTGGGTGTATTAGCTATATATGTAATCCTATATAGAGAGGTATAGATTGATCAATGTGGACGTGGCAAAGAGGGTGAGACCTCACTAGATATATAGATTGATCATTTTATGTGGAAAACTATGAAAGACCTAGCTATACACACACACACATAGAGGAACGTCGATCTTTGCGCATACACGTGAGAGATAAAGAATGACCGATATGATGGAGAGGGGAATGTGTGTGTGTGCCTTCATAGGAGACCGACCTGATGAAAAAGATTGCATGTGTGCGATGGATAATGTCGACTGGTAGTGTGTGTGCATCCATGCATGAGAGAAAGTTAGTGGTACAATTATAAAGAGAAGACCAATGTGTGGGTGTAAAAGACTAGGTGAGGTCATAATCAATGTAAAGTTGAATTAAAATATTTGAATAAGAGATCATTATGTTTGAAACCCATGCGTGCATGAATATAACGGAGATCTGCGTGGTGTGGTTTGGAAATGTGCATGTTGCAATGTATACACATTGAACAAGCTTAGATTGGTTTGAATTTGAGATACCGATGGCAGACATCGTTTGGCCACATTGCATCTGTGCATGGACACACTATTCTAATTGGAGATGATGGGTGGCTTTCCCATCACATATATATATACCCCTATATGTATATTATATTTTATATTTTTTATATAGTGTGCAGATAACATTAACTTTGAAAGATGGTCATTGGATGAGGCCAATCCAATGGTGCAGAGCTAGCAAATTTGAGCACTACTGGCCATTGGATATCATCTAGATTCCACCAGATTTTGCCACATCTACAATCTAGAAGACTCTATGATTGAACTTAAGCATAATGCACAAACCTCAAAACACAAGAACTTCTTCTTTGTTTTAGAATCTTCCGTATCATAATTTCCCAAATGTTTTTCTACATGATTTGGTTTTACTTTATGCCTTACAACGCACAATTCCATGAATCTTAAAATAGATTGGCTTTCATATAAAAACTAGATGATTTTGAATGAAATGAACTATAAGAATTAAACGAACATCTACATCATGCATATATGACTCAAAGCTTACATGCTATAATGTGGTATTTATTCATAATTTGGTTGCCAAATCACATGTGTGCAATCCACGTGTAGCTTACTAGTCTAAATGGTGTCTCTGTGTGTTGTGCGTGTTAAACACATTGTACATAGTATATCATACTAGTCTAATTTTTTTATTTTGGGTACACGTTAAGCTTGCTCTCTCGAAATTTCAAGCCGTGCCTTGTTATGCCGAAATTTCAAGATAGCGTCTCTGTCTATCGTGCTGCAAAACTCCCGCCTCTTCAACCCGTGCCTTGTTACCCCGTATTTAAGATAATTCTTTGTCTCATTGTGCTTCGACAACTCCCTCCATCTCAACCCGCACCTTGGTATTCCAAAATTACAACGCGCACGAAAACTCCCACCTCCTGTGAAATCCCGACATGCGAAATGCCCGTGATACCCCTGAACCGAAAGAACCGCCTCAAATCGGTGGGGGTACTTTCGTAACTTACCCCACATTTTCGGAAAAGCGCGTCCCTAAGTCATGGTTCCCCCACTCCCATCCCATCCGCCCACCCATTCATACACCGAGGCCGGCAAAACCCATGAAGCTCCACACCCTCCTCCGCCCGCCACCCAGCTGGAGCCTCTTCCCCGACGACGTTGTCCACAGCAACACCACGACGTCCCTCATCCACAGTAGCAGATGAGGATCCGTCGTCGATCTGGTCATCCCGCCGGTTCAGCCACCCCGTCCTCCACCTCCAAGGAGCTGCCCCGACGTTCCTCTCTTCTTTCGCGCCACCTCCATTCGCACACCGCCGTATTCACCTGCACCACCGTAACAACATCATCATCACCGTTCCGTCAGATGAAGCTGCGGCCTAATCGGCGCCACCAAAGAGGTTGTAAATGAATCATCGCATTTTCTCCTTGATTCGATATCACGGTGCTGCCGGCACTCAGTCTCGAGCCAACATGGTGCGGCTCCATCCACGGCGGCGTCGCCGGCCACTTCCTCCATGGCGTCGCTCCCTCGGCGGCGACGTCCACATTAGTAGGAGCTGATGCTGCTTTAGCTCTCGCTCGCGCTACTGCTCTTCTCTTGCTCTCGATCCCCTGCCTGGTCCACTCTTGCTCGCGCTACTGCTCTCGCTCTTGCTGTTGCTTGCGATGCTGCTCCGATTTAGCTACACTTCAGTCGACTGAATCGACTCTTGGGTCAGTCGATTTTCAGGGGGTGGGGGTGCTCGCCGGAGTTAAGGAACAACCAGCCACAGCTGGGAGGGGGGCTCGCCGGAGAGGTACCCCACTATATATCTTAGGGTTCAGGGTGGGGGCGGTGGTCGCCGGTGGTGGTGGGGCGGTTGAGGGAGTCCTGGACTAAGGGGTCCTCGGGCGTCCAGCCTATTATCCGTGGGCCGGACTGATGTGCTGTGAAGACATGAAGGCCGAAGAATGTACCTGTGTCCGGATTGGACTCTCCTTGGCGTGGAAGGCAAGCTTGGCGACCGACTATGAAGATTCCTTCTTATGTAACCGACTCTATGTAACCCTAGATTCCCAGTGTCTATATAAACCGGAGGGGTTAGTCCGGAAAGGAGATATTCATTACCATAGTCATACAGGCTAGGCTTCTAGGGTTTGGCCATTATGATCTCGTGGTAGATCAACTCTTGTAACACTCATATTCATCAAGATCAATCAAGCAGGACGTAGGGTATTACCTCCATAGAGAGGGCCCGAACCTGGGTAAACATCGTGTCCCCCGTCTCCTGTTACCATCGATCCGAGATGCACAGTTCGGGACCCCCTACCCAAGATCCACCGGTTTTTACACCGACATTGGTGCTTTCATTAAGAGTTCCACTATGCCGTCAATGAAAGTTTCGATGGCCCCTTCAATCGTCTATAGTGACGCTGTCCAAGGAGAAACCTTCCTCCCCAGACAGATTTTCTTGTTCAGCAGCTTCATACTGCGGGTCAACTCACTTGGCCATCTGGAGAAGATCGATAGCTACGCCCCTGGCCACCAGGTCAGATTTGGAAGCTTGAACTACGTCGCGGATATCCGCGGAGACTTGATCTTCAATGGATTTGAGACCGCAGCGATCGCTGCCCCTCGCCCCGATGAACATGACTTAAATCTGTCATCGGATCACATCCAGGAGATGGTCCCTGTTGCTGCAACGATCTTAGAACCGGAGCACATCGTGCCATCCGTGGCCACAGAGTCCGCGGCATTGGAGCCGCACACGGACTCAGCACCACACAAAATTTGTGTCAATGGAACTCCGGACTCGTCTCCGGCTATAAGTCCCGGACCGGGTACGCCTGCGGACACCAAGCTGGATCGCTTATCGATTTTCGAATTTAGCGCTGCAGACATCTTCCAGCACTCACCTTTCAGTGATGTGCTAAACTCTTTAATGAACTTGTCCTTGGAGAAGGACTCATAGCCGAACTATGTTCGGTTCGAGCCAGAGGCTGATGATGGGAAATTTCGCTTCCCAACCGCCACCCACTTGATAGCCACTGTCGATGACTTAACCGACGTGCTTGATTACGGCTCCGAAGACATCAACGGTATGGACGATGATGCCGACCAGGAGCAAGGCCAAGACCCACCATTTACTGGACATTGGACAGCCACCTCTTCGTACAATGTGTACATGGTCGACACACCTAAAAAAGCGAGCGACGATGACAATGGAGATCCAGTTACGAATAAACCTTCTCTGACACAGTCCAAGCACCGGCGCCCTAAACGCTGCTCTAAGCCTCGTCGCTCAAGAGATGACGACACTGGCACCGGAGAAAATAGTATTCCGGGCGACGCTGAAAACAATGAAGACCCTGTCGAGGCTGCAGCCGAACAGGAGGAACAAGACAACGGGCAAGATAACCCTGACAAACAGGCCATGCCTAATGACCCAGATGATGATAGTTATCGTCCAGTCTCCGAGGATGATGAGGGCCTTGGCAATGAGGACATCATCGTGCCTGAGGCACCCCTCGAGCGGAAGCACTTCAAGCGCCAGCTAATAGCCCCTGCAAGAAGCCTGAAGAAGAAGCAGCAGCTGCTCCAAGCTGATAAAGACCTGCTCATTGACAGATGGACTGATGTGCTGGCAGCTGAAGAATAGGGCCTCGAGCGCCCAGCCAAGAGTTACCCAAAGCGCAGACTGCTACCCCAGTTCAATGACGAAGCACCAGATCCCATACCTCCCTCACGCAATGTGGACCGACCACAATGTGGTCGGGATAGTGCGGCGGACCAACCACCCCGCGGTCGGGATAAAACGACAACTCAGGCCGAACAACAGCCCACCCCACCGCCTCGCAAAAACAGGGACAGAATAGCTCGGGACCATACATACGACCTTCGGTAGGAGCTAGACAGTAGAGCAGGACACACCAGGTCAATCTACGGATCACGAGGACGCTTACCAACTCGGGACAACGGCTACCTATTCGGACGTGACAAACCTAGTCACACCCGGGCCGATAACCGCAGACGGAATTCATCGGAGGTGCGCCGTGACGCGGCCCGATATAGAGGCGCATCACACCCTCTCTGCTTCACAGATGAGGTGCTAGATCACGAATTCCCCGAGGGGTTCAAGCCCGTCAATATTGAATTATACGACAGAACAACCGATCCCGCAATATGGATTGTGGACTTTATCCTCCACATCCACATGGCCCGTGGAGATGACCTCCACGCCATCAAATACCTCCCACTAAAACTCAAAGGGCCAGATCGACACTGGCTAAATAGCCTGCCCGAGAAATCCATTGGCAGCTGGGAGGAATTGGAAGAGGCCTTCCTTGACAACTTCCAAGGTACATATGTCCGGCCACCCGATGCCGATGACTTAAGCCACGTAGTTCAACAACCTGGAGAATCAGCCAGAAATTTCTGGACTAGGTTCCTAACCAAAAAGAACCAGATCATTAATTGTCCGGATGTCGAAGCCCTAGTGGCCTTTAAACACAACATCCATGACGAATGGCTAGCACGCCACCTTGGCCAAGAAAAGCCGAAGTCCATGGCAGCCCTTACGGCACTCATGAACCACTTTTGCGCGGGCGAGGACAACTGGCTGGCACGTAGCAAAAACACAACCTGCGAGACAGGCCCCTCCGAGGCTAAGAACAACTCCGGCAAGCTCCAGCGCAATAGACACAAACGTCGAAGGAATGGTGACAACACCGATGACAGCACCGTTAACGCCAGATTCAGCAGCTCCAAGTCCAGCCAGCGAAAGAAGCCCTACAAAAGGAATAGTGAGGGACCATCCAGCCTGGATCACATACTCGATCGTCCGTGCCAGATACATGGTACCCCAGATAAACAAGCCAATCACACCAACAGAGACTGTTGGGTTTTCAAACGAGGACAAAGAGCCCCGGTAGCCGAACACTGGGGGGCAGAAGAAATTCCCCCTCAAGTCAAAACGGTGAACATGATATACGCTACACACATCCCCAAAAGGGAGCGCAAGCGAGCACTTAGGGGCGTCTACACGGTAGAGCCAGTCGCCCCAAAATTCAATCCGTGGTCATCATTCCCTATCACCTTCGATCGTCGACATCACCCAACTAGTATCCGCCATGGCGGTTCAGCCACACTAGTCCTCGACCCAATTATCGATGGGTTTCACCTAACACATGTCTTGATGGACGGTGGTAGCAGCCTCAACCTGCTTTATCAGGACACAGTGCGGAAGATGGGCATTAACCCCTCATGGATCAAACCAACAAAGACTACCTTTAAAGGAGTCATACCAGGCGTAGAGGCCCGCTGTACGGGCTCAATCACACTGGAGGTGGTCTTCGGTTCTCCAAACAACTTCCGAAGCGAAGAGTTAATCTTCGATATCGTCCCCTTCCGCAACCTCTACCACACATTGCTCGGACAAACCGCATTTGCTAGATTCAACGCAGTACTACACTATGCTTATCTCAAGCTCAAGATGCCTGGTCCACGCGGCGTCATAAAAGTCAATGGCAATACTGAACGCTCCCTCCAAATAGAGGAGCACACCGCTGCCCTAGCAGCAGAGGTATAGAGCGGCCTTCTCAAGCAGCACCATAGTACGGCCGCCGAGCCCTGGGACACCATTAAGAGGTTCCGGACTACACTACAACAGGACAGCGCGGCTCATCAAGAGCCCGATTAGCAATTCGGCCTCCGTCCCAGTCCCGATGAAGTAGTGGCATTCGTACCGCGCATACATAATTACGCACTCAAAATTCCATGGACATCGACAGAGGCACAAGCCAGCCCGGGATCTACAGTTCGGTTAGACCGATCCCGGACACACATATAACTTTACTATCTCCTTTTCCCTTTTTGAGGTTTCTCTTATGCGGGCCTCCCTCGATGGCTTGATTAACGGTCCTATCAAAGGATAAACACACCAGATTGGCACGGAGCACAAGCGTGCATGGGAAGCCCTAGAGCCTAACTAAACGATTACTTATCTGTTTTCAGGACCCACACGCAGCTCGCCTTTGGTCACGACATGTCAAATAGCCGGTTGCTTATTGCATTATTTTTTACCAATGTGCTTGGACACATTAACCAAACTATGATGGAAACAATTCATGATCCAAGTTCTAGGGCCCTAGATCCTATCTCTGTTCTCCCTCTGTTTTCCTTTAAATTACTTATTTCCTAGCAACCGTACACTCTGGTACGTTTCATATTTGCCAAGGGCTCCCATCGCCCCACGATACGACAACAAAGTCCGAGCAATCCTTAAAGATAACTTCGGCACCCTGAACTTAGCATTATATGCATTGGCTCCGAATCATGTCTTTGGTCAATAGTTGGGTCGCCCGGCTCCTGTGCTTGCTACCCTACGTTCTGCTAAATCGGCTAGGGTAGTAAAGGGAGAACTAGTGCGATTGTGCCCTGGCCTTGACCAGATGAGCGCCTCAGTAGAGAAAGCCGAAAATTGACTGTCATGATGCAGCGAGAGCCGGTCAGCTGTTCGAGGGTTACAAATTGTTGGATAGTTTTTCCGCATTATGGGAAAGATCGACACTTCCCGATCAGATGCTGACAGCACTCTGGTTTGAACCAGAGACTGCGCCCACACTTTATTATAAAACTCCTATGGCTAAGTGAGGGCGTTTAAGCCTTACAGTATGATTGCCTTGTTCGTTGCGCTTAACAACTCCTTCAAGGACCATATAATTGGACCAAGATTGTTTAGATTCCATCCCAAACACCTCCGTACTACCTACGTGAGGGCAAAAGCTGACGACTGGCCAACCCTTAGATTACATACAACACGGCCACATAGAAGGAAACAATTAAAAGCATAACAAACTTACATTACAAAACATGCTTTGTTTTCATAATAGAAGGCAAGGGCAACATGAATACATTTATTCAAATACAATGTCCTGCGAACATTGTGCTGCCGCAAGGCGAGCCCCTTCCAGGACATCCGCAAAATACCGTTCGGGTGTCCGGTGCTCCTTGCCCTCCGGTGGCCCTCTGGTCACCTCGACGACGTCCATCTTTGCCCACCACATCTTGCAATGGGCGAAGGCCATGCGCACACCATCAATACAGGTCGAGCGCTTGACGATGTCCAGCCGAGGATAGGCATTCACCATCCGCCACATGACTCCGAAGTAGCTACCTGGCATAGCTTCGGCTGGCCATAGCCGGATTATCAAATCTTTAATGGCTAGTTTGGCCACCCTATGCAGCTCCACCAGCTATTTCAGCTGATCGGTGAAGGATACGGGATGCTCTGGAGCCGCATACTGTGACTAGAATAGCTTCTCTATAGAACCCCCTCCTTCGGCTCGATAAAACTCCGCGTCGTCTGATACACTGCATGGTAAATCCGCAAAATCCCCTACGGAACACCAAACCCGGGTTAGTAAAAGGTCCTGCTTCTTCGCATACTTGCTTTGCATCTTAAATGCGTTACTCGCCGTGATCTTCTTGGCCTCCTGGATCTCCTGGAGGGCGGCCTGGGCCTCATTTCATGTGGTCTCCGCACTCTGATGAGCCTTGGCAAGTTCAGTCCCTTCAACTGAGGCATCATGCTCCAAGGCTTCGCATTTCTTGACCGCATCGTGGAGCTCCTGCCGGACTACTTTGACCCGGGCCTTGAGCTTGTTACGAGCGGCTTGCTGCTGGACAGCCTTCTCCTCGGCCTCGCCCAGGGCCTTCCTTAGGGCCTCGACCTCGATCACGGTTCCTGCACATATCACAACACTGCGGTCAATATGCAGCGCCTATCCTTTCTAAACACACAACAAGTCGTCACTCACCTTGCTTCTCCTGGAGCCGAACCATGACCACGCCTAGCTCATTCTCGGACCGCTCCAGCCTCTGCCTCAGTTCAGAGAATTCGGTAGCATGCGAGGTTGCGTCCAACAAAGACGCCTGCTTATTCATACATATTACGTTAGTCTCCTATAACAAAATATTGATCCTCTGCCCGGTTCTTCTTGCCGAACACCGGACAGTGTCTCAGGGGCTACTATCTACATGGGTTTTTTTCTCTTTCTTACCTCGAAACCCGTCAACAGGCTGCTGCAGGCTTCATTTAGTCCACTCTTGGCAGACTAAACCTTCTCAATTACCTTGAAACCCATAAGGACACGGTGCTCGTCCACGACGGAGGTGCCTCATAGCGCCTCCATCAGGTTATCCGGTGTCCCTGCATGAACAGGGGCCACCAGCGGAGGCGGCGCACCCCCCTCCTTCAAAGGGGGCTGCTCGCCGGACTCCAGAGCCATACGGGTCTCCGGAATCGTATTCGGCTAAGGGCCGAATTGGATGCGGCCCTCTTCGCTAGTCTCCATGGGGACCGGCTCCCCCATGTGTCCGGCAGTGGAGGTCTCGCCTTATGGCGCCTCCCGAACAACATCCTGGGCTCCTCCCCTGTTTGGAGCGGTCCTGCGGGATAACACTTCGGTGTCATCCCTGGCCCCGGGGGAATAAGTAGGCGGTGGCGACATGCTCGCCAACTCCGACGGAGCTAATGAACCTCCAGTTGAGGATCACTGGATAAGGTCGCGGACCGGACTGCAATAGGACCATTAACTATGCCAAGATAATGAAGAGAAAGGGCCAGATGCGCGCATGAGCGAGCCATAACACTTACGATGCGGCCTGAGGCTTAGTGTGGGGGCATCGTTCCGAACTGCTGTCAACGTCCCAGATGGTGCTGACTGCTGGGACGCGCTTCCCCTTCTTGGGCGTTTTCACCTCTGGATGCGCCGAAGCCGCGCTCTTCTTCCTCCTCTCCTCAGGGGGAGGGTTGTTTTCCTCCTCCTTCTCCTCTTCCTCGCCATTGTCCTCACGGACAGAGGAATGAGATTCGTCGTCTTCGGACGTCACGTCTGAAGTACCCTTGCGATGAGGGCCACTCTTGGCCCCCTTGGCCTTCTTCTCTGGCGCCGGCACCAGCATCTTCGCTAAACATGGGATGGCCGGTTCTTCAGGCAGCGGAGCCGGACACTAGATCCGCTTCGCCCTCTCCATCTAGTCCTGAAAAAGAAACAATAAAAGCTTAGGCATCATCCCTGAAACAAACAAGTGGAGAATGCATCAAAAAAGACATACCTCGCTAGCGAGGTGTTTACCGTTGTTCCCGCGATCTGAATTTGGGGCCGGTGGTTTCTCGTTGCCATTAAAGAGCAACTTCCATGCACCTTCGTGAGTAGTCTCGAAGAGCCTCACCGGGGTCTGGTGCTTCTTCGGGTTGAACTCCCATAGAGGGCAGCTTCGGCGCTGGCACGGGAGGATCCGGCGAACTACCATCACCTGGATCACATCAACGATCTTGACGTTCTTGGTGACCATGCTTTCAACGCGCGTCTGCACCACTATCAGCTCCTCAGGAGGATATTAGTCCGGACTCTTCTCGACCCAGGAGGTGAGTCGCATGGGAGTGCCAGAGCGGAATTCTGCAGCTGCGGCCTAGGTGGTGCCGCGAGGTTCTGTGATGTAGAACCACTGCTTCTGCCACTCCTTTACCATGTCCACAAATGTACCTTTGGGCCAGGAGACGTTGGACAGCTTGCTCACCGTGGCTCCTCCGCACTCCGCGTGCTGGCCAGCCACCACCTTTGGCTTCACGTTAAAGACGTTGAGCCATGGCCCGAAGTGTGGTTGGATGCGGAGGAAGGCCTCACACACGAAGATAAACGCCGAGATGTTGAGGAAAGAATTCAGGGACAGATCATGGAAATCTATCGCGCAATAATACATCAGCCCGCGGACGAAAGGGTGGAGTGGAAACCCTAGCCCGCGGAACAAATGGAGGATGAACACTACCCTCTCGGTGGGCTTCGGCGTGGGGATGACTTGTCCCTCGGTCGGCAGGCGGTGAGTGATCTCCTTCGCCAAGTATCCGGCCGCCCGAAGCTCAGTAATGTCCTCCTCCTTGAGGGAGGAGACCATCCACTTGCCATGACCTTTGGATCCGGACATAGTTGCTTGAGTGGAAAGGATATGAGAACTTGGGTGCTCGAGCTCGAGATTGGAAAGGCAGAGACAGAGAGAGGGCGTGAGAGGGGAAGAGGGAATCCTTATCCCCTTATAAAGGCAACGAGTATTAAATGCCTCCTCACTCACCTTAAGATTTGCCTATTCCCAAGGGCTGTATAAACGGCACAGTTGTGTTACCCATGCCCGCATTGATGAGAATCCAGCGATAAGGGGGAATGATCTGTGCTTCGACAAGATGTGCCTCGGGACGTGGGGCATTGAAACATGAAATCGGTTTGGAATTGTGAATGGGCAGACGTGATGTCATGTTGTGAAAAGCTGTCAGCAGACTAGACTCATGTAAAAATATATTCTCTCTGCAGTTATGTATGGTGTGTGTGTGTGTGACAGGTCCGGATACTATCATCGCATCTGAAGACTATCTTGAAGTTCGGATAGAAGGGAACCCGCCTTGCAATGCCAAAGACAATCTGCGCACCGGACTCCTTGTCATTGAAGCCAGATTCAGGGGCTGCTGAGGGAGTCCTGGACTAAGGGGTCCTCGGGCGTCCGGCCTGTTATCCGTGGGCCGGACAGATGGGTTGTGAAGACATGAAGTCCAAAGAATGTACCTGTGTCCGGATTGCACTCTCCTTGGCGTGGAAGGCAAGCTTGGTGACCGACTATGAAGATTCCTTCTTATGTGACCGACCCTATGTAACCCTAGATTCCCCTCCCCCCGGTGTCTATATAAACCGGAGGGGTTAGTCCGGAAAGGAGATATTCATTACCATAGTCATACAT
This sequence comes from Triticum urartu, assembly GCF_003073215.2. Taxonomy (NCBI): domain Eukaryota; kingdom Viridiplantae; phylum Streptophyta; class Magnoliopsida; order Poales; family Poaceae; genus Triticum; species Triticum urartu. The sequence continues at coordinate 173,320,757 of NC_053026.1, read as the reverse complement.
ACAAGGCTTCTAGGGTTTAGCCATTATGATCTCGTGGTGGATCAACTCTTGTAACACTCATATTCATCAAGATCAATCAAGCAAGACGTAGGGTATTACCTCCATAGAGAGGGCCCGAACCTGGGTAAACATCGTGTCCCCCGTCTCATGTTACCATCGATCCTAGACGCACAGTTCGGGACCCCCTACTCAAGATCCGCCAGTTTTGACACCGATAGCGGTGGCATTGGGATCGCTGAAGAAAAAATCTCAGCACGGGGGGCCAACAGGGACGGCCGGGGCGGCGGCCAACTGGCATTGGGGAGTGTTTTCGGGGCGGGCGGGGTGGTGCACCGCCGGCCGTGGGCAGCAGGGGGCGGCTATTTGGCCGGTGCTAGCTGGCGGCTAGGGGGGTGGAGCTTGAAGATGAACTGCAGGCCCTTGATTTCGTATCCAATGGCTGCAAAATCGACTGACCAGATATGAAAAAGTCAGTCGACTGACGTGTAGCCTCACCTCTAGTGCGTTCAGTTTCGATAGTAAAATTCAGTTTCGACAGCAAAATTCAGTTTCGACAGTTAAGTTCAGTTTTGATAGTTAAATTCAGTTTTGACAGTTAAGTTCAGAGATCAGCGGCTGATGTATACATCTAGCACTTTGTGGTTATGTATTTTACGTCATCTATTGGAGATGGTATTTGAATTGCAGCCAGGTTAACATTGTCTCTCTTGTCCTGCTTCAGCCTCGGCGTCGTACAACTCACCGGAACTACTCCAACGACGAAACCCTCCATCATAGCGGAGCAGTACCTCGGGCTCCATCTCCAGACGCCTAAGATCTTCTTCCCCTCCTTCGACAGCCAAGTCAGCCGTAGCATCCTCACCGGCCAACCCAATCATGCTGAGATCGACATGGCTTCGCCAAAAGAGGTTGTACACTTCTTGTGATTTGACTTAATCTCACCATGCTTCTTTGCATCCTGTGATCTTCCAATTCTTGTGAACCAAACACCCAGATTGGCAGAAATCCTGTGTTTTTAAATTCCCTATTTTGCATGTGCATTCCTATCCTATTCCTGTCTATTTCCTGTCCCTGCATTGTTAGAATCCCCAAATCCAAACAAGCCCTTACACAATTACTTATGTTACAGATATGTGTCAGAGAAAACCTTGTGTGGTTTGTCCTGCTCCTACGGTGTTGTGTTCCACCCCAGATCTGCTGCTCTAACAACGGAAGGGTTAACCACAGCAGGGATCCGCTCTCCAGAATGTCTTTCGCCGCCTTAGATCTTCTTCCGCGCCGCCGGCAGCCACGACAACTGCATTACCATCATCAACTGAGCAGATGACCTTGAGGACTACACGGGTCCGCAAGAGAGGTCGCACTCTTCCGTGTCTGCTTACGTTATGCATTGCTTAATATGATGACATGCTACTTTATTGTCGTGTTCACCTATTAGACTCGGACTCAGGTCCAAACTTATGCTGAAACTTGAGTTTTTAAATGGTTGTGGGGTACATATTGGGGCAGCAATCAATACTATCTGTCTACTATCTGGTTAATCTCGGGTGTCTACTATGAGTTTCATGTTGGATGCAAACAAACATTAAAGGAGCCATTATCTGTATTTTTTTACTGAAGCTATTATCTGCCTGCTATCATTTTGTTTTGGGTCTATCCACATTTTGCTACCATCACTCTGGATTTGTGCATGCACTCCTTACATAATTTCACTATGTTTTATTCCTATGCATGTCAGTTATTGTACACAATGGAACTGAACATGTAGAGAAAAAGAGACGAGCCTTGCGTGGCAATAAAATTTCATGCAGATGTCGCTCCATGGTGGGCGCAAAGCAGCCCCCCTCCACGCATTTCAGATCATAATCAAGAGGAAGATAACTGTTCTGAGGGGGATTCAGAAGCAGAAGACCACTCCTATTTACCCCATGAGGTCTTCTCTCTAACTTGGCATGCTGCTGTTGGTAAAATCATGCATATGGTGCCTTGCATTGCTTACTGTATACATCAAAGATGCCATCTGCTTAGTTTAGACATGTTTTCTGTCAATGACATCTGTTTAGTTTATTTATCGTATATGTGAATCATGCAATGCCATGTTTTTTAGCCAGGCATCATATATGTGAATTTTTCAATGCCACACTGGTTAGCCAGTCATCTTATATGTGAATTATATCATGACATCATTTTTTATTACGTATTAAATTTGTCAACAATTTTAGTACATTCAATTACTCTTCCTATGCATCAGCCATTCGGCACGGTCATGGAAATATCTGGAGTGGAAACAAGGTCTTCAGAGCATACAATGCTATCTAATGAAGCGCATGTCTTTCTGGTTACAGATAGCTCCTCAGAGGAGGATTCAGAGATAGATGACCAGTCCTATCCCCCCCCCGAGGTGCATGCTCTAACTTGGCAGGGTTATGTTGCTCATATCGTGTGTATGGTATCTTGCATTGCTCTGTCATTTGCTTAGTTTAGACATGCTTTGTGTGAATGCCACCTGTTTAGTGTCTAATTACCATATATGTGAATTATGCAATGCCATCTTGTTGCAAGACATTATATATGTGAATTATGCAATGCTATCTTGTTGCAAGGCATTATATATGTGAATTATGCAATGTCATGCTGTTTAGCCAAGCGTTATATATGTGAATTATATCATGCCGTCCTTTTTTTGTATTTCTCATTGCTTTTGTCGACAATGTCTGTATATTCAACTGCTCTTCCTATGCATCAGCCATTTGAATTGGTGATGGAGAAATCCGGAGTGAAAACAAGGTCTTCAGAGCAGACAATGCTACCTGGTGAAGCAGATATCTTGCTGGTTACAGATAGCTCATCAGAGGAGGATTCAGTGGTAGATGACCAGTTGTATTATTCCCCTGAGGTGTATGCTCAAACTTGGCACGGTTATATTACTCATATCATGCATATGTTGTATTGCAATGCTTAGTTTTTACATCATATACACGATATTGAATGCCATCTCCTTAGTTGATACATCATATATACGATTGCCCTCCGCTCACTTCATTAGTATATAAATCATATATTTGAATTATATCATGCCATGATATTTACATAGACAGCATGTGTCGGTGTCAAAACCAGCGGATCTCGGGTAGGGGGTCCCGAACTGTGCGTCTAGGCAGGATGGTAACAGGAGGCAGGGGACACAATGTTTACCCAGGTTCGGGCCCTCTTGATGGAGGTAAAACCCTACATCCTACTTGATTAATATTGATGATATGGGTAGTACAAGAGTAGATCTACCACGAGATCAGAGAGGCTAAACCCTAGAAGCTAGCCTATGGTATGATTGTCTGTTGTCCTACGGACTAAAACCCTCCGGTTTATATAGACACCGGAGATGTTAGGGTTACACAAGGGCGGTTACAAAGGAGATATACATATCCGTATTGCCTAGCTTGCCTTCCACGCCAAGTAGAGTCCCATCCGGACACAAGACGAAGTCTTCAATCCTGTATCTTCATAGTCTAATAGTCCGGCCAATAGATATAGTCCGGTTGTCCGGAGACCCCCTAATCCAGGACTCCCACAATAGCCCCTGAACCAGGCTTTCAATGACGATGAGTCCGGCGCGCAGTATTGTCTTCGGCATTGCAAGGCGGGTTCTTCCTTCGAATACACCACGGAAGAATTTTGAATATAAGGATAGTGTTCGACCCTGCAAAATAAGTTCCACATACCGTAGAGAGAATAATATTTCCACAAATCCAATTTGCTGACTTGTTTTGGCAACAGGACATTACGTCATGGCCCGGTAATTATTCGAACCGTTTCCTTTAACTAGCCCCGCACATAACGCGAGGCAGTATTTTGACACGTCTTGTCAAAACAGAGATCGTGTCCTCTTATCACGGGATTCTCATCAATATGGGTGTGGGTAACCCAGCCGCGCCATCGATTACGGCGCTTGGGGGACGAGCGAGTTTTACTAGGCTAGTGGGGATGCATAGTTTGGTCTGCCCATATAAAGGGATAAGGATTCATTTTTCCATCCACGCCTTCTTCCTCATTTGCTCATCCACCTTCGCACACTCGAGCTCCAGCGCCCAAGTTCGCATTTCCCACCTCGATCTTCTCCAACCATGTCCGGAGCGGGAGGCAGGTGGATGGTCTCCTCTGTTACGGGGGGACACGTTAAGAAGCTGAGGAGAGCCGGATACTTGCCCGACAACATCGCGCACCGGCTCCCAGAGGAGGGGCAGCTCATCCCCACCCCTAGGCCCCATGAGAGGGTAGTGTTCCTCACCCATTTCCTCCGCGGACTAGGGTTTCCTCTCCATCTTTTGTCTGGGGGCTCATGTTCTAGTACGGCCTAGATTTCCACGATCTGGCCCTGAACTTCATCCTCAACATCTCGGCGTTTATCGTCGTGTGCGAGGCTTTCCTCCGCATCAGGCCCCACTTCGGCTTATGGTTGAAGACCTTCAACGTCAAGCCGAAGGTAGTGAGCGGCCGCCAGGCGGAGTGCAGAGGCGCCATGGTGGGCAAGATGCCCAACGTCACATGGCTCGAGGGCTCCTTCATGGAGACAATAAAGGGGTGGCAGTCGGGGTGGTTCTACATCACCGAGCCGCATGACCCTACATGGGTAGGGGCCCCCGAATTCCGATCTGGCTTCCCCACACGGCTCACCTCCTGGCAAGAGAAGGGCCTGTCCTGGGGTAGTTCGGGAGAGCTGACCGGACTTCAAACATGTATTCAAAACATGGTCAACAAGAAGCTCAAACTCGTCAACGTAGTCCAGGTCATGCTTATCCGCTGGATCCTCCCGTGCCAACAACGGGCCTTCAACTTGTGGGAGTTCGACATGGCGCAGCACCGAACTCTGAATAGGCTCTTCGACACAACTCACGAAGATGCCTCGAGGGTGTTGTTCAAGAGCGCCGAGGTCCCCCCTCCCACTACGGAGGATCGCGGATTCAGCGCGAAGCGCCAAGCCCGTGCGGTAAGCTGCTTTACCTCTCACATATTTTTTATAGATTGACTCCATGCGGGATCTGAACTCCCGTGCCTTTGACAGGACTGGCAGGAGACAGCCGGACAGATCGACTGTCCGGCTCCTTTGCCCGAAGGCCAAGCACACGCTCTTCTAGCGAAAATGCTGACTCCGGCTCCTTATACGGTGCCGGAGAAGACCAAGAAGGCTAAGGGAACCCGGAAGAGTTCCTGACGCCAGACGTCATCGGACTCACCGTCCGATGACTCTATGGCACTCTCCTCCCCCGAATACGAGGAGGCAGAAGAAGACGCTCCCCCTCCAGACTGGGAGACAAGAAGAGGAAGGCCGCCCCGACAGTTCCACCACCGCCGCCGATGGCGAAGATGAGTGGTTACCCAGGGCCAAGCCCCTAGGGAAATCGCAAGTATTCGGATACCAGAGTTACTCATAGCATCCCTTCGCCGCACTACTTTACCTAACGCCGAAATATGATTATGCAGGCCACCCCGATCCCATATCGATGTGTCATCGGACGGCTCCCTCGGCTCGTCGGATATGGATAGCGATCCAGTTCCGACCGCCACCTCCCCTCATCCTGCGGACGACGCCGAGGTGATGTCTCATGAAGCACCGGATCAAGGGGAGACAGTCCTAGAGGTGCCTCAAGGCGGCCTCCCGGACTCTGGGAGCAGGGGGACAAAGCCCCTGGGGGCGCCGAGCTCGGCCCTCAGCCGGACACCGCGCTGGAACCTCCAATGGTTCCGGACTCGGGCAGGCGGCCTCGTTCTAAGAGGGGCAAGACGCCTGCACCGGTGACCTCTGTCCATCCAGAGGTGCCGGACAATCTGCTGGAAGCGCTTCACAACGCTTCCATCGACGAGGAGCACCGCACGATTATGAGTGCGGTGATCCAAAAGGTTCAGTCCGCTAAGAGCGGATTGACTGAAGCCTGTGCCAGCCTTCTAACAGGCTTTGAGGTTAGTGTTTAATATGAGTATGTTAATATGCATAGACAGTAGCCCCTAATGCTCTGTTCGGTGTTCGCAAAGAAAAGCCGAACAGGGGATCAAACAATATCGCAGGAGTCTAATATGAGTATGTCAATATGCATATGTAGGCTTCGCTGCTTGTGTCCGCCACACTGACTGCGGAGGTCGCTGTACTGAAGCAGGACCTTAAAGGGTCCCAGGACGAGGTCGGCCTTACCAAGAGGCAGCTCGAGGAGACCAAAGGTAAGTAGTACCTAGTCTGTGGTTATGTATAAAAAGAATACGATTGCAAAATGACAGGATTATCATGAATTTGCCAGGAGCCACGACTGAAGTGGCGACCCTAAAGCAAGCACTGTCCGAGGCCGAAGATAAAGCGGCCAAGGAGCACACCGAGCGAAAGAAGCACGAGGCTCCGGTGGGCGAGGTGTAGCAAGAGCTCCAGGCTCTCGTGGCGAAGCACGAGGCATTGGAGCTTGACTCGAAGACGCGAGAGTCTGAGCTTGCCGCGGCCCTCGAGAGCGCAAAAAGTGGCAAGGCCGAAGCCCAAAAGGCCCTCCAGGAGATCAACGCGATGAAGAAGATATCAGCAGGTAAGGCTTTCTATATGCAAAGCAAGCATGTAAAAGTAAATTACCGATTACTTACCCGAATCCGGAGCTCTCTAGGAGCATTCGCAGATTTGCCCCGTAGCGTGTCCGATGTCGCACAATTTTACCAGGCCGAGTATGGAAGCTCAACGGAGAAGCTGTTCTAGTCTCAGTATACTGAGGCCGAACACCCGGTGCCAATGAGCGACCAGCTGAAGCAGATGGTCGAGCTACATAAGGTGGCCGAATAGGCCATGAAGGGCTTTATAGTCCGGCTGTGGCCTGGTGATGCCCTTCTGAATAGCTTCTTCGGCCTGGTGAGGCGGCTTGTGGATGCCTGCCCGCGGCTGGAGGTCATCAAGCGATCCGTCTGCATTGAAGGTGCACGTCGGGCTTTTGTCCGTGTGAAATTGCAGTGGGTCAAGCTAGACGCCGTGAAGCTGGTCAAGGAAGGGCCGCCGAAGGGCAAGGAGCATCGCCACCCCGAGATGTACTACGAGGGTGTTCTACCGGGTGCCCGTCTCGTAGAGGACGAGTGCACAAAAGATGTAATATTTGAGTGAGACTTGCTCGTTTTATCTTGTATTTATGAAAACTTTGTTTCATATGCGCTATTCAACGCTTGTTTGAATTTAAAATATTGCCTTCTGTTTGGCTATTTATCCAATCTGAGAGATGGCTAGTCCTCGGCTTCTGCCCCCATGCCACGAGTGTTGTGGTGTTCGGGACAAACCTGAGCACTCTTGTTCCCATGTTTGGGCCCTTCGAGGGAGGTGCCCAGCGCAGCGAACAAGGCAACCGGACTAATAATGCTTTACCACTCTCACTTAGCCATAGAATTCTATAATTTTAAATTTTGGCGAAGCCCCTGGTATTCGGAAGGCCGAATTCGGGGCGCGATACACGCCTTTAAGCCGGACAGGGCCGGCCCCTAGCTCTAAGCGGCATAAGTCTTTAGGGACTCGAAAACCTCGCCGAACAGCGACCAGTCTCTCGCCTCATCATGACAGGCAGTTTTACCTTTCTCTACTGAGGTGCTGAACCTAGCAGAACCAGATCACAATCGCAGTAGTTCTCCTAGCGCTACCTTAGCCGATAGAGCGGAACGTAAGGTACCAAAACATAGGAGCCGGGCAAACCCAACATTTGACCAAAGACATGATTCGGAGCTGATGCATATAATGCTATAAGTTCGGGGTGCCGCACTTGTGAAAGTGTTCGGACTTTTCACACCATATTGTGGGGTACGTAAGCCCCTGGTGTATTGGCCATACCAAAGTGTATGGTTGCAAGGCGTCATTAATGAACACACACACACACATATATATATATATAACAAGAATGCAATAATAGTCATAATGTCATGCATTGTTTATTCAAAAAATTGTGTTAAAGAAGAATGATACAGATAGTGCGATAGGCAAAGAGTAGGACTATGTCCCTTCCAAGGGCAAGCTGAGGAATGATATTAAATCGAATATTTTGCTCGTTACTGTAATCCACCTGGGAATTCCGCGGTGTGACGTAGGTGTCTGCCTCCTTGGTTGCTGCATCATGTGTTCGGCAATAGTGCTGCCGGACAGTGTTTCCAGATATTAAGGTCCTGACAAAAGAGAAAAATAACCAAACGGGAAGCCCCTATTGCGGTTTAAGCCGCGTCTTGGGGCGTGCTGCGGTTGTGCCCCCCTTCCCACCTGTGCCCATGGTATTTTTAATGCGTAATTATGTACGCGTGGCACGAGTTTCGCCGTTTGGCTGGGACTGGGGTGGGGGCCGCATTGCAACACGAGCTCAGATCACGCCAGGAGGTCTAGCTGCCGATTGTTCCGAGCGCGCTTGAAGGTTTCCAGGTCTTGAAACACCGAACTGGTTGATTGCATTGAGAGACTGCTTTGCGCTTCTGCTGCTAAGGCCGCAGTGTGCTCCTCCGTTCGGAGAGAGCGCTCGGTGTTTCCATTGACTGTAATAACCCCGCGAGGTCCTAGCATCTTGAGCTTGAGGTATGCATAATGCGGTACCACATTGAATCTTGCAAATGCGGTTCACCCGAGCAGTGCATGAAAACCACTGCGGAATGGGATTATATCGAAGATTAATTCTTCGCTTCGGAAGTTATCCGGGCATCCGAAGACCACTTCCATTGTAATTGTGCCTGTGCAATGGGCCTCTTCGCCTGGAATGATGCCTTTGAAGGTCGTTTTTGTGGGTTTGATCCTTGAGGGGTCTATACCCATTTTGCGCACTGTGTCCTGATAAAGCAGGTTCAGGCTGCTGCTGCCGTCCATAAGGACTCAAGTGAGGTGAAATCCATCAATGATTGTGTCCAGAACCAGTGCGGCGAATCTTCCATGACGGATACTAGTGGGATGGTTCCTGCGATCGAAAGTGATCGGATAGGAGGACCATGGGTTGAACTTCGGGGCGACTGGCTCCAACGCATATACGTCCCTGAGCGCACGATTCCGCTCCCTCTTGGGGATGTGGGTTGCCTATATCATGTTCACCGTCCGCACTTGTCAGGGAAACCTCTTCTGTCCTTCGATGTGTGGCTGCCGGGGCTCCTCCTCGTCATCGCTATGTGGCCCCTTCTCCTTGTTTTCGGCAATTAACTTGCCGGCCTGCTTGAATACCCAACAGTCCCTATTGGTGTGGTTGGCTAGCTTGTCGGGGGTGCCGTGTATCTGACATGAGCGATCGAGTATGGGGTCCAAACTGGACGGGCCCGGCGTACTTTGCTTGAATGGCTTTTTCCGCTGACCGGGTTTAGAGCCTTTGAATCCAGCATTGACTGCCATGTCCTCAGTATTATCGCTATTAATGCGGCGCTTATGTTTTTTGCGACGTGACCTACTATTGCCGTCCTTGGTATTCGAGGTACCATGATTCTTTGACATATTGTTACTATGAGCCAGCCAGCTGTCTTCTCCCGCACAGAAGCGGGTCATGAGCGTCGTCAGGGCTTCCATAGATTTCGGCTTTTCCTGACCAAGGTGCCAGGCTAGCCACTCGTCCCGGATGTTGTGTTTGAAAGCCGCTAAGGCTTCTGCGTCTAGACAGTCGATGATTTGATTTTTCTTTGTATGGAACCGAGTCCAGAATTGTCTGGCCAACTCTTCTAGCTGCTGAATTCTGTCCAGAAGTCATCGGCATCTGGTGGTCGCACATAAGTGCCCTGAAAGTTGTTGAGGAATGCGGCTTCCAGATCTTCCCAACAGCTAATGGAGTCTGCTGGCAAGCTGTTAAGCCAATGCCGCGCTGGTCCTTTGAGCTTTAGTGGGAGGTATTTGATGGCGTGTAAGTCATCACCGCGGGCCATGTGGATGTGAAGGAGGAAATCCTCAATCCATACCACAGGATCTGTAGTGCCGTCATATGATTCAATATTTACAGGTTTGAAACCTTTTGGGATTTGATGATCCATTACTTTGTCTGTGAAGCATAAAGGGTGTGCGGCGCCTCTGTATTGGGCTATATCGCGACGCAGCTTGAATGGGTCTTGCCCGCTGTGTTCGGCCTGGGCGGATTTACTTGTACAGTATCCCGCATGACGTTTATCGTCTCGCATGGTGGCGCACCCTTGTGATCCGTAGATCGATCTTGCATGCTTTGCTTTGTCCTGCAATATGTCTCGCAGGTCTGGCGTATCTCCCCATGCCTTTTTACTTGAATGGCGTCGGAGTGCGGGCTGAGTTTTTGGCTGGAATGCCTCTCTATAGCGGCCACGCGATGGCCGATCAGCCGCGTCATACGCTTCTTCCTCCAGTCGGGGTAGCAACCTGCATTTTGGGTAACCCTTGGAGGGGCGCTCGAATTTATATTCCTCGGCAGCGAGGACTTCAGTCCATCTGTCAGCTAGCAGATCTTGATCAGCTTGAAGCTGCTACTGCTTTTCTTCAGGCTATTTGCCGTGGCCATAAGCCGGCGTGTGAAGCGCTCTTGTTCGATGGGATCCTTTGGTACGGCGAATTCATCATCGCCAAGGCTTGCCTCGTCTTCAGAGGGGGGCATGTAATTATCATCCTCCTCTTCTTCATCTACCGCTCTCTCAGGTGGGCTGGCTCCTCCATCCTCCTGCTCTAAATCTTACTGGAGGGGATTGTTGTTGTCTTCGGCACTATCCAAAGTGTTATTATCTCATGTGCCGGTATCACCACTTTTTCTTTGGCGGGACTTAGAGCGGCGCCGCTGATGCCGGCGCTTGGGTTGCTTCTTGGAGGGGTCATCCTCCACTATCTCGTCGCCATTGCCTTCTTTGGGTGTATCCACCATGTATATATCATATGATGAGGTGGCTGTCCAGTGCCCCATAGGCAGTGGTTCCTCTTCGTCTCCCGCATCGTCGTCCATACCGTTGATGTCTTCAGAGTCGAAGTCGAGCATGTAGGTTAAGTCATCGACAATGGCTACTAAGTGGGTGGTGGGTGGGTCACGAATTTCTTCGTCGTCCGCATCCCAGTCCCGTTGGACATAGTTCGGACAGGATCCTCCTGATAAGGAGAGAGACCTTAACGAGTTCAGGATGTCGCCAAAGGGAGAGTGCTGAAAAATATCCGTGGAGGTAAACTCCATGATCGGCGCCCAATCAGATTCGATAGGAACGGGCGCATGCGGTTCGGAGTCCGTGGCCGGAGAAGGATCCGGCAGTTTATCAACACGGCTCTCATGGAAGGTAAGGTCGATGTTCGGCTTGATCGCCGCTGAGGATAAGGCCTCCGTGGCGGGGTCCATCCACCCATCCGCGGAAGGTGCAACTGGCTCCGAATTGAGGGTCGGAGCGACTGCCGGTGCGATCTCCTGAACATTGTCCGATGGTAGAGCTAAATCATACTCATTGTGACCGCGTGACGCACAAGGCAGGGGCTCGAATCCGTCGAAGATCAAGTCTCCACGGACATCGGCCGTGTAGTTTAAGCTTCCAAACCTGACCTGGTGGCCAGGGGCGTAACTTTCGATCTGCTCTAGATGGCCAAGCAAATTGGCCCGCAGTGCAAAGCCACCGAACACGAAGATCTGTTCAGGGAGAAAAGTCTCACCCTGGACTGCATCACTATCGATGGTAGTAGGAGCCATCAAGCATAATGGTGATGACATAGACGAACTCTCAATGAAAGCACCAATGTCGGAGTCAAAACCGGCGGATCTCGGGTAGGGGGTCCCGAACTGTGCGTCTAGGCCGGATGGTCACATGAGGCAGGGGACACAATGTTTACCCAGGTTCGGGCCCTCTTGATGGAGGTAAAACCCTACGTCCTGCTCGATTAATATTGATGATATGGGTAGTACAAGAGTAGATCTACCATGAGATTAGAGAGGCTAAACCCTAGAAGCTAGCCTATGGTATGATTGTCTGTTTTCCTACGGACTATAACCCTCCGGTTTATATAGACATCGGAGAGGTTAGGGTTACACAAGGTCGGTTACAAAGGAGGAGATATACATATCCGTATTTCCTAGCTTTCCTTCCATGCCAAGTAGAGTCCCATCTGGACACGAGACGAAGTCTTCAATCCTGTATCTTCATAGTCTAACAGTCCGGCCAATGGATATAGTCTGGCTGTCCGGAGATCCCCTAATCCAGGACTCCCACAACATGTATCTAAATTATGGCATGCCAACCCATTTTCTAAAGACATAATATAGTTATATCATCTCATCCTGTTCACACTTCACATGGTCATCATATTTTGAATTATGTCATTCTATCCATGAATTATAACATGCCATCATGTTTCCATCGACGGCATGTTTGTGATTTATGGCATGCCAACCACTTTAATAGACAAATCGTATAATTATATTATGTCATCCTATTTACATAGTCATCATATTTTGAAGTATGTTATTCTATCCTGTGTAGTTACCCATCATACATGTGAAATTGTGTCATACTATCCTGTTTATTAAGCCATCATATATGTGAAATTATGTCCTGCTATTCTGTTTGGTTAGACAACATAAATGTGAATTATTTCATGCCATGTTTTCTTCCATACTATCCATTGCACCTGTCTATCTTACAATGTCTGTACATTCAATTACTTTTCTTGTTTATCGGCCATTTCAATTAGAGGGGGTGATGGCAGTATCTGTGGGAGTAAAAACACGGTCTTCAGAAAAGATCGTGCTCCCTATCAATGGAGATAGAACCATGGTTGTACTTGCCCAAGAACCAGCCCCACCACACATAACCTAGACTCACACAGATTGTACCCCTACCCAATTGGACAGAGAACCAGCTACACCCCTTCTAACCCCAACCCCAGCAGATAGTAACCCAGTTCATGTTGACACAGCACCATCTCCACCATAGAGCACCCAAACTCGAGCAGTTAGTACGGCAATTGCAGTGCCCAAAGCACGAGGACGACCACTCTGAACCCCAAGTCAACGCTTAAAGCAGAAGAAGAATTGTTCTCAGGTCAGGTTCCGTAGCTATCGTCCATACTACTTTGCTCTTGCATCACTGTATTTACTCATACCAACTAATTTCAAATTTGAAGGATGCAATTGAAACTCCAATGGCGCAACATGTATGTTTTAAACCTATTTCTTTAACGTGTTTGCTGTTGTAACTTGATCTATGTTCATTTCAATTTCAATTGAATAAACAGTTATATTCTCATGCCATGCACCTTACAAGTGTTGTTATTGCTGTGTAGTTTCCCACACTTATATTTTGTCTAAGCTGCTTTGTCTTAAATAGATATGATTCGAACGGTATCTATCTTGATTTGGCAACATAAAATTGAATGATATAGACCATATAGTGACCATACTACATAGATATATGTTTGCTTCATGCTGTTATCCTGTCCACCTTACTACTGAACTGGTTTACCAAAATGAGTTTCATATACTACATTGTAAACCTGTGATGTGTTTGTTTGTTTCTCTTTTAGAATGCGGATAAAATATTGGAGAAGAGTACCCCGTTATGTAATGGTACATGAAGTAATGCAGATAAGGTTCAAGATAGTGAGACATCCCTGTTGGTCTCCAAGAAAGCTGATAAAAACTATATTGAAGACAATGAGACAACCCCAAAGTCATGTCTTGATGTAGTGTTCGAGTTACTAGCTCCTACTGCTAGAACGAGCTCTTCGAACTCGCTGCCTGAATCAGTTCAGCTTCTTGAGTCTCAACTTCAAGTTGAAATACATCGATCAGATGTTATGCGACAGGAAGCCGATGGACTGAGGAAGTCCCGGCAGAATTCAGATGCATACTTTCTGGTGCAATAGCAAGTGTTGGAGGATTTAAGCGCCAAACAAGAGAAAGTTAATAAGCTTGCTAAGCATCTTGCCAGCATTATGGGTACCTAGGATATTGTTTCATGAGCTCTTCTGAAATGGTTTCAGTTCTAGACTTGTTTTGCTGCGGCGTTTATATGCTGACTTGTTCCCTATATTTGCACTAGTGGCGAACTTTGATGCCCAGTGGATGTAATTTGTGTAATAGCTGTGATAGCCTAGCGTAAGTTTCTTGCCTGTGTATTTCCTTGTTGTCTTGTTTATTTGTTTTCTTGTAGCCAGTGCAGTTCTTTTTCCGCGGTTTGCTAGTGGCCGCAATAACCTATTTTTTAAAACTAGGCCACATTAACCATGTGCTACATATTTACTGTAGTTAACATGGGCCTCATATGGGCCATAGAAACAATGGGTCTTCTAAGGGCCGTAGAAACAATGGGCCTTTTACGAGGCGTAGAAACCATGGGCCTTATACGAGCTGTTGACACAATGGGCCTTCTACGGGCCATATCATCAATGGGCCTTCGACGGGCCGTATGATCGGTTAGCCAAACATGGGCCAATAACAGACCACATTATGGCCGTAAATGGGTTAGAGTTGAAATCATCCGTTCATGGACCGACTATAACGGGCCATCGTTAATCGGCCGTATTTGATGACGCTATGAAAATGACCCAACGTACTAATGGGCCACAAACGGGCCGACTGTAACCATCGGCTGAATTTGGCCCACAAGCAGAAAATGACAGTAACGGGCCGAAAGTAAACGAATGCTGGAAATGAGCCCAAGAATAAATGGGCCCTGAGAAGGCTGAAAGGTAACATGGGCTGGAAGCGGTCCAACAGAATGATGGGCCGTTAATGGGTATAAAGTGATACACTGTTCATCATGGGGCAGTTTTACCACGGGCCGTTAATGGGCCGAGGGTTACTAAGGGCCTCATATGGGCCAAAAGACGTCATGGGCCATACATGGGCCGAAAGTTAAAACGGGCTGGAATTATATTGGACGGCCCACATGACGCTACTGGGCCTAATTCGGATAGGCCGTAAACGAGCCTTGGGTTAGCATGCTGTAAATGGGCTATATGCGAACAGGCCGTTAACAGGCTTGCCGTGGGCCGGCCCGCCAACTTTTGACCAAGTCAAATGGGCCGGCTTTTTCACAGGAATGGGCCTCTGTTGGGCCGTGCCACATGTCGACGTATCATAGGCGCTTTGGGTCCAATGAGTGGATGACATCTATCCCAACGGCGAGCCGACACGTGTTCCCTCCAGCCAATGATGGTTTTACATGTGGAAAATCCACATTGGTCAGGGCTGTTAACGGGTTATCGGATCCAAAACCGGACCCAATAGCTTAACGGCGTTACACACATCTGTCCCAACTCGGTCAGACCGAATTGAAGAACTCGGTGAGACCGATTCAGTTCAAAATGTGAACATTAGGAATCTCGGTGGGACCGACAAGATCAAATCGGTGGGACCGATGTGCTAGGTTTATGGCAAAACCTCAGCTCGGTGTGACCGATTGCATGAACTCGGTGAGACCGATTTCAGCAACGAGCAAACAGAGAGTTGGTCAGGCAAACTCGGTGGGTCCGATCGCTCATTTCGGTAAGCCTGAAACATTGCGAAGGGAAACAGAGAGTTTACATTGCGAACTCGGTGGGCCCGATCGCTTATTTCAGTAAGACCGAAACGTTACGAAGGGAAATAGAGAGTTTGCATTGCCATCTCGGTGAGACCGAGATCCCGATCGGTGAGACCATATTGATTACGGTTTCAGTAGTGGCTATGTCAAAGGTACTCAGTGGCGCCGAATAGATCAAATCGGTGGGGCCAAGTTTGACTTTAGGTTTTCGACATATTGGAAATGAGAAAGTGGTTGAGGGCTTTGGAGCATATCACTAAGCACTTTGAGAAAGTTGACCATTAAGAAACACCTCATCCCCTTTCAATAGTATTGGATTTTCCTATGGACTCAATGTGATCTTGTATCACTAGAATAGAAATGAAGAGTCTTGAGCTTTTTCCAATCTTTGTCCTTAGCATTTTGAGGGGTCCACATCTCTAGTCCATGTCATGCCAACCATTGAACTTTCTGAAATATTTAACTTGAATGGGTATTATTTCAATGAGCTATATATTGTTATTAATTACCAAAACCACCCGGGATTAGTTGCACTCTCAGAAGTCCAGTGTCTCCAACTTGGCGGAGTGTGAGGGGCCATGGCTAGTAAGAACTAGAGTGCTGACTGGTTCAAGGGCAGCTTCATCGAAATGGATAAGGAGTGGCATCACGAGTGGTTTTACATCAACGAGCCGCTTGCCCCTGGCCAAACCCAGGTCCTTGCCTTTTCGGCCGGGCCATCGAAGAATCTCAAGTCCTCGAGGGAGAAGAGCATCGTTTGAGGGAACGCATATGAGGCAGAGGCCATGATCAAGAAGATCAAATGGTGGTCTACCACAAGGAACCTGCTGCTCGCCGACATCGTCAACGTCATGCTCAACCAGCACATCCTCCCACTCCAACTCTGGGCTACCGCAATGTGGGAGCATAAACCCGAGGATGCGGGCCACATCACCTCCTTCTTCTGCTCTAGCTTGGCAGCTATGTGGACATGGCTCCACAAGCTGGCCAAGGGCTAGGTACCCAAAGAGGAGGAGGAGCTCGACTTCGAGGATAGCTACGAAGCCCCACGGTGCGAAGCCCCCCGGTAAGTGCTCTAACACACAAGTCTATGTTTTTATTTCCTACACCGAGAGACAGATTTTTAATGAATCGTCTTGCTTAATACTTGAAGAAGTGGTCGGCTTGGGTGCAGAAAGTGCGATGCTCGGACCTGTCGGATCACGGGTTCCGACAAAACCCTTATGGTTCGAACACTGGGGTGCGCAGGAAGATCTCCCCCTTCCCATCCGCGTCCTAGTTCAGCTAAGATCTTACGAACTAACTCGACGAACTCGCAACACAAAGGACACAAGATTTATACTGGTTCGGGCCACCGTTGTGGTGTAATACCCTACTCCAGTGTGGTGGTGTTGGACTGCCTCTTGGGCTGAGGATGAATAGTACAGGGGGAAGAACAACCTCCTGGGGTTCAGGTGTTCTTGTGCTTGGTGGACTTGTGTGTGCTTTGGTCTTTCTCTCTCTGTCCATCTCCGGTTTCGTCTCCTGGCCCCTAGCTATGGTGGTGGCCAGTCCTATTTATAGAGGCCCTGGTCCTCTTCTGAAATGTTGACCGGGAAGGGATCCCACAACGGCCAATCTGAAAGGGGATAGCTAGTACAGCTTATCCTGACAAAAGCAGTCTTCGCCTGCCAGAGGCTCTGGTGGTGACGTCGTCTTGGGCTCCATGGTGACCTCCATCTTGCCGTCCTGCTAGTCTTGGTCTCGTTGCACCAATATGGAAACCTTTGCTTGATGCCTTGATACTCCGCGCATGCGCTTGCCCCCTTAGCACCAAGGTGGAAACAAGGATGTTGCGCGCACTGGCGCCCGCCTGGTCTAGATCGTCATGGCTCACGTCACGAGAACCT
Organism: Triticum urartu; assembly: GCF_003073215.2. Classification (NCBI taxonomy): domain Eukaryota; kingdom Viridiplantae; phylum Streptophyta; class Magnoliopsida; order Poales; family Poaceae; genus Triticum; species Triticum urartu. The sequence goes on along the minus strand of NC_053026.1, from coordinate 173,303,409 downwards.
CACAAGGTTTGCCTGGCCTTGAACTCCTCGCCCCTCGCGAGCCAGCCTAGTGAGGCCGCTCCTGAGGAGGTCTTTGTGTCGTCCGCCTGGCAAGGTTTGGGCCCTCGCGAGCGTCTTGAATGTCTTGTTGATGAAGTTGGGTCGTACGGGCCTGCTCGTAGAGCCACGCCGTGGGCCGCAGGCAGGCAAGTCTAGGGGCCCTCGTTCCCAGAACACCGACAGTAGCCCTCGGTCCCAAGGCGCGCTCGGGCTTGGTTTCGAGGCAAAGCCAAAGGTCAAGTGCAGAGCGCCGCGGGCCCCAATAGCCTGCGGCCTTGGTCGACGTGTGGCGGTTGATTGGACGTGGGCGTCTCCGATTCCCCATGCTGCCTCGGCAACTACCCGACTTGACAAGTCCCTGCGACATCCAAGGAAAACCATCATTACCTGCGATCGTGGGGGGTGCTGGTGGGCCTTCTCCTGGTCTAAATGAGGAAGGGGGCGGAGCCTCCATCGTCCATCTTTCCTCTACCTCTTCTACTTCTTCTCCTTCCTTGCTCCTCTCCTGCTACCAATGGCGCCATCGAGGAGGTTCACTACCGCGGAGAAGGGGAAGGCCCATCACGAGGGGCTTGGCTCTCCGGTGCACAAGCGTGGATGTGGCCGTCCACGCAAGCACACCGCAACCCCAGGCGCGGCCCCGCACAGCCGTGGTGGTGCCGCTTCACGGGGCAGGGGTCGCTCCAGTCGTGGTGGTCCCGTTGATGAAGGGAGACGTGTCGTGGTCGCGCGGCCTCCCCGGCCGTGCTTCCACTCAGCGGAGATGCTGCCAGAGTTCATCGTCTGGTCGGCGAACCCGGTCGGGAACTGGCTTCAGCTCCCGTGCTTCTTCGCTGACGAGCTGCCGGCCTCAGGTCCAGGCGGGCTTTGGCTATAGGCAGACGGCTGCTGCAGCAGGGCTTCCAGGGTCGCGGTCGAGGTGTTCACCGCGGGCAACATAGCCCTGGACCGCGGTTGGCAGACGTTCGCCCGCGCGCGGCCTGGGCAGGCGGTGCACTCTCCACTTCAAGTACAACAGCGACGCGACCCTCTATGTGAGGGTGTTTGGAGAAGATTGTTGCCGCGTCGAGTGCTGCCCCGAGGTGAACGACGGCGAGGAGATGTTCGGCCTTGGCGACGGCCATGACGAGGATGAGGGCGAACCCGCCCTTGGTGCCGACCGCGTCTTGTCCGGCTATGGCACCTCTTCCCCTAGCGACAGCTCCAGCAGTGGTGGCTACGACCAGCCGCCATGCCGCTGTGCACGCTTCGAAGATGGTGGCGGGTCTTCTCGTCGCCGTGCCTCCGTGAAGCGTGAGGAGGGGTCCGGCTGAGCTCGGGAAGGTGCTAGGGCCTGCCCCTATAGACCACTGTAGGCGCCGTTTCTATTTTGTTCTTCTTTTCCTTCCCGCATCATCAAGAAACCAGAATGGGCCCTGGAGGGACGTGTATCAAACTATGATCTCAATTGTTATGTTTTGTTTGTCATTCCTGTGTTGTGTCGCAACATCGTCATTTTATGTAGGGATAACTTAGCTCGACTTGTTTTGAGTGGCCTCCTCCTCACGATGCCCTTTCTTCCTAGTACCTATTAAGGCCTCCTTGACCTGATATGCGCTTAGGAACTGCAAAAAAATCATCAGGAGGTTTATCGTTCACCTGGGGCTTCGTCATAGGTGTCGCTGGCCATGACCCGGAGCCTTGCGTCACGATACCCATGGGGCACGGACTAGGAGAGGTGCGCTAGCTTGTGGGCTCGAATGAGGGTGCCTCGTGAAAATACAAAATGGGGAAGCTCACGAAGGTACCTGTTTATCCCCCTCGCGAGGGAGAGTACAGGTCGACCAAAGAGATGAAGGCAGAAACAGAGGCAAAAAGCAATAAGACGGGACCAGCAAGAGACACCAGAAAGCAAATTTCAATTAAAAGAGGGGCGAGCCAACTTCGGAACGCAAATGAAAATCCGCGTCCGGCACCTAGTCTAGTCTTCGACGTCTTCTCACCAGCGCGGAGCTAAGTGCTGCCACTCGGCGTCGGAGGGAGCCCCCGAGGCCCAAGGCCGGCTCTCCTGAGGCTCCGGGGCATCTACAGCCCCACTCATTATTACGTGAGAGTGTCACGGGCGGTGATTCTTCACAGGCATGGGGCCTTGCTTCACAGGAACTGGGCCTTTCTTCACAGGCACCGGGCCTTCTTCACAGGCACTTGGCCTTTCTTCATGGGTAGAACTTCCGGAGGGGTGTTGGATATTCCAGGCGTTCTGGATGGGTACCCCGTCCTGCGTCTCTAGGTGCGCGGAACCAGGCCTGGAGACGTGGACGACCTTGGATGGTCCCTCCCACATGGGTGAGAGCTTATGCAGCCCCTCCCTGTAGAGCACCCGCCTCAGGACGAGGTCACCCACCTCAAGAGTCCTGGAGCGGACGCTGCAACAGTGGTACTGCCGCAGCACCTGCTGGTATCTTGTCGCCCGTAGTGCAGCTTCGTGGCGACGTTCCTCCACCAGCACGAGGTCCATCCCCCGTGTGGTGTCCTGCTGCGTCTCATCAAATGCTAGGACCCATGCGGAGCGAGGCTAGACCTCGTGAGGGAGGACTTCTTCTGCTCCGTAGACAAGAAAGAACGGGGTTTCACCCGTTGGCTTGGTGGTGGTGGTGCGGATCGACCACATCACGGATTGGAGCTCGTCGTGCCAGCGCCTGCTGCAGGCTTCGAGCTTCTTCGTGAAGGTCCTGGTCTTGAGGCCCCTTAGGACCTCCGCGTTGGCGCGTTCGGCCTGGCCATTGCTCCTGGGGTGTGCTACTAAGGTGTAACAGATCTGCGTTCCAAGGTTATCACAATATGACTTGAAGAGATTACTAGTGAACTGCGAGCCGTTATCGGTGATGATGCGGTTTGGAACCCAAAACGGCTCACGAGGCCCTTAATGAACTTGACCGCAAAGCCAGCTAGGATGGCGCGGACGACTTCAACCTCCGGCCTGTAACATCTGAAATTTTCAATTTGGAATGTTATATAATAGATCATCACTGCATATCATATTTATTTGCATTTTGGGTTGATCCTAGAAATTCTACGCAACTCAAGGACCCTTGGAGAGAGTTGGGGATTTCGTTATTTTCATATTTGAGTTTTCTCAAATTTTGAAAATAGGATCATTTGATTTTATTTATTTTATCTTCAATTATTTCTATTATAAGAATATGAGAGAGGGAATAAAATGACTTTCCCAAAATAAAGAAATATTGAGGATTTAATAAAAAATCAAATAAGGTTTTATTCTGGAGTTTTTCGTGGTTTTATTTGACTTTAGGAAAAATTGCACGTTTTTGAAAAATTGCATTTAGGGCCAAGAAAATGTTCATCCTGTTCTAAATATTTTATTTGGACGGTGAAAATTTGTTTGGGCAATTTTAGATTTTTATTTATTTTTATTATCATCACTGCCTCCCTCGCCGAGCTTCCGCCGAACTCGGAGTCTGAGCCGGGCACGCGCCGCCGACCCCCTCCCCAAGCAAGGCCGCCGACCCCCTCCCTCCTTAAATAGCCACCCGCCGCCAGCCGCCGCAAGTCGCCCCGCGCCGCCTACCGCCGCCCGCCGCCTACCGCCGCCCGCCGCCGCTGCTACCCACCGCCGCCGCCGGAACCCCACCGGACCGAGCCGAGGTAGTCGCCCCACCGCCCGGTTTTCTGAGAAAAACTGATTCGGTTTTTTTGAAAACCCTAGTTTTTGTTTTTTAAATAGATCAGTTTTTTCTGGTTTATTTATTTACCGAGCGTTCGCTCATCCGTTCGTTTTAACGAACGCGTTCATCGTTTAGTTCCAGAAAACGAATGTTCATTCGTTATTCTGTTCGTCGTTTTTCTTTTTTCTCGGATTATTCCGCGATTATTTCTGATCTGATTTTCATTCTAGATTAACTTTTCGCTTGTTTATGGGAATCAGGTGATTCAAGCGCCTGGAGTTTCGTCTCGAAACCCTTTTTCTGTTTAACCAACTCAAACATGTTTTTGCCTCTATAAAATTTGGCCTAGATCCAGAATAGTAAACGAAGCTTGTTTCTTTCGCCGTTTGTCTTTCGTTGCTTCGTTTGATTTGATTCTTTTTGCCAACTGGAGTTCTTAAGTTGAACTATCTGGTTAGATCTCTTATTCGAGTTTTACCTGTGCATTAGATGAGCACTTATTGTATGCTTGTTTGTTTGTGATAGAGTACCTGGAGTGCGCCGCTTGCTACTTCGAATCGCTAGGTTTTGTGGATCATCAGCAAGGCAAGTAACACTTTGATCATACCTCCTACTACCCAGTTTTTATTGCATTAGATCAATCCTCACACTATTGCATGATTAGAAATAAATTGTGGGTTTGGGAAGTAGATGAGGTAGTACCTATTACCTATTTTATTATCAAACCTTTGGGAGTTACTTCTACGTTTGCTTGTTATGCCATGCTATGCTAGTAGACGTGGATTGGGTGAGTGTATCCATGACAGATGTGAGATTGTTAAACTAATGGTTTACTTAAGGTGGCAACCTAAACACACATCTAGGTGGATTGAGGCACCTGGGTATTCCAGCGATTGCCTGTTTTTCTTTTGGACTGCCACCCATGCTCAAAGGGATCATGAGATTATTCTACTGGAAACTTCCGTGTGCAGCCACAAGCTACAATGGGCTCTAGAATAGTTGACTAAGTCGTGCGAACTCTTACAGTGGTAGACTAGCAGATGTAGGGGATGTAGGTTGGTACGGTCTACCTGTTCGTAAGGTGCAAGCGCTTCTGAAAGACTATGTCTCAGTCATCCATTTCTCAAACATCATGTAGTGCGAGAATCCTAACGGAGGAAATCGAGTCTTGTGGGGAAAAGTGCACAAACCTCTACAGAGTGTATAAACTAATCATGGTTAGCCGTGTCCCCGGTTATGGACATCTTGAGTATCTAGTACTTGGATTATCATGTGAATCTCATCATGTTACTCTAAAATAATTTTGTTGGGTTTTAATGTTGATGCTTAATTGCGATTGAGAGGGTGTCTACACTCTCAATGTTTAACAACTACCATGATAGTAAAATAAAATTTATTCATTTGCAGTAGGGAAAAATTGGCTTTACGCAAAACTGTAACCATAGAGCTTTCCACCAGCCAAATATGCATGTATTATAGCCTTATTCTTTCATTGCTCTCTATGTGTTACTTTGCCAGCATATTCCATGTGCTGACCCGTTTTGGGCTGCAACGTTCATGTTGCAGACTTTTCAGACGAGGAGTAAGGCGCCTTTAGGTCGTGGTTCTATACTCAGTGATGCCGTTGGAGTTGATGGACTCACTTATCTTCCAAGCCTTCCGCTGTTATCATTATTAGATGGCCTTAAGCCATATTTTTTGTAATAAGTTCTCTTTTGAGACACTCGATGTAATAAGTGTGTGATTGCTACTCTGTTATAAATCCTTCAAGTACTATGTGGTGTCAGCATTACTGATCCAGGGATGACACCGGAGCACAGAGATTGGACTGTTTGATGTCTGGTCGCTACAAGATGGTATCAGAGCACACACTGATTGTAGGACACGACCACTAAGCTAAAGCCCTAGATCACTACTCACTCTTCTCATTCTAACTCCTCATCTTTTCTACTCTTTTAGGATGGCGGATGCAAGGAACTTGTTCACACAATCGGATATGATACACCCTTTGGACGTCACCTGAAGGAAGTCACTAAGTACCTGAACATCGGAGTACCAAGCTTCACCGGAACCTACAACGCCACTTTACCTGAATAGGAGCGCTGGATGATACAAGTTCAAGTTCCAGGAAGGACGTTCATGCCAGTCACCGAGCCCATAGAGTTTTCCTTTGATGCACCAACCTGGAGTGTAGGAAAGAGCATGGCAGCTCACATCGCCATGGGACGTATTGGAGAAGTTTACTGCAATGATCTCAAGGATACTATCTACCATATTTGTGGGCGCCGAGATGAGCACTGGGAGATGATCAACACCAAGAAGGATAGATCAATTGCAGATTTTATCCAGGAGTTAAACCAACACATTCAACGTCAGGAGAACAAGATGTGCGCCGACATGATAGATCTGAAAAAGGCGAGGACAAGAATCAAGGAACTCGAGGAAGAACTCAAGGCTACACGTGAAGATTATGAAGAGGAAATCGAAGTACTAGTGGAGAAGAATGACGATTTGATCAAGAAGATCAGAATATTCATGGGAGGCCTTACACCAGTAGAAGATGACGAAGAACCCAAGGAGATTTGCCCTGAAGACTACATCCTCATCGACGACACCGACTCGGATCCAGATGATAGTGATGATGACTATGTTGATGAAGCTGGAGCAGATATCATGGAGTCTGCAACCGAAGAATATTTTTAGTAGGCCACCTCATGAGTAGTAGTAGTCCACCATGTAAATATAGTAGTCCGAGCACTTTTGCGATAGTTAGATCGATTGTATGCCCTTGTTTGATTGAATGAAGTGAATTGTTTGCTTTCGCCTCATGTGCATATGGGTAGTGTTTTCTCTTTAGACCCCCTCTATTCTTAAACCTCATCTTTTCTAAACCCTCAGATGCCTCCGAGACATGACCCCGGATTTACCTTCCCACCGGAGCTCACTCAGTTGATCTAGTAGCAGAACACATTGATGCAGTTGCTAGTCCAGAATCAGAATGAGGGGAACAACAACAACAACCCACCACCACCACCCCCTTTTGATCACTTAGCCCGTTTTCTTAGGCTGAATCCGTCGTTGTTCTCTAGTAGCACCGAGACGATAGTAGTAGATAATTGGCTCCGTAAGATAGCAAGGGAGTTGACCACAGCAGGATGCACAGATGCGGAAAAGGTGAAGTTTGCCGCATGTTAGCTTGAAGGACCCGCAGAATCATGGTGGGAGAATTTCACAGCCACTCTCCCTATCGACACTATCACATGGGACCAGTTTCAGCAAGCTTTCCGTACTGCCCATGTTTTAGCAAGAGCTATGGCCATGAAGAAGCGTGAGTTTGGCAACTTGCGCCAAGGAGGACGGACAGTTGGCCAGTATGTGGAGGACTTTAGTAAGCTAGCACGTTATGCCCCAGATGACATTGCTACGGATGCGGCTAAACAGGAGAAGTTTCTGGAAGGACTGCATGATGAGTTGAGCATGCAGTTGATGGTAGCAACCTTCAACAACTACCAGGAGTTGGTAGATCATGCTCTTATGATTGAAGGGAAGCAGCAGCAGATTGAGAACCGCAAGAGGAAGTATGGACAAGGGAAGTACAATTCTGGAGCTCAGCAAAAGCCACATTTTACCCCTAGACCGGGAGGACACTTTCAACATACCCATGGAGGAGGTAGCTCGCACAATCATAATGACCCCATGAATGGTAATGGGAATGGAGGAAGCAACGGCCAGAACCGTACCAACCCATCAACCCCAGCCAAGAGAGACCTGAGCCAAGTCACTTGCTCTAAGTGCCAGAAGACCAGACATTACGGCAATGAATGTCCTGAATCCCAGAATGGAAATGGCAATGGAAGCTCAGGGAAGAAGCCGAACCCTTTCAATAGGGGACAGGTGAACCACGTTAACGTGGAGAAGGTTGAAGAGCAGCCGGATGCAGTAATCGTTAGGTTTTTGGTTAAGTCATTTACTGCACTCGTTCTTTTTGATATTGGTGCATCGCATTCCTACATCTCAAGGGGATTTGTGGATAAGTATAAACTGCCAACCCAAGCCCGTAGGTCACCCATGTTAGTAACCTCACCTGGAGCAGAGTATATGGCTAGTCTATGGTGTGATCGGTTACCATTAAGGATTGGTAACTACGTATTTCCCTCAGACCTAATAGTATTGGAATCTCAAGGATTGGATGTGATATTAGGCATGAATTGGTTATCGAAGTATGAAGGGAATATTGAATGCGCCAGTAAGTCAATTTTGCTTACAACGCCAGAAGGAAGAAGGATCAAGTATGTATCCCGGCATGTGCCGAAGAGGACTCAAGTAAATTCCCTAACAGGAGTTGTGCAGGAGGAAGTACCAGTGGTAAAGGATTTCCCTGACGTATTTCCAGAGGAGTTGCCAGGCATGACACCGGATAGAGATATTGAGTTTTTGATTGAGCTTTTGCCAGGCACAGGGCCAATATCTAAGAGACCATACAGGATGCCCGCAAAGGATTTGGAGGAGACTAAGAAGGAGATTAAAGAGTTATTGGATAAGGGTTATATTCGCCCAAGTTCTTCACCTTGGGGATCGCCGGTACTTCTAGTGGAGAAGAAGGATGGATCGTTAAGGATGGTTGTTGATTATCGAGGATTGAATGAAGTAACCATCAAGAATAAGTACCCACTACCGATGATCAATGATCTGTTTGATCGATTGCAAGGAGCTAAGGTATTTTCCAACATCGATCTCCGATTAGGATACCATCAGCTAAAGATTCGAGAACAGGATATACCTAAGACGACATTTACCACCAGGTATGGGCTGTACGAGTATACCGTTATGTCATTTGGTTTGACTAAGGCACCAGCATATTTTATGAACATGATGAATGAAGTATTTATGGAGTTCTTGGACAAGTTCGTCGTAGTATCCATTGATGATATCCTAGTTTACTCGAAGAACGAAGAGGAGCGTAAGGAGCATTTGCGTTTGGTACTTGGAAAGCTCAGAGAACATTAGTTATATGCCAAGTTTAGCAAATGTGAGTTTTGGTTGAAGGAAGTTGGATTCCTCGGACACGTTATATCTGGAGAAGGTATAGCGGTAGATCCCACCAAGGTTGACACTGTGACAAATTGGGAAGCCCCAACAACAGTTGGAGATATCCGGAGTTTTCTTGGACTTGCAGGATACTACTGGAGATTCATTGAAAACTTCTCGAAGATTGTGAAGCCTATGACAGAGTTGTTGAAGAAGGATACCAAGTTCAAATGGACTGAAGAGTGTGAGGCCAGTTTCCAGGAGTTGAAGAAACGTTTGGTTACATCACCAGTGTTGATTTTGCCGGATCAGACAAAGGATTATGAGGTGTATTGCGATGCTTCATGTCGAGGACTTGGAGCAGTGCTTATGCAGGAAGGAAGAGTTGTTTCATATGCCTCACGACAGCTTAAGCCTCATGAGTTGAATTATGCCATGCATGATTTGGAGTTAGAAGTCGTAGTGCATGCGTTGAAGACTTGGAGACATTTTCTCATTGGAAACCATTGTGAGGTGTACACGGATCACAAGAGTTTGAAGTATATCTTCACGCAAAAGGAGTTAAATCTCAGGCAGAGGAGATGGTTGGAGCTCATCAAGGATTATGACATGAGATTGCATTATCATCCCAGAAAGGCTAACGTAGTAGCTGACGCATTGATCCATAAAAGCCATGTCAACACCCTAATGACGGGAGATTTACCAAGAGAGTTAGCCGAGAATCTTCATGAGCTATGTTTGGAGATAGTTCCGAGAGGCTATGTAGCAGCATTGGAGATTCAGTCTACTTTGATGGATAAGATAAGAGAAGCTCAAAGGACTGACAAGGAGATCACTTCTATTAAGGAGAAAATGAGCAAAGGAAAAGCTAAAGGATTTCATGAGGATGAGCACGATACCCTATGGTTTGAAGACCGTGTTTATGTGCCCAATGACCCAGAGATTAGGAAGTTGATTCTGCAAGAGGCCCATGATTCACCATATTCGATTCACCCAGGAAATACCAAGATGTATCTAGATTTGAAGGATACTTTCTGGTGGACTGGAATGAAAAAGGATATTGCGGAGTATGTAGCAGTTTGTGATGTATGTCAGAGAGTAAAGGCAGAGCATCAGAAACCAGCCGGATTGCTACAGCCATTGCCAATACCCGAATGGAAGTGGGATAAGCTAGGCATGGATTTTATTACGGGATTGCCCAGAACTCATTCAGGATATGACTTGATTTGGGTAGTAGTCGATCGTTTGATAAAGGTAGCTCATTTCATCCCAGTGAAGACTAATTATACTAGTGCCAAGTTGGCAAAGATATACATGACCAGGATCGTATGTCTGCATGGAGTTCCAAGGATCATTGTATCAGATAGAGGAACCCAGTTTACCTCAAAGTTCTGGAATCGGTTGCACAAAACTTTGGGTACCAGGCTAGAATTCAGTACAGCTTTCCGTCCGCAGACAGATGGACAGGCCGAGAGAGTCAATCAGATTTTGGAGGATATGCTGAGAGCTTGTGCGCTAGATTATGGATCTAGTTGGGACCATAGTTTTCCATATGCAGAGTTCTCTTACAATAACAGTTATCAATCTAGTTTGAAGATGGCCCCTTTCAAAGCATTGTACGGAAGGAGGTGCAGAACCCCGTTGTCATGGGGTGAAGTTGGAGACCGACAGTTGTTTGGACCAGATCTGATTAAGGAGTCTGAGCAGAAGGTGAAATTGATTCGCAATAGGCTCAAGGTAGCCCAGTCCAGGTAGAAGAGCTACGCAGATTCTAAACGCAAGGAGACAGTTTACGAAGTCGGAGACCGAGTTTATCTTCGAGTATCTCCACTTTGAGGAGTTAAGCGCTTTGGAGTTAAGGGAAAGTTAGCGCCATGTTTTGTAGGACCATACAAGGTTTTGGAGCGTATGGGAGAAGTAGCCTACAAGTTGGAATTACCTGAAGGATTGTCAGGAGTGCATGACGTGTTCCACGTTTCCCAGTTAAAGAAGTGCCACGCGGAGATGGCTGATATACCGCTAAGAGATACAGTGCCGCTGGAAGCGATTCAATTGGACAGTGATTTGACCTATGAGGAGAAACCAGTTAAGATTCTTGAGTATGCCAGCCAAGTAACCCGCAGCAAGGTTATCAAGTTTTGTAAAGTTCATTGGAGCCACCACACGGAGGATGAAGCCACCTGGGAGCGAGAGGAAGATTTGCTGAAGGACCACCCTCATCTATTTTCTAGCCAACCCGAATCTCGAGGGCGAGATTCATCTTAACGGGGGTAGGTTTGTAACATCCCAAATTTTCAATTTGGAATGTTATACAATAGATCATCACTGCATATCCTATTTATTTGCATTTTGGGTTGATCCTAGAAATTCTACGCAACTCAAGGACCCTCGGAGAGAGTTAGGGATTTCGTTATTTTCATATTTGAGTTTTCTCAAATTTTGAAAATAGGATCATTTGATTTTATTTATTTTATCTTAAATTATTTCTATTATCAGAATATGAGAGAGGGAATAAAATGACTTTCCCAAAATAAAGAAATATTGAGGATTTAATAAAAAAATAAAATAAGGTATTATTTTGGAGTTTTTCGTGGTTTTATTTGACTTCAGGAAAAATTGCACGTTTTCAAAAATTGCATTTAGGGCCAAGAAATTGTTCATCCTGTTCTAAATATTTATTTAGACGGTGAAAATTTGTTTTGGCAATTTTAGATTTTTAGTTATTTTTCTAGAATTTTTCTTACTTTCGACGAAATTGTTTTTTTAAACCCCCGCGCCTGGCTGGGTCAAAGGCCCAGCCGAGGCAGGCCGGCCCGCCAGGCCACCGCCTCCCTCGCCGAGCTGCCGCCGGACTCGGAGTCCGAGCCATGCACGCGCCGCCGACCCCCTCCCCAAGCAAGGCCGCCACCCCCTCCCACCTTAAATAGCCACCCGGGCCCCCCCTGGAACCCCGAGCCGCCGCCCGCCACCAGCCGCACGCTGCCTGCGCCGCCCGCCGCCGCACACAGCCCCGCCGCCAGCCGCCGCACGCCGCCCCGCGCCACCTTCCGACGCCCACCACCGCCGCCGGAACCCTGCCGGACCGAGCCGAGGTAGCAGCCCCGCGGCCCGGCTTTTGAGAAAAACCGATTCGGTTTTTTTAAAACCCTAGTTTTTGTTTTTTAAATAGATCGGTTTTTTCGGTTTATTTATTTAGCGAGCGTTCGCTCATCCGTTCGTTTTAATGAATGCATTCATCATTTAGTTCCAGAAAATGAACGTTCGTTCGTTGTTCTATTCGTCATTTTTCTTTTTTCTCGTATAATTCCGCGATTATTTCTGATCGCGATTTCTGATCCGATTTTCGTTCTAGTTTAACTTTTCACTCGTTTTTCAGAATCAGGCGATTCAAGCACCTAGAGTTTCGTCTCGAAACCCTCTTTCCGTTTAACCAACTCAAACAAGTTTTTTCCTCTGTAAAATTTGACCTAGATCTAGAATAGTAAACGAAGCTTGTTTCTTTCGCCGTTTGTCTTTCGTTGCTTCGTTTGATTTGATTCTTTTTGCCAACCGGAGTTCTTAAGTTGAACTATCTATTTAGATCTCTTATTCGAGTTTTACCTGTGCATTAGATGGGTACTTATTGTATGCTTGTTTGTTTGCGATAGAGTACCCTGAGTGCGCCGCTTGCTACTTCGAATCGCTAGGTTTTGCGCATCATCAGCAAGGCAAGTAACACATTGATCATACCTCCTACTACCCAGTTTTTATTGCATTAGAGCAATCATCACACCATTGCATGATTAGGATCTAATTAAATTGTAGGTTTTGGAAGTAGATGAGGTAGTACCTATTACCTGTTTTATTATCAAACCTTTGGGAGTAACTTCTACATTTGCTTGTTATGCCATGCTATGCTAGTAGACGTGGATTGGGTGAGTGTATCCATGACAGATGTGAGATTGTTTAATTAATGGTTTACTTAAGGTGGCAACCTAAACACACATCTGGGTGGATTGAGGCACCTGGGTATTCCAGCGATTGCCTGTTTTTCTTTTGGACCGCCACCCAGGCTTAAAGGGATCATGAGATTATTCATACTAGAAACTTCCGTGTGCAGCCACAAGCTACTATGGGCTCTAGAATAGTTGACTAAGTCATGCGAACTCTTACAGTGGTAGACTAGCAGATGTAGGGGATGTAGGTTGGTACGGTCTACCCGTTTGTAAGGTGCAAGTGCTTTTGAAAGACTATGTCTTGGTCATCCGTTTCTCAAACATCATGTAGTGCGAGAATCCCAACGGAGGAGATCGAGTCTTATGGGGAAAAGTGCGCAAACCTCTGCAGAGTGTATAAACTAATCATGGTTAGCCGTGTCCCCGATTATGGACATCTTGAGTATCTAGTAGTTGGATTATCATGTGAATCTCATCATGTTACTCTAAATTAATTTTGTTGGGTTTTAATGTTGATGCTTAATTGGGATTGAGAGGGTGTCTACACTCTCAATGTTTAACAAGTACCATGATAGTTAAATAAAATGTATTCCTTTGCAGTAGGTAAAAATTGGCTTTACGCAAAACTGTAACCATAGAGCTTTCCACTAGCCAAATATGCATGTAGTATAGTCGTATTCTTTCATTGCTCTCTATGTGTTACTTTGCTAGCATATTCCATGTGTTGACCCGTTCCGGGCTACAACGTTCATGTTGCAGACTTTTTAGACGACGAGTAAGGTTCCTTTAGGTCATGGTTCTATACTCTATGATGCCGTTGGAGTTGATGGACTCACTTATCTTCCAAGCCTTCCGATGTTATCGTTATTAGATGGCCTTAAGCCATATATATTGTAATAATTTCTCTTTTGAGACACTCGATGTAATAAGTCTGTGATTGCTACTTTGTTGTAAATCCTTCAAGTACTGTGTGGTGTCAGCATTACTGATCTAGGGATGATACCGGAGCACAGAGATTGGACTGTTTGAGGTCTAGTCGCTACACGGCCACTTAGTGAACTTGTCGATGGAGATGTAGAGGTATCGATAGCCCCCAGGCACCCGAAGAAACGGGCCCAGAATATCCAGCCCCCAGACTGTGAATGGCCACGAGAGTGGAATGGTCTGGAGGCCCTGAGCTGGCTGATGGATTTGCTTGGGATGGAATTGGCAGGCCTCGCAGGACTTCACCAGCTCAGCCACGTTGTTGAGTGCCGTAGGCCAGTAGAATCGACTTCAGAATGCCTTGCCGATGAGGGTTCGCGACAATGAGTGGTGCCCACAGTCCCCGCCATGTATGTCAGCTATTAGCTTTTTCCCCTGTTCCTTGGAGATACAATGCAGTGAAACGTCATTTGGTCGCTTCCTTTATAACTCACCGTCCCGGATGCAGTATGTTGTGTCCTGACGGGCCACGCGCCCCGCGTCCTCCTCCTTCTCTGGCAACATCCCTTGCAACAGGTATTCCTTGAATTCCTTGGTCCAACATCCCTCCTGGGGCTCGAGCACCAGGAGTAGGCGCGGGGACACAGGCCGGGGCTCCTGTGGCAGGCGGCTGCGGGAGTTCCTCCTGAGGTCGGGACACAGGCCGGGGCTCCTGTGGTAGGCGGCTGCGGGAGTTCCTCCCGAGGCTGAGCTGTTCTTGAAAGCGGTGGTGTTGTTGATGGCTTGAAGAGCCGCTCCTCGAAGACGCCAGGCTCCTGGGGCTGTCGCTCGGATGCCCTTCTGGCGATGTCGTCAGCTTCCTTATTGGTGCCACGGGGCACGTGCTGCAACTCCAGGCCCAGAAATTGCTTCTCCATCTTGCGCACCTCCGCGAGGTATGCTTCCATATGCTCGTCCTTCGGCTCGTATACCCTGTTGGAGAAGTTGACGAGGAGCCGTGAGTCGCCCCTGATAGTGAGGCGCTTCACCCCCAGCGCCGTCGCGGCCTTCAGGCCGGCTATGAGGCCTTCGTATTCTGCAATGTTGTTGGAGACCTTCTCGCCCTGCTGGAAGCAGAGCTGCATGGCGTAGTAGAGTTTGTCCTGAGTGGGCGAGATGAGCACTACTCTGGCCCCCGCACCCTGGCGCATGAAGGCACTATCGAAATACATGACCCAGCCGTCAGGCGCCTCGCTTCCCGGCGAGAGGGACCGGTCTTCGCCTTCCTCAAGCACCAGGGTGTCTGTCCGTTCTGCCACTAAATCAGCGAGCACGGTCTCTTGATGACCCTGGTAGTACTGAACTCCAACTAGAAAGCTTGTAACTCGATGTTCCATTCAGTGACTCTTCCAGGAGAGTTGGGGCTCCTGAGCACTCTCTCCAATGGGTAAGCTGAGACGACCTTGATGGGGTGGCCCTGGAAGTAGTGCTGCAGCTTTCGCGAGGCCACTAGGAGCGCGAGTAGGAGCTTCTGAGGCATGGGGTACGATGCTCTTGCATCCCAAAAGACCGTGCTGACGAAGTATATCGGGTGCTCGACGAGGGTAGGCGCGCTAAGGAGGCTTGCGCCCTCCTGGAGTTGGGGTACCTCCCGAGGAGAGGGGACCCTAATGCTTGATCGCTAGTTGGGGCCTTCGTGGGTTGGGGGTGTCGTCCTGCTGAGCCCGATCCCTGCCGCTGCTGCTGAGGCCCTTGTGACGCCCTTCTCTGCTGGAGGCGTGGCACGTCGCGATGCACCCTTGGCTTGGTGTTCTTCCCGAACCGCCACCAGAGCCGCGTTGGCTGAGTATGGGGTGGCGGCAAGATAGAGAACTAGGGGCTCGCGAGGTCGCGGCGCCACCATCACTGGAGGGCTGGTTAGGTATCTCTTGAGGTCTTGAAAAGCTTGGTTAGCCTCTAGGGTCCACTCGAACAGGCCCTTCTTTTTCGTCATCTTGAAGAATGGTAGGGTGCGCTCTCCCAGCTTGGAGATGAAGCACCCCAACGCAGTCACCTGACCAGCCAACTTCTACATTTCCTTGAGGGTCTGCGGTGGACTCATGTCTTCAATGGCCTTGACCTTCTCTGGGTTGGCCTCGATCCCCCTGTGGGACACCAGGAAACCCAGCAGCTTGCTGGAAGGGACGCCAAACACGCATTTCTCTGGGTTGAGCCACAAGTCCACCTAGCGAAGGCTTTCAAAGGTCTCCTCCAGGTCTTGGATGAAGGTCCCCGCCTCCTGAGACTTCACCATGATGTCGTCGAAGTAGGCTTCAACGTTTCTCAGAGCTGCTGCCCTAAGGCGATGTGCATGAGCCGCTGGAAGGTTGCGCCCGCGTTGCACAGGCCGAAGGCATGCATGTGTAGTAGTACACCCCACACGGGGTCAGGAAGTCCATCTTCTCCACATCTTCTACCGCCATCTTGATCTGGTGATATCCTGAGAACGCATCCAGGAAGCATAGCAAGTCGCACTCGGCGGTGGAGTCGACGACCTAGTCGATCCGTGGAAGCGGGAATGAATCTTGGGGCCAGGCCTTGTTGAGGTTGGTGAAGTTGACGCACATCCGCTCCTTCCCGCCTTTCTTGAGGATGACGACGGGGTTTGCCAGTCACTCGGTGTACCGAACCTCGCATATGACACCCGCAGCCTCCAACATGCGGGTTTCTTGGACGATGAAACCTTGCTTCTCCGTGGACTGCTGCCTCGCCTTTTGCTTCACGGGGCGTACGTTGGGTCACACCTTCAGGTGGTGCTCTATTACCACCCTTGGGACCCCTACCAGCTGATCGGGCTCCCAGGCGAACACTCCCTTGTTTGCGCGTAAGAACCTCACTAGTGCCTCCTCCTGACCAGGCTCAAGGTTGGTGCCTATGGTAAAGGTTGCCCCTGAGGACCCTTCCTCCTCGACCGGCACTTGCTTGCTTCCTGCCTTGTCCTGAGTGAAGAACTGCTTCTTCTTGGTTGGTGCGGCTCCCTTGGCCTTGGAGGTCTCTGCGTCGGTGGGCCGTGCTTTCGCGGCGGCCTTGAGGGTAAGCTTGAGCGCCGCCAGGGCCTCCTTGGCATACCCCTTGATGGTGAGGACACCTTCGCTCCCCGACATCTTCATGAGGTTGTAAGCAGGATGGGTTGCTTCCATGAACTAGGACAGAGCTGGGTACCCGAGGATGGCGTTGTACGGGAGGCCGATGCAGGCGTTGTCGAAGTCGATGAGCTCGGTGCGGTAGTTGTCGCGCATGCCGAACGTCACGGGGAGGCAAATCTACCCCGGGGAGCGGACGGAGACTCCACCAATCCCTGAGAAAGGCTTGCTGGGGCGGAGCCGCTCAATTGGTACGTGAAGAAGGCTGAAGGCCTCGACGGAGATCATGTTGAGGCCGGCACCGCCTTTGATGACCGTCTTGGTGATGGATACGTGGCAGATGGTGGGCTCCCACAGCATCGGGAGCGCACCCGAGCCGACGGTGGAGGCGAGATGATCCTCTGAGTCGAAGGTGAGGTCGGCCTCAAGTGCAGCCCAGCCAGGCGAAGCCCCCGGGTGCTTGGAAGCGGCGCCGATCTGGCGAAAGTACGGCTTGACATGCCGATCTAAGGGTGGTGCTTGCGAACCGCCAAGGAGAGCTGCGACGATGGGGGCCGCCGGTTCCCCGAAGTGAGCGATGAAGAGGTTACGCAGCTCCTCCCAGGTGGCGATAGAAGACTCCGGCAAATGGAGTAGCCAGGCGCGCGGCGCGCCTACAAGGGCCATTGGGAACCAATTGGCCATGATCTTGTCGTCGCCCCCGGCTTCCAGAACGGCCTCCTCGTACGCCAGCAGGAAAGCCGATGGGTCTGCCGTGCTGTCATAGCACGGTGGCATCTCTGGCTTGAACTTGGGTGGCCACTGCACCTGCCGCAAGGCGGGGGCAAGGGCTCGGAGCCCCCGAGTGCCACTGTGGGCACCGGTAGATCCAGCTAGAGAAGCACCCACCATGGGGGAGCAGGTGTGGAGATGGTGGAGTGCGAATCGACGGAAGAAAGACTCCGGTGCACCCCTACCTGGCGCGCCTAATGTCGGATCACGTGTTCCGACAAAACCCTTAAGGTTCGAACACTGGGGTGCATGCAAAGATCTCCCCCCTACCGATCCGCGTCCTAGTTCAGCTAAGATCTTTCGAACTAACTCGACAAACTCGCAACACAAAGGACACAAAATTTATACTGGTTCGGGCCACCGTTGTGGTGCAATACCCTACTCTAGTGTGGTGGTGGTGGATTGCCTCTTGGGATGAGGACGAATAGTACAGGGGGGAAGAACAACCTCCTGGGGTTGAGGTGTTTTTGTGCTTGGTGGACTTGTGTGTGCTCTAGTCTTTCTCTCTCTCTGCATCTCTGGTTTCATCTCCTGTCCCCTAGCTATGGTGGTGGCTAGTCCTATTTATAGAGGCCCTGGTCCTCTTCCCAAATATTGAGTGGGAATGGATCCCACAATGGCCAATTTGAAAGGGGACAGCCAGTACAACTTATCCTGACAAAAGCAGTCTTCGCCTGCCAAAGGCTGTGGTGGTGACGCCGTCTTGGGCTCCATGGTGACCTCCGTCTTGCCGTCCTGCTGGTCTTGGTCTCGTTGCACCAATGTGGAAACCTTTGCTTGATGCCTCAGTACTCTACGCCCGTGCTTGCCCCCTTACCACCAAAGAGGAAACAAGGACGATGCGCGCGTTGGCGCCCTCCTGGTCTCGATCATCATGGCTCATGTCATGAGAAGCTCGCGAGGTTTGCCTGCCCTTGAACTCTCCGCCTCTTGTGAGCCAGCCTAGTGAGGCCGCTCCTAAGGAGGTCTTGTGTTGTCCGCCTCGCGAGGTTTGGCCCCTTGCGAGGGTCTTGAATGTCTTGTTGATGAGGTTGGGTCATACGGGCCCGCTCGCAGAGCCACGCCATGGGCCGCCGGCAGGCAAGTCTGGGGACACTAGTTCCCAGAACGCCGACAGGACCCACTACCAAAGGAACCAAGAACCCCCTACTCACAATGCTCCTGGTCGAGGAGCTGGACATGGTGGTCCCTAAGGGGCCGAAGTCCTGAAAGGGGAGGGCGGTCTTCAAAATCAAGAGACCTCGGTCATCCGGTCCGAGGAGACCCATACCCCCGCCATGCATGAGGATGCGGGCGATGATGGGGAGAAGGAGGACCCTCCCCTCAAAGGGAAGAGGGCGACATCAGAGGACGCTGAAGCTGGAACATGATCCAAAGGCCAGAAGAGGATGAAGGGAAGCTCGTCCGGGGCCGTCGGCAAGTCGTTGGGGAAGATTGTGCTCTTCAATGAGTCGGAAAATGACCCCCTTACTTTGGGGAGGAAGAAACTGGCGTCCCAAGGGTACATTCATGTTTTCCTATTTTATGCATCATCAAATCTTTATTTTTTAGCAAGAGTCAGGTTACGCTAGCTTCTCTCAACAGTCCAACGAAGGGGACAAGATCCTCGAGGTCGTCAAGGAGGGGCCGGGCTAGTCATTGGCCTAGCCGGCGTCCACTCCAACTCCAGCGCCGTAGATGGAGACCGCCATGCCCAACACCTAGGTGATAGGGTCTAAGGTCTTACCACCCCCACCTCCCCCTCAAAGGCTGGCTAGTGTGGGGTGGGCCGAAGAGATGGGGCAGCCTTAGTAGGCTCCTCCCTCAAGGAAGAGCACTACGTCATGGTGTGCACTGCACTTTAGGGCTTCTCTTCCGCGAAGACCAGAATGCGGGAGGCCTTTAAGGGCCTCATTACGAGATTCGAGGTACACTCCCGTCCTTATGTCAAAATAATTTATTTGTTTGAGTTTGTAGATTTATGTAGCTGTCCGGGAACATCTCCTTACGGCCTTATAAACTGTCTGGCCAGTGAGTAGCCCCCATGCCCAATGGTTGTTTCCAGAAACTGTTGTTGGGGTCGTATAAAAGTAGGAGCTTGATGTGCAGCCCCAGGATGTTGCCTAATACATCAGGCGATTGTCTTGAAGTTTCGATAAGTTGATAGTGGGGCTTATATAAAAGAGCTATGTTTGCGGGTTTTTACCTCGCCTTCGAACTCTTTCCCAGAGGAGATTACAGAGGTAAGACGGACGCTCGAGAGGTCCCAGGAGGACCTCAACTAGATGAACAAATGGTTCGAGTAGTCTCAAGGTAAGCGCCCAATATTTAGATGTTACTTCAGATAAGAAAAAGGCTTGCTATCTTTTGTTGTGAATTGGGAGCTAATGCCGAATAGTTTGAATGACAGCAGCGTTCGCCCAGGTTGAGGGGCTCAAGGCCGAGCTCAAGAAAGCTCGACAGGAGGTAGAGCAGGAAAAGGCTGGAACCGTGAAGGCAGATAAGGCCTGGGCTGCCAAGAAGGTGGCTGGGGAGAAGGACCGGGCATGGGTCCTAGAGATCGTGGAGACCCTAAAAGGCATGTTTGAAGCATGCAACAAACTTCAGGTGGAGGAGAAGCAAGCACAGGAAGAGCTCAAGAAGCTTCAGCTTGCACACTTCAAGTTCCAGACCACAGCCCAGGCTGATAGCGAGGTGCTCCAACAAGTGGAGCAAATCGCCTCGGATAAGCCGTATTTATTGTAGTGTGTGTTTGGCAGCAAAGGGTCCATTGAGGTCTGCTAGTTGTGGCGTTCCGCAGAGGTCTTCGCGGATCTTTCGAAGAGTGTCATGGACGCTATCCCGCACTTCGACCAATTGGAAGGTCATGAGGCGAAGCAGGCATTCTGGTGGCAGTTTCTAGAGTCGCCATCCTCATAGTTGCTGAATCATCAACTGAAGCAGCTGGCGGAGTTATTCTGCATAGCAAGGTCATTGCTCCAGGATTGATGCATCAAGTTGTGGCTCGCCGAAGCCCTGCCGACCAGCTTCTTTACCCTACTGTCTTGAGTACGAGACGTTGCCCCACAAGTATATAGTTGGAGGCGGTCTGCATGCTTCGACGGGCGCGGAGGGCGTACTCCTGCATGAAGATGCACTTTCGGAAGGTTGATGATGTGATCGTTGCTATGGGGCCCCCAAAGGGAAGCTGTGCACCGTAGAGCACTTCTTCGCCGAGTGGAGGAAGGTGTCCGGGTTATCGAGGCCATGTGTCCAAAAGACACTTTGTATTTTTAGGTAGCACTTCGGAATTCTGAAGTTTTCGGATGTACAAAACTATCGTCTGCTTTAATGAGTATGGCTTTGAATTCCCTCGTATAGTTGTGTCTTTTAATTAACTTCCCTCCTGTTCGACCGTGTTAAACTGAAAGGCCATTCGTCGGCTTCTTCCCCAATGTAGAATATATAGAGGGTGTTCCTCGAGGCATCTCTGACCCTTAGCCGACCTCTCGGTACCCGTATGCGGTCTGTGCTCGTAGGAACTAAGCTATTAGACTATAATAGCGTTATAACTTTCACTTAGTCATAGGAGTTTGACTGTGGGGGCTGATGGTGAGCCCCCGGTGTCTGAAGTGGTCGGCTTAGCAAGCCGAGGTCTATGCCATTACGCACTTTGGCTAATGTGAAAACGAAGCCCTTCATTTGACACGCGTGATCTCTATTGTCACATTCGCTTAACACGGTCTTTGGATGGCCGACCAGTTTGTGCTTACCTAGATAGTAAGGTTTTTGCTTTCTCCACTAAGGTGCTCTTCCAATTAAACGGGCGGCACTATCGACTGGTTCTCCCGTTACACCCTTAGCCGAATTTATCAAGAACGTAAGGGGTACACACAGGAGCTGGGCAACCAAACTATTGACAAAAATCTAGGTTCGAAACTGATGCATATAATGCAACATCTAAGACACCGAGTACTTCAGGCTTGTATTTCAAGACAAGGAAATGAAGCCCTTTAACAGTTGTATCTTAAAGACATTCTTGTAGCTCAAAGCCAGCGCTTATATATAAATACAATAAAGACCTTAAAGGGCATGATTTCTTTGTTTTATAACTTCAAGCTTTACATACCGAGTTGTAACGAGAGGACCTAAAAGAATACAATGTAGAAAAAGGTGAATAAAGGAGGAATAAAAAATAGGGCTGATATTATCATCGGGTTTTAGGAGCCCAAGCTGATTCCTATCGCATGTCTGCACCTCTGCATTTCAAAGAGCTGGTGATGCATTTACCGCTACAGGCTGCCTCATCTAACGCTTGTACCTCAGTTGCAAAGGTCGCAGTCTGCTCCTCCGTCCGAAGTGAGTGTTCAATGTTATTGTTGACAGTGATAACACTGTTAGGTTCCAACATTTTGAGCTTGAGGTAAGCATAATGCGGGACTGCATTAAAGTGTGCGAACATTGTGCGCCCTCAGGGCGCATGGTATCCACTTCGGAAGGGGACGGTGTCCAAGATTAACTCCTCACTCCTGAAGTTCTCAGGTGACCCGAAGACTACCTCTAGAGTAACTGTTCTAACACAGCAGGCTTCAACACCTGGGATGACACCTTTAAAGGTGGTGGTTCTCAGCTTGATGCGAGATGAGTCAATGGCCTCCTTCCTAACCGTGTCTTCATAGATTAAGTTGGGGCTGCTTCCTCCATCCATAAGGACGCGTGTTAGATGATAACCGTCGACAATTACGTCAAGGACGAGTTCCGCCGATCCACCATGCCTGATGCTGGTCGGATGATCATGCTTGTCAAATGTGATCGGGTAAGCCGACCACGGGTTAAACTTGAGGGCGACTGGATCTAGTGCGTAGATGTCCCAAAGTATGCACTTCCTCTCCCATTTAGGGATGTGGGTAACATAGATCACGTTGACTTTTGTTACCTCATTAGGAAACTGCTTTTGGCCTCCATTTTTGGGCCGCTGAGGTTCATCCTCATCTTCATTGCGATGTTGGGCTTTACTCTGAGCCTCTCTCGCCACCTTGCCAGCCTGCTTGAAGACCCAACAGTTCCTATTAGTGTGGATTGCTGGTTTGTCTTGAGTGCCATGGATTTGGCACGGCCTATCCAGTATCCTATCTAGCTGGCTATGTCTATCCTTCTTCCCTTTAAAGAGATTTCTTTTCTGTCCGGATCTAGGTTCGTTGGACCCTGCATTGATTGTGACTTCCTTTGTATCTCTCGCGCCATTTTTATGCTTGCACTTATTTTATTGTGTTTAGGTTTTCCAATGGTGTCGCATGTTTCTGAGGTGCCCGCCTCGCCATTATGGGTACTTCGGGCGAGCCAGTTATCTTCTCCTGCACAAAAGCGAGTCATTAGTGAAGTGAGGACTGCCATGGTCCTCGGCTTGTCTTGGTCGAGCTGGTGGGCGAGCCATTCATCTCGAATATTATTCTTGAATGCGGCAATGGCTTCGACATTGTAGTAGTCTATGATTTGGTTGTTTTTAGTAAGGAACTTGTTCCAAAACTTCTGTATTGATTGGCCTGGCTATTGGGTGACATGGCTGAGGTTGTCAGCATCTAGAGGTCGGACGTAGGTGCCTTGAGAAATTGGCTCGAAAAGCATCTTCAAAGGTTTCCTAGCTACCAATGGAATGAGGAGGTAGGCTATTGAGCCAATGCCTAGCCGACCCCTTTAACTTGAGCAACAAGTATTTGATGGCATGTAGGTCATCTCCGTTGGCCATGTGTATGTGGAGAAGGATATCCTCAATCCACACTGATGGGTCTGTGGTGCCATCATATGATTCTATATTGACGGGCTTAAACCCTTCTAGAAACTGGTGTTCCATTTCCCAATCTGTAAAACAGATGGGGTGGGTCGGAGCTCGGAATTGGGTGGTATCCCATCAGAGGTCAGGGGAGATCCATGTGTAGGCTTGATCTCGGGCATGTCTGTTCCTATCCAACCAGGCATCATAGTCATCCAACCCGGCGGGCGCACGTTCATACATCCATTTTGCATCATGTTTACTTACTATTACTTACTATGTTTTTATGCATAATAATGCTTTTTGGAGTAATTCTAATGCCTTTTCTTTCATAACATGCAAGGTTTACACAGAGGGAGAATGCCGGAGCTAGAATTCTGGACCTAGAAAAGCTACGTCAGAGTTACCTATTCTACACATCTCCAAATGAGCTGAAACATTACGAAGAATTGTTTTGGAATAAAAGAAAAATACTAGAGCAAATAACTACCAGAGGAGGCCCACCAGGTGGGCAGAACCCACCTAGGCGCGCTAGGAACCCCAGGCGCACCTTGAGGGTTGTGCCCTCCTCGGCCCACCTCCGGTGCCCCTCTTCTGGTATATAGGTCATTTTGACCTAGAAAAAATAAGGAGAGGACTTTTGGGACGGGGCGCCGCCATCTCGAGGCGGAACTTGGGCAGGAGCACTTTTGCCCTCTAACATAGCGATTCAGCCGGGGGAAGTTCCCTCCCGGAGGGGGAAATCATCATCATCGTCATAACCGACAACCCACTCATCTTTGAGAAGGCAATCTCCAGCAACACCTTCAACATCACCATCTGGGAGGGCAATCTCAATCAATAACGCCTTTCCTATTAAAAGAAACTGTTTTGGCTTGTCGCTTGCCACAAAAGGATTGTGCTACCTTGCTGCACTTTATTTACCGTTACCTTTACTTTCTCTTTACAAATTAACTTGCCATCAAATTATTTGTAACCGACAATTTCAGTGCTTGCAGAAAATACCTTGCTGAAAACCACTTGTCATTTCCTTCTGCTCCTCGTTCGGTTTGGCACTCTTACTTATCGAAAGTACTACGATTGATCCCCTATACTTTTGGGTCATCAAGACTCTTTTCTGGCACCGTTTCTGGGGAGTGAAGCAATCTTGGTAAGTGGAAATTGGTAACAGAAAATTATTACTACATGTTGAAATTTATTGTCACTTGTTACTATGTAGAACCATCCTTTGAGGGGTTTGTTCGGGGTATCTTCACCTCGACCGGAACCATAATAAGTTTCCCCTCAACCTAGTACACCTACTGAAAATATTGTTTATTAAATTCCTTCGGGTATGATAGAACAATTGCTAGCTAATCCTTATGCAGGAGATGGAACTGAACATCCTGATATGCACTTGATATATGTGGATGAAATTTGTGGATTATTTAAGCTTGCAGGTTTACCCAGAGATGAAGCTAAGAAGAAAGTTTTCCCTTTATGTTTGAAGGGAAAAGCATTGGCATGGTATAGGATATGCGATGATATTGGATCTTGGAACTGGAATCGATTGAAATTGGAATTTCACCAAAAGTTTTGTCCTATGCATCTAGTTCATCGTGATCGGAATTATATATATAATTTTTGGCCTCGTGAAGGAGAAAGTATCGCTTTAGCTTGGGGGAGGCTTAAGTCAATGTTATATTCATGCCCCAATCATGAGATCTCAAGAGAAATTATTATCTAGAATTTTTATGCTCGGCTTTCTCATGATGATTGATCCATGCTCAATACTTCTTCTGCTCTTGTGCTGGTTCTTTTATGAAGAAGACTATTGGATTCAGCTGGCATCTTTTAGAAAGGATTAAACGGAACTATGAAGATTGGGAACTCGACGAAGGTAAAGAGTCATGTATTAAGCTTAAGTTTGATTGTGTTAAATCTTTTATGAATACCGATGCCTTTCACAAGTTTAGCACTAAATATGGACTTGACTCTAAGATAGTAGCCTCCTTTTGTGATTCATTTTATACTCATGTTGATCTCCCTAAGGAGAAGTGGTTTAAATATCATCCAGCTATTAAAGAAGAAATTAAAGAACTGGTAATCGCTAAAGAAGTAACATGTTAAGGTTTCAACTGTGGTCCGTAAAAGTAATATCAAAGCTCCAAGACCTTCAGAACAAATCAAAGTAAAACCTACTATTGCTATGGTTAAATATCTCTTGGTAGAAAGTATCGATGGGCATGTTATTTACTTTTGTGATGAAGCTGCTAGAATTGCCAAACCCAATGAAAAAGATAAACATAAACATGTTGTTGGCATGCATGTTGTCTCAGTCAAAATAGGAGATCACTATTATCAGGGTTTTTGTGACTTGGGTGCTAGCGTGAGTGCTATTCCTTTTACCTTATATCAAGAAATTATGGATGATATAGCACCCGCTGAAATAGAAGACATAGATGTTACTATTAAACTTGCTAATAGAGACACCATCACACCACTTGGGATTGTTAGAGATGTTGAAGTCTTGTGTGGGAAAGTAAAATACCCTACTGATTTTCTAGTTCTTTGTTCCCCACAAGATGACTTTTCCCATTATTTTTGGTATACCTTTTTTGAACACCGTCAATGTTAAAATAGATTGTGAGAAACAAACTATCGGTGTTAGTTTCTGTGATGAGTCTTACGATTTTAATTTTTCTAAGTTTAGTAGAAAATATCATAAGAAAGAATTGCCTAGTAAGGATGAAATTATTGGTCTTGCGTCTATTGTCGTGCCTCCTACTGATCCACTAGAACAATATTGCTAGACCATGAAAATGATATGCATATGCATGAAAGAAATGAAATAGATAAAATCTTCTCTGAACAACGACCTCTTCTCAAACACAATTTTACTATTGAAACTCTAGGAGGTCCTCCTCCACCTAAGGGTGATTTTGTGTTTCAATTAAAACAATTGCCAGACACTTTGAAATATGCTTATCTTGATCAGAAAAAGATATATCATGTTATTATTAGTGCTAACCTTTCAAAACATGAAGAAGAAAGATTATTCAAAATTCTAAAGAAGCACCGAGCGGCTATTGGGTATACTCTTGATGATCTTATGGGCATTAGTCCCACACTATGGCAGCACCAGATTAATATGGAAAACTGATGCTAAACCTGTTGTTGATCATCAATGACGTTTGAATCCTAAGATGAAAGAAGTGGTAAGAACTGATATTTTAAAGCTTCTTGAAGCATGTATAATCTATCCCATAGATGATAGTAGATGGGTAAGCCCCGTTCATTATGTCCCTAAGAAGGGAGGTATTATTGTTGTCCCGAATGATAAAAATGAACTTATTCCACAAAGAACTGTCACTGGCTATAGAATGGTAATTGATTTTAGAAAATTAAATAAAGCAACTAGAAAAGATCATTACCCATTGCCTTTTATTGATCAAATGCTAGAAAGACTATTTAAGCACACACTTTTTCTTCCTTGATGGATATTCTTGTTTTTCTCAAATACTTGTTTCACAACCCGATCAAGAGAAAACCACCTTTACTTTCCCTTTTGGAACTTGTGCTTATATATGTATGCCTTTTGGTTTATGCAATGCACCTGCTACCTTTCAAAGATGTATGACTGCTATATTCGCTGATTTTGGTGAAAAGATTGTTGGGGTTTTCATGGAAGATTTTTCTATTTATGGAACTTATTTTGATGATTACTTAAGAAACCTTGATCGAGTTTGCAGAGATGTGAGCAAACTAATCTTTTCTAGAATTGGGAGAGGTTCCACTTTATGGTTAATGAAGGCATTGTCTTGGCGCATAAAATTTCTGAATGAGGTATTGAGGTGGATAAAGCTAACTTTGATGCAATTGAGAAAATGCCATGTCCTAAAGATATTACAGGTATTCGTAGTTTCCTGGGTCATGATGGTTTCTATAGGAGGTTTATTAAAGACTACTCTATAATTTCTAGGCCTCTTACAAGTCTTTTACAAAAGGATGTTCCATTTGTTTTCGATGATGATTGTGTAGAAGCCTTTGAAACACTCAAGAAAGCCTTAACTTCTGCACCTATAGTACAACCACCTGATTGGAACTTGCCTTTTGAAATTATGTGTGATGCTAGTGATTATGTTGTTGGTGCTATTCTAAGACAAATAGTTGATAAAAAATTAAATGTTATCCATTATGCTAGTAAAACTCTAGATAGTGCTCAATTAAATTATGCTACTACCAAAAAAGAATTTTTAGCAGTTGTGCTTGCTTGTGATAAATTCAGATCTTATATTGTTGATTCCAAAGTAACTGTTCACATCGATCATGTTGTTATAAAATATTTTATGGAAGGAAAGATGCTAAACCTAGACTCAGTAGGTTGGTTTTCTTGGTATAAGAATTTGATTTACATATTACTGATAGAAAAGGAGCTGAGAACTCCGTAGCTGGTAACATGTCTAGCTTACAAAATGTTCTTCATTACCAACTACCCATTGATGATAGCTTTTCTGATGAACAACTAGCTGCAATAAATGTCTCTCATAACACTCCTTGGTATGCTGACTATGCTAGTTACATTGTTGCTAAACATATACCACCTAGTTTCACATACCAATAAAAGGAAAAAATTATTCTCTGGTTTAAGACATTACTTTTGGGATGACCCACACTCTATAAAGAAGGGGGTAGATAGTATTACTAGATGTTGTGTACCTAAGCATGAACAGGAACAAATCCTATGAAAATGTCACTCGAAAGCTTATGGCCGACATTGTGCGGGAGATAGAATTGCTCACAAGGTATTACAAATCTGGTTTTTACTGGCGTATTCTCTTCAAGGATTCCCGTAAGTATGTTTTATCTTGTGATGCATGGCAAATAATTGGTAATATTGGTAAGCATCAAGAAATGCCTATGCATTATTCGCTTGCTCTTGAACCATTTGATGTTTGGGGTTTTGATTACATGGCACCTTTTCCTTCCTCTAATGGGTATAATCATATCTTGGTTGCTGTCGATTATGTTACTAAGTGGGTAGAAGTTATTCCAACTAGTCGTGTTGATAACAACACCTCTATTAAAATGCTTAAAGAAGTTATTTTCCCAAGGTTTGGAGTCCCAAGATACATAATGACTCATGGTGGTTCACACTTTATTCATGGTGCTTTTAATAAAATGCTTGCTAAGTATGATGTTAACCATAGAATTGTGTCACCATATCATCCCCAATCTAGTGGTCAAGTTGAACTTAGCAGTAGAAAAATAAAACTAATATTACAAAATACTATCAACAGGTCCCTAAAGAATTGGTCTTAGAAATTAGATGATGCACTTTGGGCTTACAAAACAGCATATAAAAATCTAATGGGTATGTCTCCTTTTAAAATGGTTTATGGAAGATCTTGTCATTTGCCTCTTGATATAGAACATAAAGCATATTGGGAAATTAAAGAACTCAACTATGATTTTAAACTTGCTGGTGAAAAGAGGTTATTTGATATTATTTGACTAGACGAATGGAGAACCCAAGCCTATGAAAATGCCAAACTATTTAAATAAAAGTTAAAAGATGGCATGATAAAAGAATCTGAAAGCGGGAGTTCAAAGTTGGAGAATATGTTCTTTTGTACAACTCCCATTTCAGATTCTTTGCAAGAAAACTTCTCTCCAAATGAGAAGGGACATATATTATCAAAGAGGTTTATCCCTCTGGAATGATCAAAATAAATAATTTCGAAGGTACTAACCCCAAGCTTGTCAATGGACAAAGAATCAAAAACTATATCTCAGGTATGCCTATTAATGTTGAAAGATATATTATCCAAACTATGACACCAGAGGAACACATAAAAGAAACCTTCGGGAACACTCCAGAATCGTGAAAAGTAGGAGGTACATGATACAGTAAGTAAACGGACTCTGACAAATCTGCAAGAATATTTTTTGTCAGTATTGGAATATTACAAAAGTTAGGAAAATAATAAACAACCCAGAAGGCAACCGAGGAGGGAACAAGACACTAGGGCACACCTGGCTTTCCTGGCGCGCCCAGGTGGGTTGGGCCCACCTCGGGTACCTTCCAGACTCCGTTTTTCTCTCGTTTGCTTGTTTCCCAAGATAAAAAAATATTTAGATATCCCATGAACCCCGTATCGCGAAGAAATCTTCTGTTCTTCTTTCTCACTATTTTTCTGACAGATCTAGATCACCATGGCCGCTCTGAGCTCCTCCAAGGACAAGTTCTTCGACGGCGTCATCAACTCGTATCTGCGGGAGGTGATGCAGCACCCTCAAGCGATTGAGATGCTTGAGGGGGTGCTCCACATCTGGGACGTCCAGGGATCCAAGAGGACGGGAACCGTGAAGGCTAGGCTTGGAGCTATGGAGCAAGTGGTCTTCAAGTGCATGGGATGGTGGAACGTGGACTCAATGCCAATCACCTCACGATTGCGGATTTTACCCGTGATCTCTAGGTGGATGGCCGGTCCGTGAAGGACATCATCTTCAGCTTCAATGAGCAAATCAACTTTCTTCAAAGCCAAATCTATGATCTCCAAAATCAAGTCTTTGAATACGTGGGGAGATTGAAAGGAATGACTTTAGCTGCCAGTTGCAAGACTCGTGAGACTCGCGCTTCCTCTTATGATGGTCAACCGTTGCCATGGAAGCCCCAAGATAAACTTGCTACTACCTCATCACCACCACCACCATCACCTTCTTCACCACCAAAGGAGACCTAAGTATCGGGTATGGCACTCCCCTTGTCTTGTGCCAAGCTTGGGGGAGGTGCCCCGGTATCGTATCACACCACCTCTTTTGCCCTTATTTATCTTAGTTCGATCTTTACTTATCTTTTGAATTAGTTGAATAAAAAGTTTAGTTCAATCATTTCGAGTGTTTTGCTCAGTGATCTATCTATCTTTGTAATCGTGTGCAAGATATATAATATAGTTTAGTTCCAGTTTTGCTTTCTTTAATTTTATGTTTCAATCAAAATAAAGAAAAGCAATAATGAAAAAGATCATATGTTAATCTTATGGTAAGTACTGACATCACATAAGGAAAAGTATAAGTGGTAAAATTTATTGGAGATTGACAAACATAGCATTGGTCAATAATGCAATTCATGAAAGACTTAATAAGGGAAGAGAAGATTCACATACAAATACAGTATCTTGGACATCTTTCATGATTGTGAGCCCCCATCAAAATATTTTATGCTAAAATTGCTGATGTTGGACAAGGAAGGCAACATAATGATTTATGCTAGTTCATATTCACATAGAAGTTATATTGCCATAGATCCTTTAACATGTGGTGCTTGCCCCCTATCTTTGGTAGCCAAAAATTTCGCACTAAGTAGAGATACTACTTGTGCATTCAAAAACCCTGAAACCCAGATCATGTTTTGAGAGTCCACCATACCTACCTATTGTAACATCCCAAATTTCCAATTTGGAATGTTATACATAGGTCATTCATGCATATCATATTTTATGGCATTTTGTTTCGTGATCCTCGAAATTCTTAGCAACTCAAGGACCCACGGAGAGAGTTGGGAATTTCATAATTTTCATATTTGAGTTTTCTCAAATTGTGAAAAGAGGATCATTTGGTTTTAATTAATTTTACCCTCCGAAAATATTTCATATTAAAATATATGAGAGGAGATAATATGACTTCTCCAAAATAAAGGGAATATTGGAGGAAAAACTAAAATCAAATAAGAATTTTATGTGGGCTTTATTGCAATTTTATTTGAATTAGGAAAAGAATGCGTTTTTCAAAATTGCATTAGAGGTCTAAATAAATGTTCACTTTGTCCGCAATATTATTAGAGGACCGTGAAAATTTATTTCAGGATTTTTCGAGTCCACTTAGTATTTCTTTTATTTGTTTTTCTACGTCAGGATTTATTTAAAAAAAAGTAACCGACCTAACCGGGCTGTGTCCGGCTAGGACACTACACCCAGCCGGCCTTATAAGCCGAGGCCGCTACGCCCTGAGGCCCAGCTCGGGCCCCTGCCCCGAAACCCTAGCGCGCTGCATAATTCGCCCGACCCGCCTCGCCGCGCCGCCGCCATGCTGCGCCGCCGTCGCCGCCGTCCACTGCCGCCTTGCCGCCCCGCCGCCGAGGTAGCCACCGCCGCCGCTGGTTTTCGTGAGAAAATCGTTTGATTTTTTTTAAAACCCTAGATTGGTTTTTTCGGTTTTTTTTCTTCGGTTTAGTTAAATAGCGGACGTTCATCCGTACGTTCGTTTTAACGAACGCTGTTCATCCGTTAGCCACAGACAGCGAACGCTCGTTCGTTAGCCTTTTTGTCAGTTTTCTTTTTCCAGGGTTTTTCCTCGATTATTTTCGATCGCGATTTCTGCCCTAATCTTCGTTCTAGTATATCTTTTCGCTCGTTTATATGAATCAGGTGAAACAAGTGCCTAGATCTTCGTCTCGAAGCCCTCTTTCCGTTTAACAAACTTGAACAAGATTTTGGTACAGTAAAATTTGACTTTAGTCCAGATTAGTATTCGGATCTTGTTTCTTTGTAGTTTGAGTTTCGTTGCTCCGTTTGATTCGATTCTTTTTACAAACCGGAGTTCTTCAGTTGAACTTTCTGGTTAGATCTTCTTATTTGTGTTTTACACGTGCATCTTTTCTTGAGTGATTACGTATGCTATTGTTTGTTTGCCATAAAATACCCGAAGTGCGAAGCGTGCTACTACGAGTCTTTAGGTTTTGCGGATCGTCAGCAAGGCAAGTAACACTTTGATCATACCCCTTTATTACCCAGTTTTTATGCATTAGTTTCAACCCTCACACATTGCATGAGTAGGATGTCTTAACATGTGGGTTTGGGAAGTAGATGATGAGGTAGAACCTATTGCCTTCTTATTATCAAACCCCGGGAGTTACTTCTACATTATGCTTATGTTGCTATGCTATGCTCGTAGATGTGGATTGGGTTTGAGTGTATCAATGATAGATGTGAGTTGGTAATTAATGGTTCAACTTAAGGTGGCAATTTTAATACACATCTGGGTGGATTTCCTGTGGGAACCTGGAGAATCCAGTGTTGTCCTAGGATATCCCGGAGTACCCATGTGATCATCCTACGGTCCGCCACCCAGGCACAAAGGGATCATAAGATTATTCATGCTAGAAACTTCCATGTGCAGCCATAAGACATTATGGGCTCTGGCATAGTTGAGTATGTTGTGTGACCTCTTCAAGTGGTAGACTAGCAGATGTAGGGGATGTAGGTTGGTACGGTCTACCCAGGGTTAGAGTTAATGCTTCTCAAGGACTGTGTCTCAGTAATCCATTTCTCAAACACCATGTAGTGTGAGAAATCGAACGGAGGAGATCGAATCTTGTGGGGAAAAGTACACAAACCTCTGCAGAGTGCATAAACTAATCATGGTTAGCCATGTCCCCGGTTATGGACATTTTGAGTATCTGGTACTTGAATTATTGAT
Source organism: Triticum urartu (assembly GCF_003073215.2). Lineage (NCBI taxonomy): Eukaryota > Viridiplantae > Streptophyta > Magnoliopsida > Poales > Poaceae > Triticum > Triticum urartu. The sequence goes on along the minus strand of NC_053026.1, from coordinate 173,270,759 downwards.
TTGATCTCATCACTCTAATTAATTTGTTGGGATGTTAATGAGTACTTTAATTGGGATTGAGTTGGAGGAACCTTCTCAATGATGTTTCAACTACCATGATAGTTGGAAAAATTGGCTTTTCGCCAAACAATATAACCATACAGCCTCCACTAGCCATATATGCATGTAGTGATAGCATTTATCTGTTCATTGCTCTCCTGTGTTATATTGCCAGCATATTCCATGTGCTGGCCCGTTTCGGGATGCAACATATCTTGTTGAAGACTTTTCAGACGACGATTAAGATGTCGTAAGTCGTTTGTCATGCACTCAGTTGCCGTTGGAGTTGATGGACTCGCTTTATCTCCCAAGCCTTCTGCTGTTATCTTATTTAGATGGCCTTAAGCCATATTTATTGTAATAAGTTCTCTTCCGAGACCTTCGATGTAATAAGTGTGTGATTGCTACTCTGTTATAAATCCTTCGAGTACTGTGTGTGTCAGCATTATCGATCTAGGCATGACTGAAAGTGCGTTATATCGACTAGAGGGGGGTGAATAGGCGATTTTTATGAAAGTCTTCAAAACGTGGATGTTTCGAAGACAAACGATAGAAATAAACCTATTAGCATGCAGCGGAAGGTAGACTACACTAGGCAAACCATAGTCAAGTATTCAATGAAGTGAAAGCACAATGACTAATAGCAGCTAGGTAGTAAGGATCAGGTAGGAAGTATTATGAAGCCAATCAGAACAAGCAGTCACTCAGTGAAGACAAAAGATAATGCAATCATACAATGACTTCACAAGGACCAACAGTAAGTAAAGGGAAGGGAAGGATGAAACCAGTGACTCATTGAAAGACAATGATTTGTTAGACCAGTTCCAGTTGCTGTGACAACTGTACGTCTGGTTAGGGCGGCTCGGTATTTAAACCTGAGGAGACACAGTCCCGGACACCCAGTCCTGAACACGCAGCTCAGGACACCCAGTCCTCACCGTATTCCCCCTGAGCTAAGGTCACACAGACCTCGCCCAATCACTCTGGTAAGTCTTCAAGGTAGACTCCCAAACCTTCACAGACTTCGTTCACCGGCGATCCACGATGACTCTTGGATGCTCAGAACGCGACGCCTAACTGGCTGGAGGATTCACAGTCCTCAAGTGTAATAAGTCTTTAGATCACACAGACAGGAAAACTTAAGTGACGCCTAACACTCTTTGGCTCTGGGTGTTTAGTGTTTTATCCTCGCAAGGAATTCTCTCTCAAAGGCTTCGAGGTGGGTTGCTCTCAAATGACAAAAGCCGTACTCTAACTCTGAGCAGCCAACCATTTATGGTTGTAGGGGGTGGGCTATTTATAGCCACTAGGCAACCCGACCTGATTTGTCCGAAATGACCCTGGGTCACTAAGGAACTGACACGTGTTCCAACGGTCAGATTTCAAACACACACGGCAACTTTACTTGGGCTACAAGCAAAGCTAACTTGTCCAACTCTGGACAAGATTCGCTCTCATAGTCTTCACTCGAAGACATAGGATTTTGGTTAAGCATAACTTCTGTCATTCTGACTGGTTCTCTTGGACCCCACTTAACAGTACGGTGGTTCCTATGACTCAACAAAGAAGAAAAAGAACTACGGAAGATCTAAATCTTCGCGCTCCATAGTCTTCATGCGATGTATTCTCTTGTCATAGTCTTCAATGTGAATGTCTTCACATACCGCCTTTGACTTCAATGTCTTCATACATTTTTAGGGGTCATCTCTGGTAGGAAAACCGAATCAATGAGGGACTTCTACCTGTGTTATCCTCCAATTCTCACAAACACATTAGTCCCTCAACTCGGTTTGTCGTCAATACTCCAAAACCAACTAGGGGTGGCACTAGATGCACTTACAATCTCCCCCTTTTTGGTGATTGATGACAAACTAGTTGAAGTTTTCAACGGGGAATATAATATGTGAAATTGTAATGGATAAGGAATTGTCTTCATAAGTTGCAAGGGCTCCCCCTGAAGATGTGCATATAAGTAATTTGCTTTTGGAATGCAAATGCACATGGCAGGTTGTACTTGTGGAGATCCTCTTCAACTTATGATGACAATTCATCATGCATGAAAAGTATGTGAAGATAATGACATGCATAATGGAAAATGGACGTCTGCAAAATGATCTAAGTGCGGAATTTATCGTCGCACATGCGGAATTTATCATCGCATCACAAAGTAGAAAATGAGTAGCAGACGACCATCGAGTTTAAGTGTTACAACTCAAAGAACCAAATGTATCAAAACGAGAGTTGTAAACACTAGGCAAAACATAAAGTAACCGCCCATATGGACCCGCTTGAAGACTATTAAACTCATATGCTTCTCCCCCTTTTGTCAGTAAGGGCCAAAAAGGTTTGAAGATATAAAGTATCTACTCGTTCCCATGAGGAGTAGGTGAAGTAGCAAGGTCGTCGGTGTTGTTAGGCGGTGCAGACGAGCTCGGGGCAGTGTCGATGCGTGCTGAAGGAGGGGGCGGTGAAGTAGCATCGTCTTCGTCCTCGATCACTCTGGCATTCACAGTTGCCACAGAGGAAGAGAACTCAGAGTCTTCAAGAGAGGGAGTTCGTCGCAGCACAGCCCTTCGGGGAGGTGTGGAGTCAAACTTGAAACGTTCAGATAAGCCATCGTCTTGAAGATCATCCTCAGAGCACATAAGCGTCAGCCCTTTCCATGTACGCCGACAAGTTTCATGGGCAACAAAGGCATTCTTGGTGGCAAGATTGCGAATGCGGTTGACATCCACCAAGAGGCTTTTCATTTGACGCTTCAGCCAGTCATGATGCCGATCCTGTTTCTGATGAAGAGCAACCAGAAGCTCTCGGTCATTGAGAACACGAGATCGCTTCTTGGGCCGTTGGGCAATGGTGCTTTCAGTGGCTTCAGTGAGGGCACGTTGAGGTGCACGTGTAGTGCCAGCCAGAGGATAAACACGAGTGACTGCTTCAACTCCTTCAATGTTCTGAGAGAAACTTTGATGCTCCGCATTCTGAAGACTAAGAGGCTCGTTGGCAGGCTCTGGATAGAGGGCTTCAACAGACATATCCATGTCAGGCATAAAGATCCGATAATTGCGAGCAGAGGGCTGATATGAGATATCTGAGTGGAGTTTGATCAGCCGCATTATCCATGGAGCGTAGAACTTCAAGCCAAAAAGATCAAATCCTGAAGCAGCAAGTTGGCGGATGAAGAAGTCTTGTGCGTTGAAGCATTTGCCGTGAAGAATATAGAAGACCAAAGTCTTCATTGCACCTTCCAGCTTTGCATGTGGGGAATGTCCTTTGATGGGCCAGAGAGTTTGCCTTAAAATGTGATAGATGGTCCTTGGCAGATACTCCAGGTCTTCAACAAGGAACTCCTTAGGATATGCAGCGTCTTGTGGCAAAGGCTTCACCATGCTGAGCATCTGACTCACGTTCCGTTCAGGCTTCTGAAAGATGCTCTCCATAGCTTCACTGTGAAGTTGACATCCAGGTTCATAGAGATCTCTAAGAGTGGGCAGACCAGTGAGCTCAATGATATCAAAGGCTTTGGCTTTGTGATGAACATTTCCTGTCATCCACTCAAGGGCCCAAGTCTTCGGATCTCTGTTGTAACCACGTATGTGAAGTGTGGCATAAAATTGGAGCAGCAACTCTTCGTTCTAGTTCTCTTGGTCGGTGATGAAAGGCAACAATTCAACCTCTTTGAAGCAGTCCAGAGCTTCTTCCAAGCAGGGCAGACCAGCTATTGCTTCGGTGTCAAGACGCATATGTGGGAAGATGCGACCTTGATTGTACAAAATGCAGGAGTAATAGCTTCGTTGCGGATAGCTCCAGAACCAATCAAAACATATTCGTTCCCTTGAGTAGGGGTTCTTGGAGCTATTAAAGAAGGTGTTTTCTCCTTTGAAGATATTGACATTGAAGGATCCAGGTGCTGATGCAGGACCTGGAAACCTATGCAACCTTGGCATTGGCTTCTGTACCTGAGGCTTATGCTCTATATGATAGTCAAACTGAGGACCAGCAGCAGGCGCAGGAACAGAAGCAGTATCATCATTGGCTTCGCTGACTTCTGGTTCTTGGATTGGTGTAGGATCCACATTTGCTTCAGCCATGACAGCGTCAGTGGCTTCATTGGTGTTGGTGGTGGCAGCCTCAAGATTTTCTACCTCCACTTGATGAGCTGGAGGGTCGGGCATAGACACGTTCTCCGCGAGAATAGCTTCGTCAGTAGTTGGGGGAGTGGGGACACGTTCTTTTTCTTGGGTGTCATCGGCTGATGCAGCCGGAATGTCTTCAGCAGCTTTAGCTTCAGACTCGGGGACTGGAGGCCTTGGTCCTTTGCAAAGCCTGTGTAATGCTGGCGGCGCCTTTGACGATGGAGGTGGCTGGGCCTCAAAGTCATCTTCTTCTTGTTCTTGTGGGTGATCAGCCCATGATTCATCCCTAGCAATTGGCGTCAGAGGACGACCAATGCTGATGAGTTCGTTGTGCGTAAGCACATGCGATGATACCTGTTGGTGCTCGATTTGAGGAAGAACTGCATCATCTTCAACATGGTCATGGTGACCAATGTCTTCAGCAGTAGTGGGATCAGCTGCTGGAAAGTCTTCAGCTTCATGAGCCTCTGTGAAAGCAGGCTCATGGACAGTCAGTTGGCGCTCTTGATGTTCGGCGGCAGGGTGAACCATGGAGATGGGTTCAACAATTAAGGGCTCTGTGGGAGCAGCCCGTTCCTTCTTGGTCTTCCGCTTCTTCTTGGAGGGAGCAGGAGAAGAGGCTTCAGGATGTTTCCTCTTTCTGGCTTCAGCCTCAGCTGTCCTCGTCTTCTTCAGTTCTGAAGCGGTAGACCTGGCTTTTGGCTTCGAGCCAGTCATGCTGGTTGGGAAGACAATGGGATGTGCTTCCTGCCTTGGTGCGTCGGGTTCGGCCATAGCGGGCTTCTTCTTCTTCTTCTTCTTCTGCTTTGCAGCCATCCTGGGGTCGATGCCAGGACGCCCAAGGGCCTTGCGCTTCTCAGCCTCATTGTAGGCTTGCACACAGTTGTCAGCCAGGCTCTTCATGCGCTCACGAGAACCTTGAGCTTCTTCACGCTTCTTGAGAAAGGCTTCTTTGATCTCGTGCAGCATGATCTTGAAGTTCTTGACCTCTTGCACGCTGAGCTTGGCCATATGCTTCTTGAACTGATCTTTCTCAAAGTCAATCTTCTACTTCAGTTCAACGATGTGCTGAGCTAGAGCTAGCTCTGAAGCAATGGCGCCATGGAAGGCGACACTGAGGCCAATTGGAAGTTGCAGATCTTCGAAGCTGAGGTTGGACGTGTCAAACCACTAATCAATGAAGTTGTGGATGATTGCCACGTCAAAGAGAGGCAGATCATTGAAGATTTTTGCTTCTTCTTTGCTCTTGATCAGTTGCTCAAGAGCGTCATCTGCAAGATCTTCATCACTGACAAATCAATGGCATCATTGCGCAGAATAGCAGCAGCAGTCAGTTCTTGGCTGGTGTGTGGCAGAGGCATCTTGACTTTCTAGGGCTTGGAGATGCGTGACAGATCTTCAGACTGCACACTGTCTTCAGGAGGTTCAGTAGCCAGTGGCTTCGCCTGTGAGATTTTTGGTGCAGAGGCAGGCTTTGAAGCTTTAGGCTGCTTCAGTTTCTTTGGCTTCGGCGCTGCAGGCGCTTCATCTGATTCAGCGTCATCTGCAGGCTCATCCACGGCTGTCCCTTGAACCACGATATGAGTGATGAGACCTTCCAGGTTGTAGATGGGCCCAACAAGATTGGGTTCAGCTTCGTGGGTCCCATCGGCACGGGGAGCAGAGGGACCAGGGTTGAAGTCTAATCCCAAAGACTTCTTGTTCTGCTTCGCCGAATTCTGGGCAAACTGGAAGTTGTGCTTGAACAGATTGTCGTCATGACACCATAGCAGTGACGATGGGTCAGCCTCCGCAGGCTGTGGTCCACGGACCATGCAGGGATAGAAGCCTTGTTCAATGGCTTCATCTCTGGACCTGGGTTGAAGATTTTTTTAGAGGATGCCTCCCCATGGTCGCTTGATGGCATTCCTCTCAGCATATTCCTTTGTCACAAACCTGTACTTGAACCACTGTTCTGCCCAATATCGTCGAATCCATTGGATTCGTGTCTTGTGCTGATTGTAATCCTCTTCAGGATGTGTCTTGTACAGCTCTGAGAGGTCATCGGGCAGATCTCTTGATGTTTCTCCTCGACGCTTTCTGCCACCCTTCCTTGCTGATTTCTCTGCAGCCATGAACTTTAAACTGAATGGCTTCAATACGTTTAAAGGCTTCAAGGGCTTTCGCTTGCTGGACAAACAGGAACTGGCTTCGGGAGAATTTATGTGATGCTGTAAGAATTCTGCAAATGAATGCAGACTATGAGAACCAAGGGATTCTCCCACGGACATGTACCTTTGACAGCATTAAGGTGCGAGTGAAGGGGAAGAGGTCATATGCATTCTCAGAAGATTTTGAAGATAAATCAGTTTAGAAGACATTGACCTCATCGTGCGAAGACATTCACTAATAGATAAGGAGTTGGTTCCAGATTTGTACGAATCCATGGATCAGTACAAGTGAGGAATCTAACTACTTTGTGAAGCATAAGTGAATATACTAGGCATATTATGAGATGCAGTATGAAATAGATCCAACTTGTGTGAACAGAAACTGCTTGTGGTAGAAAGTGACGAATCTATAGGATCAGAGGGGCCGTAAAAAGGAAGTTTTATTTACCACACAAAGAACTGCTAGACGGAGTGGAAGAGGAGGCCGAGCAGTTCGATCGTCCGTGCCCTAACTTGGCGACGGAGGACACCTACGGCGATGGCGGAAAAGACGATGTCTGCGGTCGGCGTGAAGACGGCGTCGGAGAGGTTGCGGCAGCTAAGCGCTTCGTCGCCAGCGTCGTCGAGGGCTAGCGGTGGTGCTAGGGTTCGTGCGAGAGTGGAAGAAGAGATAATGACTATGGTGAGGCGTGTATTTATAGGAACAGGGGCGGCTCAGTGTTATTACATAGGTGCCCCTAGCGATTCACATCTGAGGAACACGTGGCCATCATGCTACATATCGGAGGTTGTTCCACGTCCCACGCACGCCTCGATTGTCGGGTGGTCGTTCCCACTTCTACGGGTTTCAGGTGAAGGAATTAGCATTGAAAGCGGACTTAATGTTTATCTCTGTATCTTCTGCTGACAAGGACGCAGAGAAGACATTTGAAAGTTTCAAGAGAATGCATATGATTTGGAGAGATAGAGTTTGAGATAGAAAGCATAGAGAGGTTAGGGTCTGATCACTTTCACTTAGTTCAAAAGATTCAACAAGAATACATAGCTATAAGTGAATGCTGTAGAGGACAGAACACTGCTATATATATAATCAACATAGTGAAGATAATCATGAAGACATGTTGAGATTGAAGCCGAACCAAATGTGAAGACATATCAAATGTAATGCCATGAGTGAAACACTTTAAATAGAACATTTGGGTGTGGCGTTACCCACCGTATAGGAAGTATTAGACCCAGACACGGCGCACAATTATCGTGGCGCTCCGAAGTCAAATTCCTCATTAATGTATTCACACTTAGAATGCATGTCTTCATTGATTGAAGATATACTTTACTTCGTGTGTTGCACATCTAAGTCATCAATATGCATAAGTGTTAGGATGTGTGCCTGATCATAGGATATTTGAGGATTCCAAGATATTTAGCTCACATCGTAACTTGCAAAATCTCTTCTCATCCAAGGGCTTGGTGAAGATATCTGCCAATTGCTCTTCAGTGTTGATGTGTATGATATCAATATCTTCCTTCACAACATGATCTCTGAGAAAGTGATGACGAATCTCAGTGTGCTTTGTCTTCGAGTGCTGAACTGGGTTGTTGGCAATCTTGATGGCGCTTTCGTTGTCGCAGTAGAGTGGCACTTGCTTCAGATGAATGCCATAGTCTTTGAGTGTTTGCTTCATCCACAGAAGCTGAGCGCAGCAAGATCCAGCAGCAATGTATTCAGATTCAACAGTGGAGAGAGATACACAATTCTGCTTCTTTGAGGACCAACATACTAGTGATCATCCCATAAAATGACATGTGCCTGATGTATACTTGCGATCCACCTTGTCACCAGCATAATCAGCATCCGAGAATCCAACCAGATCAAACTCTAAGCCCTTTGGATACCATAATCCTAGAGTTGGGGTGTAAGCCAAATATCGAAGAATTCGCTTCATAGCTAAGTGATGCGATTCCTTTGGTGCCGCTTGGAATCGAGCACACATGCAAACACTAAGCATAATATATGGCCTAGATGCACATAGATAAAGTAAAGAACCAATCATGGAGCGGTATACCTTTTGATCGAACTCTTTACCATTGTCGTCGGGACCCAGATGATGTTTTGCTCGCATTGGCGTCGTGAAGCCTTTGCAGTCTTGCATACCGAACTTCTTCAGGCAATCTTTGAGATACTTCTCTTGAGATATAAAGATGCCGTTGCATTGCTGTCGTATTTGAAGACCAAGGAAGAACTTCAGCTCACCCATCATGGACATCTGATATTGCTCTTGCATCATATATCCAAACTCTTCACTGTATCTCTGATTGGTGCAGCCGAAGATAATGTCATCCACATATATTTGGAACACAAACAGTTCACCATCATATGTCTTCCTGAAGAGAGTGGGGTCGAGGGAACCAGGTGTGAAGCCTTTGCTCTTCAGGAAGTATTTGAGTGTGTCATACCAAGCCCGAGGGGCTTGTTTGAGGCCATACAGTGCCTTGTTGAGCTTGTATACCATGTTAGGATGTTTTGGATCTTCAAAGCCAGGCGGTTGTGCAACATACACTTCCTCTTCAATCTTCCCATTGAGAAAAGTGCTATTCACATCCATTTGATATAGAAGTATGCGTATGACTTCAAGTCGAGCCACAGGAGAAAATGTTTCATTGAAGTCAATCCCTTCAACTTGAGTATATCCTTGAGCAACGAGACGAGCTTTGTTTCTGACAACTTGACCATGCTCATCTTGCTTGTTGCGATATATCCATTTGGTGCCTATTATATTGTGCTTCCGAGGATCGGGACGCTTAACCAGTTCCCATACATTATTCAGCTCAAATTGTTGAAGCTCTTCTTGCATAGCTTGAATCCATTCAGGTTCCATGAAGGCTTCTTCAACTTTCTTGGGTTCTGTTATTTAGACGAATGCGAAGTGCCCACAGAAATTTGCTAGTTGTGTTGCCCTTGAACGAGTGAGTGGACCTGGTGCATTGATGCTATCAATTATTCTCTCAATCTGCACTTCATTTGCAACACGAGGATGTACAGGACGAAGATTTTGCTCTTACTGATCAATGTCATTGTAAGAGGGATTGTCTTCAGGTTGATCAGGTGCGGAGATGATAAGTTCCTCTTCAGGTTGAGCTTCAGAGGGTATGATTTCTCCAGTTCCCATAAGTTTGATTGATTCACTGGATGGAACTTCATCTAGCACATTTGGCAGGTGCTCTCTTTGTGAGCCGTTAGTCTCATCGAACCACACATCCACTGTTTCAACCACTTTATAATGAAAGAGATTGAAGACTCTGTAGGAGTGCGAATCCTTTCCATATCCAAGCATAAACCCTCATGTGCTTTTGGTGCAAATTTTGAGGTGTGATGTGGATCCTTGATCCAGCACCTGGCGCCAAATACTCTGAAGTAACTAACATTTGGCTTCTTGCCAGTAAGGAGCTCATAAGATGTCTTGTTCAAAAGCTTGTGAAGATAAACACGGTTGATTGTATGGCATGCAGTATCAATGGCTTCAGGCCAGAATTTTCTTGGAGTCTTGTATTCATCAAGCATCGTTCGGGCCATCTCAATGAGTGTTCTATTCTTGCGTTCGACGACGCCATTCTGCTGTGGCGTGTACGGAGCTGAGAATTCATGTGTGATGCCCAAAGTATCAAGATATGTACCAAGGCCAGTGTTCTTGAATTCAGTGCCATTGTCACTTCTGATGTGCTTTATCTTGGCGCCATAGTTGTTCAATGCTCGATTGGCGAAGCGTCTGAAGACATCCTGCACTTCAGTCTTGTAGAGGATTATATGCACCCAAGTATATCTAGAATAATCATCAACAATGACAAAGCCATAGAGACAAGCAGTAGTAGTAACAGTTGAGTAATGAGTGTGACCGAAAAGATCCATGTGGAGCAGTTCGAAGGGTCGAGTCATTGTCATGATTGTCTTCGAGGGATGCTTGGCCCTCGTCATCTTTCTTGCTTCACAGGCACCGCATAAGTGATCTTTCTTGAACTTGACGCCCTCGATGCCTATGACATGCTTCTTCTTTGCAAGGGTGTGCAGGTTCCTCATGCCAGCATGCCCTAGCCTCCGATGCCAGAGCCAGCATTCTGAAGCTTTTGCCAGAAGACATACGGCAAGCTATGGTCCTGCTGAGAAATCTACCACGTACAAATCATCTTTCCGATACCCTTCAAACACTAGAGACTTGTCAGATTCCATTAGAACAAGGCAACGATATTTTCCAAACATCACGATCATGTTTAAATCGCAAAGCATTGAGACAGACATTAAGTTGAAACCAAGGGATTCAACAAGCATGACTTTATCCATGTGTTGATCCTTTGAGATTGCAACTCTACCTAGACCCAATACCTTACTTTTACTAGTGTCAGCAAATGTGATGTGACTTTTGTCGGATGGACGTAAGGTTGAGTCCATAAGAAGGCTTCTCTTGCCAGTCATGTGATTGGTACACCCACTATCAATAATCCATTCTGAAGTTGCTGGTGTCGTACCCTACAGTGCAGTTAGGGGGATAGGCTTCACGAAGAGAATTGTGAAGCAAAAACATTTGATGAACCAGTGGGTAATGAAAGCTTAGATCGAGATTTGGACTGATAGGGCGAGTAGCAAGCGATTCAGGAACAAAGTACATAATAAGACCATTTGGGCATTTGATCTTGCATCCTACAAGATGTTTAAGGTCCCCAGCAATAGCGTCAGACGATTTTGGTTTTCTGCTGGAGACCCTTCCCTGCAAAAGAGAGTTAAGCTTTCTTAGCCACCCACATCTTCAAGGGTGGCTTTGAAGCAATGAGTCTAAGTGCAACATCTGAGAACTTTGGCTCTGGAGCCCTAGCAAAAAGTCTTGCAGGTGGACAATAGTACTCATAAGAATAAGCATAATAGTTCTTGGTCTTATGAACATGGCGGTTTGATGAACCGCACTCATATTCATAGGCCTGAGTATGGCTTCCCTGCAAAACATTTGCGTTAGTGCGACTCAGGTGAGTCCTCTGTCTGTATGAAGCCTTTGGACCGTATGAAGCCTGTGGTCTGGGGTTTGTCTTCTTCACCTGTGGTGTCATGATGACATTCATAGGAAGATTCTCCAAACACCTTTTCGGCACCCAGATCTTCTTCATAGGCGGTCCATTCCTGCAGTTAGTACCAATATACCTGGCAAACAATTCATCATTCTGATTCTTAAAAAGTTTATAGTTTGCATCAAAGGATTCATCAATAATAATGGGATTAGCACAAGTGAATCCAGATAGGGTGGATGGATCCGCTGAAGGTTCCTTTGCAGCAACCCATGTGGTTTTGGGGTACTGCTCAGGTTTCCAGTAAGAGCCATCAACATTCATTTTCCTTTCGAACCCAACACCCTCTTTCCTAGGGTTTCGGTTCAGGATCTGCCTTTTGAGGACATCACATAGTGTCTGATGCCCTTTGAGACTTTTGTACATCCCTGTTTCAAGCAGTGTCTTCAACCTAGCATTCTCATCAGCAATAGCAGTGGTATGTTCAGCAGAGGGGTTAGTTACCACATCAATAGTTGGAGATATTGCAATAGTAGCAGCAGTAGAACATTCAGCAACAGAGGTAGCGTTATCACGCTCAATGCATTTAACACATGGTGGTTCAAATCCTTCCTGAGCGGAACTGATCTGTTTGGCGCGAAGTGACTCGTTTTCCTTTTGAAGATCTTCATGAGCCGCTCTCAATTTCTCAAGATCTTGCTTCCTTTGAAGATAATCATACGAAAGCCTTTCATGAGTTGTTGAGAGCGTTTCATGACGACTTTCAAGTTCCTCATACTTAACGTGAAGATTCTTAATGTCTTCAATTAAGGACTGAGATCGAGTCATTTCAGCGTCTAACGGATCATCGCTTTTGTCTAACAGTTTTTGAATATGTTCCATAGCTTTCTGTTGTTTAGTTGCAAGTGTTTTGTAGCTGGGTTTGGAATCACAATCAGAGTCATCTTCACTAGATGTTTGATAGTGAGTAGTGCGTGTGTTTACCTTGGCACCGCGTGCCATGAAGCAGTAGGTAGGAGCGGAGTAGTCCTTGTCATTTGCATCAGTGTCGGTGATGAAGTCGTTGTCTTAAGTGTTGAAGATGGACTTAGCAACGTATGCTGTAGCCAGACTCGCAACGCTAGAATCGGACTCCTCCTCAGACTCCACCTCCGCCTCCTCAGAAGCGGACTCCTCCTCTGAATCCATTTCCTTGCCAACAAACGCACGTGCCTTGCCAGATGAGCTCTTCTTGTGTGATGAAGACTTGGAGGAAGACTTGGAAGAAGACTTTGAGTATTTCTTCTTCTTCTTGTCGACAAAGTCATACTCCTTGCTCTTCTTCTTCTTGTTGTTCTCATTGTCCCACTGCGGATACTCAGAGATGTAGTGGCCAGGTTTCTTGCACTTGTGGCATGATCTTTTCTTGTAGTCATGAGCAGAAGCTTCATCATTCCTTGAGCTTGATCATGAAGACTTTCTGAAGCCTTTCTTCTTGGTGAATTTTTGGAACTTATTCACAAGCATAGAAAGCTCCTTTCCAATGTCTTCAGGATCATCAGAACTGTTGTCAGATTCTTCTTCAGATGTGGAGACAGCTTTTGCCTTCAAGGCACGAGTTCGCTCATAGTTGGGACCATAGATGTCTCTTTTCTCACAAAGCTGAAACTCGTGTGTGTTGAGCCTCTCAAGTATGTCAGACGGATCGAATGTCTTGAAGTCAGGACGTTCTTGAATCATCAGGGCTAGGGTGTCAAACGAGCTGTCAAGTGATCTCAGGAGTGTCTTCACGACTTCATGCTTGGTGATCTCAGTGGCGCCGAGAGCTTGAAGCTCATTTGTGATGTCAGTGAGTCGATCAAATGTGAGCTGGACATTCTCATTGTCATTTCTCTAGAAGCGGTTGAAGAGGTTGCGAAGGACACTGATTCTCTGATCTCTCTTGGTTGAGACGCCTTCATTGACCTTGGAGAGCCAGTCACAGACTAGCTTAGATGTTTCCAAAGCACTTAGTGCCATACTATCCTTTGGTTAGATGACCACAGATGATGTTCTTGGCAGTGGAGTCCAGTTGAACGAACTTCTTGACATCAGCAGCGGTGACACCTTCACCAGCCTTGGGAACGCCATTCTTGACGACATACCATATGTCGACATCAATGGGTTCAAGATGCATGCGCATCTTATTCTTCCAGTAGGGATATTCAGTTCCATCGAAGACGGGGCATGCAGCGGAGACTTTAATTATCCCTGCAGTCGACATAGCTAAAACTCCAGGTGGTTAAACCGAATCACACAGAACAAGGGAGTACCTTGCTCTAATACCAATTGAAAGTGCATTATATCGACTAGAGGGGGGTGAATAGGCGATTTTTATGAAAGTCTTCAAAACATGGAAGTTTCGAAGACAAACGATAGAAATAAACCTATTACCATGCAGCGGAAGGTAGACTACACTAGGCAAACCATAGTCAAGTATTCAATGAAGTGAAAGCACAATGACTAATAGCAGCTAGGTAGTAAGAATCAGGTAGGAAGATATTATGAAGCCAATCAGAACAAGCAGTCACTCAATGAAGACAAAAGATAATGCAATCATACAATGACTTCACAAGGACCAACAGTAAGTAAAGGGAAGGGAAGGATGAAACCAGTGATACGTTGAAGACAATGATTTGTTAGACCAGTTCCAGTTGCTGTGACAACTGTACGTCTGGTTAGGGAGGCTAGGTATTTAAACCTGAGGACACACAGTCCCGGACACCCAGTCCTGAACACGTAGCTCAGGACACCCAGTCCTCACCGTATTCCCCTTGAGCTAAGGTCACACAGACCTCACCCAATCACTCTGGTAAGTCTTCAAGGTAGACTCCCAAACCTTCACAGACTTCGTTCACTGGCGATCCATAATGACTCTTGGATGCTCAGAACGCGACGCCTAACCGGCTAGAGGATTCACAGTCCTCAAGTGTAATATGTCTTCAGATCACACAGACAGGAAGACTTAAGTGATGCCTAACACTCTTTGGCTCTAGGTGTTTAGGGCTTTATCCTTGCAAGGAATTCTCTCTCAAAGGCTTCGAGGTGGGTTGCTCTCAAACGACAAAAGCCGTACTCTAACTCTGAGCAGCCAACCATTTATGGTTGTTGGGGGTGGGCTATTTATAGCCACTAGGAAACCCGACCTGATTTGTCCGAAATGACCCTGGGTCACTAAGGAACTGACACGTGTTCCAACGGTCAGATTTCAAACACACACGGCAACTTTACTTGGGCTACAAGCAAAGCTGACTTGTCCAACTCTGGACAAGATTCGCTCTCATAGTCTTCACTCGAAGACATAGGATTTTGGTTAAGCGTCACTTCAATCATTCTGACTGGTTCTCTTGGACCCCACTTAACAGTATGGTGGTTCCTATCACTCAACAAAGAAGAAAAAGAACTACGAAAGATCTAAATCTTCGCACTCCATAGTCTTCATGCGATGTATTCTCTTGTCATAGTCTTCAATGTGAATGTCTTCACATACCGCCTTTGACTTCAATGTCTTCATACATTTTTAGGGGTCATCTTTGGTAGGAAAACCGAATCAATGAGGGACTTCTACCTGTGTTATCCTGCAATTCTCACAAACACATTAGTCCCTCAACTAGGTTTGTCGTCAATACTCCAAAACCAACTAGGGGTGGCACTAGATGCACTTACAATGACACTGAAACATAGAGAATTGATCGTTTGAGGTTGGGTCGCTACAAGATGGTATTAGAGCACATGCTGAATGTAGGACATGACTACTAAGATGAGTCATAGATCACTCTTCTCTACTCATTTCTGACTCCTCTCCATTTTCTACTCTTTAGGATGGCGGACACAAGGAACAAGTTTACACAGCCGGATGAAGACACCCCGTTTGGACGACACTTGAAGGAAGTCACTAGGTACCTGAACATCGGAATACCAAGCTTCAGCGGGACCTACACTGCCACACTACTAGAAGAGGAACATTGGATGATTCGAGTTCAAGTTCCAGGAAGGACATTCACGCCTGTCACTAAGCCCATAGAGTTTTCCTTTGATGCACCAACCTGGAGTCTAGGCAAGAGCATGACAGCCCATATCGCCATAGGACGCATCGGTGATGTTTACCACAAGGAGCTTAAGGACACTATCTACCAGATATGTGGGCGCTGAGATGAGCAATTGGAGATGATAAGCACCAAGATGGACAGGTCCATTGCAGCATTCATCCAGGAGTTAAACCATCATATACATCGCCAAGAGAACCAGATGTGCGCAAGCATGATAGATTTGAAGAAGGCGATGACCAGGATCATAGAGCAAGAAGAGGAGCTTAAGTCTACATGTGATGGATATGAGGAGGAAATGATGATACTTGTGGAGAAGAATGACAACCCGCCAAGGAAGCTAGGAGTTTTCAAGGGAGACCCCGCGCTAGGAGGAGAAGACGGCAAACCAAAGGAGATTCATTCTGAAGACTACATCATCATCGACGACACCGACTCCGACCCCAATGGTAGTGATGATGACTATGAAGACGAAGCTGGAGCGGATATCATGGATTCTTCCACCAATCAAAATTTCTAATAGACCACCATATGATCAGTAGTGTTCCCCCATGTATATAGAATAGTCCGAGCATTGTAACGATAGTTAGATCAATTTTATGCCCTTGCTTGATTGATTGAGTGATATGATATGATTGTGTTTGTCTCATGTGCATATGGTTAGTGCTTTCTCACTAGACCTCATTCTATTCTAATCTCTCCCCCTCTAAACCCATCATATGCCTCCGAGACGTGACCCCGGATTTGCTTTCCCACTGCAGGTCACTCAGTTGATCCAGCAACAGAATACACTGATGTAGTTGTTAGTTCAGAACCAAGGCAACAACAACAACAACAACAACCCTCCGCCACCACCACCAGTTGACAACTTAGCCCGTTTTCTAAGGTTATAGCTGCCTGTCTTTTCCAGTAGCACAGAGCCCATAGTTGCGCATGACTGGCTACGCAGGATTGGAAGAGAGTTAACCACTGCCAGTTGCACAGATGCTGAGAAGGTGCGTTTTGTTGCACACCAATTGGATGGACCCATAACCGCATGGTGGGAGAATTACACAACCACTTTTCCCATAGCCAATGTCACTTGGGAGTAGTTTCAGCAAGCTTTCCGCACATCCCATGTCTCAACTGGAGCTATGATCATGAAGAAGCGTCAGTTTCGCAACTTACACCAGGGGAATCGTACTGTGGGACAATACGTGGAGAAGTTTAGTAAGTTATCTTGTTATGCCCCAGATGACGTGGCCACCGATGCCGCGAAGCAGCAAAAGTTTATGGAAGGGCTGAATGATGAGATGAGCATGCAGTTGATGGTGGCAACATTCAACCACTACCAGGAGTTGGTAGACAAGGCTCTTATGATTGAAGGGAAGCAGCAGCAGATTGAGAGCCGCAAAGAGGAAGTATTGACAAGGGAAGTACAATTCAGGAGCTCAGCAGAAACCTCGTCTCACCCTGAACCCAGGAGGATTTACCCATGACCATGGAGGCCATAACCATACTGGAGGAATTCCACATAACCACCACGACCCTAGGAATGGAAATGGGAATGGAGCAGGCAGCAACCAGAACTGCTCTAACCCAACCACACCCGCCAAGAAGGATCTAAGTCACATTACTTGTTTCAAGTTCGGGAAGACTAGACACTATGCCACCGAGTGTTCAGAAGCAAAGAATGGGAATGGCAATGGAAACTCTGGGAATAATCCCAACCCATTCAACAAGGGACAAGTGAACCACGTGAACGTGGAGGAGGTTGAAGAGCAGCCAGATGCAGTTATCAATAAGTTTTTGGTTAAGTCATTTACCGCAATAGTTCTTTTCGATACTGGTGTGTCACATTCATAAATTTCAAGGGGATTTGTGGACAAGTTTAAGTTAACCACCTTAGCCCTTAGGACGCCCTTGCTACTGAGTTCACCAGGTGCAGAGTATATGGCCAGCCGATGGTGTGACCGGTTACCCTTAACCATTGGCAGCCATGTTTTCCCCTCAGACTTAATAATTTTGGAATCCCAGGGATTTGATGTGATACTCGGTATGGATTGGTTATCGAAGTATGGAGGAAAGATTGATTGTGCCAGTAAGTCAATTTTTCTCACCACCCCGGACAGAAAAAGGATCAAGTATGTATCCAGGCATACACCAAAGATTACTCACATAAATTCTCTCACAGGAGTTGTTCAGGAAGAAGTGCCTGTAGTGAAGGATTACCCAGATATATTTCCAGAGGAATTACCAGGCATGCCGCCAGGCCGTGATATTGAGTTTTTGATAGAGCTGTTGCCAGGCACCGGACCGATATCAAAGATACCCTACCGGATGCCCGCAAATAATATGGAGGAGATGAAGCAGATCAAGGAGTTATTGGAGAAGGGTTACATCCGACAAAGTTCATCACCATGGGGATCCCCAGTGCTCTTGGTTGAGAAGAAGGATAAATCTCTGAGAACGGTTGTTGATTATCGCGCATTGAATGAAGTGACGACCAAGAACAAGTACCCACTGTCGATGATCAATGATTTATATGATCAGTTGCAAGGAGCTAAAGTATTTTCCAAGATGGATCTGTGATCAGGGTACCACCAGCTGAAGATTCGAGAAAAGGATATACCTAAGACAGCTTTCACCACAAGGTATGGGCTATATGAGTATACGGTTATGTCATTTGGACTGACTAATGCCCCTGCCTACTTCATGAGTATGATGAATAAGGTGTTCATGGAATCCTTGGATAAGTTTGTCGTGGTGTTCATTGATGATATCTTGGTATACTCAATGGATGAAGAGGAACACAAGGAGCATTTGCGTTTGGTTCTTGAGAAGCTCATAGAATATCAGTTATATGTCAAGTTTAGCAAATGTGAGTTTTGGTTGAAGGATGTTGGATTTCTTGGACATGTTATATCAGGAGAAGGTATAGCAGTGGATCCTACCATGGTTCAGTCAGTCGCTGTTTTCTTGGACACGCGGGATACTACCGGAGATTCATTGAGAATTTTTCCAGGATTGTGAAACCTATGACAACATTGTTGAAGAAGGACACCAAGTTCCATTGGACTTAAGAATGTGAAGCAAGTTTCTAGGAGTTGAAGAAACGCTTGACTACGGCCCACGTGCTGATTCTGCCAGATATACGTAAGGATTTCCAAGTGTATTGTGACACGTCTCGCTTAGGACTTGGAAGTGTACTTATGCAAGATGGAAGAATTGTTTCGTAGGCCTCACGACAACTTCGACCGCATGAGTTGAATTATGCCACGCATGATTTGGAGTTAGCAGCTGTAGTGCATGCACTCAAAACCTGGAGACATTTTCTTATTAGGAACCATTGTGATGTGTACATGGATCATAAGAGTTTGAAGTACATTTTCACACAGAAGGAGTTGAAGCTCATGCAGAGGAGATGGTTGGAGCTTATAAAGGATTATGATATGAAGTTGCACGATCATCTAGGCAGGGCCAATGTCGTAGCAGACGCTTTGAGCCGGAAGAGTTATGCCAATACCCTAGTAACAGGAGGTTTGCCAAGGGAGTTAGCAGAAGATCTCAGGGAGCTTCGTTTGGAGATCATCCCTAGAGGTTTTGTTACAACCATGGAACTTCAGTCGATATTGTTGGGAAAGATTCGACAAGCTCAGAAGGATGACAAAGAAATTTCCGAGATAAAGGAGAAGATGGCTGAAGGCAAAGCCAAAGGTTTTCGTGAGGATGAACACGACACCCTGTGGTTTGATGATCGTATATATCTACCCAATAATGCCGAGATCAGGAAGTTGATATTAAAGGAAGCTCATGACTAGCCATACTCGATACACCCCGGTAACACCAAGAATTATTTGGATTTGAAGGAGCGTTCTGGTGGAACGGAATGAAGAAGGATTTTGGCGAGTATCTAGCCATATGTGATGTATGTTAGAGAGTGAAGGTAGAACATCAGAAGCCAGCAGGATTACTGCAGCCTATGTCGATACCCGAATGGAAGTGGGATAAACTTGGCATGGATTTTATCACCAAGTTACCCAGGACCCGATCGGGATATGATTCTATCTGGGTAGTAGTGGACTGCTTGACCAAAGTAGCTCACTTTATCCCCGTTAAAATCACCTATACAAGTGTGAAGTTGTCCAAGATATATATGACCAGGATCGTATGTCTGCATGGAGTTACAAGGACCATCGTATCGGATAGAGGAACGTAGTTTACTTCAAAGTTTTGGCACCAGCTGCACCAAACTTTGGGAACCAGGCTAGAGTTCAGTACAACATTTCATCCGAAGACATATGGATAGACCGAGAGTGTAAATCAGATTCTGGAGGACATGTTGAGAGCTTGTGCGCTAGATTATGGATCTAGTTGGGACGACAACTTGCGCTACGTGGAGTTCTCATACAACAATAGTTACCAATCCAGTTTGAAGATGGCACCGTTCGAAGCCCTGTATGGACGAAGGTGCAAAACACCATTAATGTGGGATGAAGTTGGAGACCGTCAATTGTTTGGAACAGATTTGATTAAGGAGTCCGAAGAAAAGGTTCAACTGATTCGGGATAGACTGAAGGTAGCTCAGTCTAGACAGAAGAGTTATGCAGACTCAAAACGCAAGGAGGTAGTCTATGAAATCGGAGATAGAGCATATCTGCGAGTGTCACCTCTGCGCGGAGTTAAACGTTTTGGAGTTAAGGGAAAGTTAGCCCCAAAATTTGTAGGACCGTATCGAGTTTTTGAACGCATGGGAGAGGTTGCTTACAAGTTGGAATTACCCGAAGGATTGTCAGGAGTAGATGATGTGTTTCACATTTCCCAGTTGAAGAAGTGCCATGCAGAGATGGCCGAAATCCCTCTGAGAGATACGGTGTCCCTGGAAGCAATTCAGTTGGATAGTGATTCGACATATGAGGAAAAACTGGTCAAGATTCTCAAGTTTGCCAGCCGAGTTACTCGCATCAAGGTTATCAAGTTTTGCAAAGTTCAATGGAGCCACCATACCGAGGATGAAGCCACCTGGGAACGAGAGGACGATCTACGCAAAGACCACCCACACCTATTTTCTAGCCAACCCGAATCTCGAGGACGAGATTGATCTTAAGGGGGTAGGTTTGTAACATCCCAAATTTTCAATTTGGAATGTTATACATAGGTCATTCATGCATATCATATTTTATCACATTTCGTTTCACGATCCTCGAAATTCTAAGCAACTCAAGGACCCACGGAGAGAGTTGGGAATTTTGTTATTTTCATATTTGAGTTTTCTCAAATTTTGAAAAGAGGATCATTTGGTTTTAATTGATTTTTCCCTCCAAAAATATTCCATATTAAAATATATGAGAGGAGATAATATGACTTCTCCAAAATAAAGGGAATATTGGAAGAAAATATTAAAATCAAATAAGAATTTTATTTGGGTTTTATTGCAATTTTATTTGAATTAGGAAAAAAATGCATTTTGCAAAATTGCATTAGAGGTCTAAATAAATGTTCACTTTGTCCGCAGTATTATTGGACGACCGTGAAAATTTATTTCAGGATTTGTGGAGTCTGTTTAGTATTTCTTTTATTTGTTTTCCGCATCAGGATTTATTAAAAAAAAGTAACCGCCCTAACCGGGCCTTGTCCGGCTAGGACACTGCACCCGGCCGGCTTTATAAGCCGAGGCCGCAGCGCCCCGAGACCCAGCTCGTGCCCCCGCCCCGAAACCCTAGCACGCTGCCCGATCCGCCCGATCTGCCTCGCCATGCCGCCGCCGGTTTTCGTGAGAAAACCGTTTGGTTTTTTTCGAAACCGTAGATTGGTTTTTTTGTTAGGTTTAGTTAAATAGCAGACGTTTGTCCGTACGTTCGTTTTAACGAATGTCGTTAATCCATTAGCCGCAAACAACGAACGCTCGTTCGTTAGCCTGTTTGTCACTTTTCTTTTTCCAGGGTTTTTCTGCGATTATTTTTTATCGCGATTTCTGCCCTAATCTTCGTTCTTGTATATCTTTTCGCTCATTTATCCGAATCAGGTGCAACAAGCACCTAGATCTTCGTCTCGAAGCCCTCTTTCCGTTTAACCAACTTGAACAAGATTTTGGTACAGTAAAATTTGACTTTAGTCCAGATTAGTATTCAGATCTTGTTTCTTTCGTAGTTTGAGTTTTGTTGCTCCCTTTGATTCAATTCTTTTTGCAAAGCGGAGTTCTTCAGTTGAACTTTCTGGTTAGATCTTCTTATTTGAGTTTTACCCGTGGATCTTTGCTTGAGTGCTTATGTATGCTATCGTTTGTTTGCGGTAAAATACTTGGAGTGTGAAGCGTGCTACGACGAGTCTTTAGGTTTTGCAGATCCTCAGGAAGGCAAGTAACACTTTGATCATACCACTTTATTACCCAGTTTTTATGCCTTAGTTTCAACCCTCACATGTTGCATGAGTAGGATCTATTAACATGTGGGTTTGGGAAGTACATGATGAGGTAGAACTTGTTTCCTTTTTATTATCAAACCCTGGGAGTTACTTCTATGTTATGCTTATATTGCTATGCTATGCTCGTAGATGTGGATTGGGTTTGAGTGTATCCATGACAGATGTGAGTTGGTAACTAATGGTTCAACTTAAGGTGGCAACTTTAATACACATGTGGGTGGATTGCTTGTGGGCACCTGGAGACTCCAATGTTGTCCTAGGATATCCCGGAGTACCTGTGTGATCATCCTACGGTCCGTCAGCCAGGCTCAAAGGGATCATAAGATTATTCATGCTAGAAACTTCCGTGTGCAGCCACAAGCCATTATGGGCTCTGGCATAGTTGAGTATGTTGTGTGACCTCTTCCAGTGGTAGACTAGCAGATGTAGGGGATGTAGGTTGGTACGGTCTACCCAGAGTTAGAGTTAATGCTTCTAAAAGACTGTGTCTCGGTCATTCGTTTCTCAAACACCATGTAGTGTGAGAAATCCAACGGAGGAGATCGAGTCTTGTGTGGAAATGTGTGCAAACCTCTGTAGAGTGTATAAACTAATCATGGTTAGCCGTGTCCCCGGTTATGGACATCTTGAGTATCTGGTACTTGAATTATTGATTTGATCTCATCACTCTAATTAATTTGTTGGGATGTTAATGACTACTTTAATTGGGATTGAGTTGAAGGAACCTTCTCAATGATGTTTCAACTACCATGATAGTTAAATTAAATATATTCCTTTGTTGTAGGGAAAAATTGTCTTTTCACAAAACAATATAACCATAGAGCCTCCACCAGCCATATATGCATGTAGTGATAGAATTTATCTGTTCATTGCTCTATTATGTTATATTGCCAGCATATTCCATGTGCTGACCCATTTCAGGCTGCAACATATCATGTTGCAGACTTTTCAGAGGACGAGTAAGATGTCGTATGTCGTTTGTCATGCACTCATATATGCCATTGGAGTTGATGGACTCGCTTTATCTTCCAAGCCTTCCGCTGTTATCTTATTTAGATGGACTTAAGCCATATTTATTGTAATAAGTTCTCTTTCGAGACCTTCAGTGTAATAAGTGTGTGATTGCTACTCTATTATAAATCCTTCGAGTATTGTGTGTGTCAGCATTACCGATCCAAGGATGAAACTGAAACACAGAGACTTGACCGTTTGAGGTCGGGTCGTTACACCTATGGATTGAGTAAGATCCTTCAAGTATGTTGTCATCGGTGCAATAAGTCAATAAAATTGCTTCTAAATGTGTTGGATCATTTAGTGTAAGAGAAAATTGAGTGTTGTACGAACTTGTGATGGCAAAATAATAAGGGCGACAGACTGCATAATAAATGTTCTATCATAAGGGGCAATACAACGTGACATTCTTTTGCACTAAGAGATTGAGCATACAAACCAAAAAGGGCATGACAACCTCTGCTTCCCTCTGCAAAGGGCCTATCTTTTAATTTTATGTATTTACTTCTGTGCAAGCGTCAAAGTATTCTTCCCAATTCCTTTTTATTTTCTCTTTTGCAAGCATCATGTGGCAAGGAAAGATCTAGGCACATATCCAGTTGTATATGAGTGAGCATGAGTTATTATTGTTGACATCGCCCTTGAGGTGAATACGTTGGGAGGCGAAACTATAAGCCCCTATATTCCTATGTGTCTGGTTGAAACTTTTTGCTCATGGGTATGCGGTGAGTGTTAGCAATCATAGAAGACTATATGATGGTTGAGTACGTGGACTTGCCAAAAGGCTCCGATACATGACCCTTCTTGTAAAGATGATGAATTTTAGTTGCAAAGTTCACCGAGAACATAGTTTGTTGGTTTTCAATAGAGTTTATGCTTTATACTTCAATGTTTTGATGAATTGTTACTTGTTCATGAGAAGTTTATGATAAAAGTTGTGTGGTAAAAGTTATATGATAATGTTTGTTGCTGTTATAATAATATGCATGATGCTTCTATGTCCTTATTTTGTTTTTACCGACACCTCTCTCTCTAAGCATGTGGACATGTTTTTCAATATCGGTTTTTTGCTTGAGGAAAAGCGAGGTCTAAGCTTGGGTGAGTTGATACGTCCAATTTGCATCATGTTTACCTACTATTATTTACTATGTTTTTATGCATAGTAATGCTTTTTGAGTAATTCTAATGCCTTTTCTCTCATAATATGCATGGTTTACACAAAGAGGGAGAATGCCGGCAGCTGGAATTCTGGACCTGAAAAAGCTACGCCAGAGTTACCTATTATGCACATATCCAAATGAGCTGAAACTTTACGGAGAATTGTTTTGGAATAAAAGAAAAATACTGGAGCAAATAACTACCGGAGGAGTCCCACCAGGTACGCAAAACCCACCTGGGCGCGACAGGCACCCCAAGCGTGGCCTGGTGGGTTGTGCCCACCTTGGCCCACCTCTGATGCCCCTCTTCTAGTATATAAGTCATTTTGACCTAGAAAAAAAATAAGGAGAGGACTTTCGGGACGTAGCACCGCTGTCTCGAGGCGGAACTTGGGCAGGAGCACTTTTGCCCCCCGGCGGAGCGATTCCACCTGGGGAACTTCCCTCCCGGAGAGGGAAATCAGCATCATCGTCATCACCAACAACCATCTCATCTTTGGGAGGGCAATCTCTAGCAATAGCTTCAACAACATCATCTCCTCTCAAACCCTAGTTCATCTCTTGTGTTCACTCTTTGTATCAGAACCTCATATTGGTACCTCTGGGTGGCTAGTAGTGTTGATTACATCTTGTAGTTGAGTACCATATGGCTTATATGGTGGAAGATTATATGTTCAGATCCATTATGCTATTTAATACCCCGCTGATCTTGAGCATGATTATCATTTGTGAGTAGTTACTTTTGTTCTTGAGGTCATGGGAAAAATCTTGTTGCAAGTAATCATGTGAACTTGATATATATGTGTTTGATATTTTGATGGTATGTATGTTGTGATTCCCTTAGTGGTGTCATGTGAACGTCGACTACATGGGACTTCACCATATTTAGGCCCAAGGGAATGCATTGTGTTGTAGTTATTAGATGATAGGTTGCTAGAGTGACAGAAGCTTAAACCCTAGTTTATGCGCTACTTCGTAAGGGGCCGATTTCGATACAAAAGTTTAATACCATGGTTAGATTTTATGTTAGTACTTTTCTCATAGTTGCGGATGCTTGTGAGGGGGTTAATCGTAAGTAGGAGGTTTGTTCAAGTAGGAGGTTAATCGAAAGTGGCTAGATGAAATTCCCGTGTACCCTCAAGAATGCCTTGCCTATTATAAGAAACCATGTTGGCATGTCCTTTCCCACAAAACGATTGGGTTACCTTGTTTCACTTTATTTACCATTACCGTTACTTGCACTTCACAAATTATCTTGCTATCAAACTAATTGTTACTGACAATTTTAGTGCTTGCAGAAAATACCTTGATAAAAACCACTTGTCATTTCCTTCTGCTCCTCGTTGGGTTTGTCACTCTTACTTATCGAAAGGACTATGATTGATCCCCTATATTTGTGGGTCATTGCTACCTCTTGAGCACTGCGTTGGATTTCCCCGAAGAGGAAGGGATGATGCAGCAAAGTAGTGTAAGTATTTCCCTCGGTTTTTGAGAACCAAGGTATCAATCCAGTAGGAGGCTACGCTCGAGTCCCTCGTACCTACACAAAAACAATATCTCAACGCAACAAACGCGCTTAGGGGTTGTCAATCCATTCACGGTCTCTTACAAAAGTGAGATCTGATAGAGATGATAAATAATATTTTTGGTATTTTTGGTATAAATATGCAAAGTAAATAAAGTAAAAGCAAAGTAAAAGAAAAGCAATAATAAAGTAATGGAGATTGATATAATGAGAAAGAGACCCGGGGGCCATAGGTTTCACTAGTGGCTTCTCTCAAGAGCATAAGTATTCTACGGTGGGTGAACAAATTACTGTTGAGCAATTGACAGAATTGAGCATAGTTATGAGAATATCTAGGTATGATCATGTATATAGGCATCACGTCCGAGACAAGTAGACCGAAACGATTCTGCATCTACTACTATTACTCCACTCATTGACCGCTATCCAGCATGCATCTAGAGTATTAAGTTAAAAACAGAGTAGCGCCTTAAGCAAGATGACATGATGTAGAGGGATAATTTCATGCAATGTGATGAAATCCCATATTGTTATCTTGTTATCATGATAGATAGACTGGATCATAAACCCACAATTCATCGGTCTCAACAAACACACTGCAAAAAGAAGATTACATCGAATACATCTCCACAAGAGAGGGGGAGAACATTGTATTGATATCCAAAAAGAGAGAAGAAGCCATGTATCTACTAGCTATAGACCCGTAGGTCTAAATTAAACTACTCACACTTCATCGGAGGGGCTTGGATGATGATGTAGAAGCCCTCCGTGATCGATGCCCCCCCTGGCGGAGCTCCGGAACAGGCCCCAAGATGGGATCTCATGGATACAGAAAGTTGCGGTGGTGGAATTAGGTTTTTGGCTCCTTCCTCGATCGTTTGGGGGTACGTGGATATATATAGGAGGAAGAAGTACGCCGGTGGAGCTTTGAGGGGCCCACGAGGTAGGGGGCGCCCCCTACCCTCGTGAGCACCTCGTGGCTTTCTTGACGGAGGGTCCAAGTCTCCTGGATCTTATCTGATGAGAAAATCACGTTTCCGAAGGTTTCATTCCGTTTGGACTCCGTTTGATATTCCTTTTCTTCGAAACCCTAAAACGGGCAAAAAACAAAAATTCTGGGCTGGGCCTCTGGTTAATAGGTTAGTCCCAAAAATAATATAAAAGTAGAAAATAAAGCCCAATAATGTCTAAAACAGTAGATAATATAGCATGGAGCAATCAAAAATTATAGATACGTTGGAGACGTATCAAGCATCCCCAAGCTTAATTCCTGCTCGTCCTCGAGTAGGTAAATGATAAAAATAGAGTTTTTGATGCGAAGTGCTACTTGGCATAATTTTAATGTAATTCTTCTTAATTGTGGTATGAATATTCAGATCCGAAAGATTCAAGACAAAAGATCATATTGACATAAAAATGATAATACTTCAAGCATACTAACTAAGCAATTATGTCTTCTCAAAATAACATGGACAAAGAAAGTTCATCCCTACAAAATCATATGGTTTAGTCATGTTTCATTTTCGTCACACAAGAATGCTATCATCATGCACAACCCCGATGACAAGCCAAGCAATTGTTTCATACTTTAGTAATCTCAAACCTATAAACTTTCATGCAATATATGAGCGCGAGCCACTATAGGTGGAATAGAATATAATGAGGTGGTTATGTGGAGAAGACAAAAAAGCAGAAAGTCTCACATCAACGAGGCTAATTCAATGGGCTATGGAGATGCCCACCGATTGGATGTTAATGCAAGGAGTAGGGATTTGCCATGCAACGGATGCACTAGAGCTATAAATGTATGAAAGCTCAACAAAAGAAACTAGTGGGTGTGCATCCAACTTGCTTGCTCACGAAGACCTAGGGCACTGAGGAGGCCCATTGTTGGAATATACAAGCCAAGTTCTATAATGAAAAATTCCCACTAGTATATGAAAGTGATAACATGAGAGACTCTCTACTATGAAGATCATGGTGCTACTTTGAAGCACAAGTGTGGTAAAAGGATAGTAACATTGTCCCTTCTCTCTTTTTCTCTCATTTTTGGGCCTTTTTTTATGGCCCTTTCTCTTTTGGGGCTTCTCTTTTTTATGCCTCTTTTTTACCTCACTGGGACAATGCTCTAATAATGATGATCATCACACTTCTATTTATTTACAACTCAATGATTACAACTCGATACTAGAACAAAAGATGACTCTATATGAATGCCTCCGGCGGTGTACCGGGATATGCAATGAACCAAGAGTGACATGTATGAAAGAATTATGAACGGTGGCTTTGCCACAAATGCTATGTCAACTACATGATCATGCTAAGAAATATGACAATGATGAATGTGTCATGATGAACAGAATGATGGAAAGTTGCATGGCAATATATCTCGGAATGGCTATGGAAATGCCATAATAGGTAGGTATGGTGGCTGTTTTGAGGAAGATATAAGGAGGTTTATGTGTGAAAGAGCGTATCATATCACGGGTTTGGATGCACCGGCAAAGTTGCCAACTCAATGTGAGAAAGGGCAATGCACGGTACCGAAGAGGCTAGCAAGGATGGAAGGGTGAGAGTGCGTATAATCCATGGACTCAACATTAGTCATAAAGAACTCACATACTTATTGCAAAAATCTACAAGTCATCAAAAACCACGGCACTACGCATGCTCCTAGGGGGATAGATTGGTAGGAAAAGACCATCGCTCGTCCCCGACCGCCACTCATAAGGAAGACAATCAAATAACACCTCATGTTTCAAATTTGTTGCATAACGTTTACCATACGTGCATGCTACGGGATTTGCAAACTTCAACACTAGTATTTCTCAATTTCACAACTACTCAACTAGCATGACTTTGATATTATTACCTCCATATCTCAAAACAATCATCAAGCATCAAACTTTTCTTAGTATTCAACACACTCATAAGAAAGTTTTATTGTTAATCTTGCATACCAAGCATATTAGGATTTTAAGCAAATTACCATGCTATTTAGACTCTCAAAATAATCTAAGTGAAGCATGAGAGATCAATAGTTTCTATAAAACGAATCCACCACCATGCTCTAAAAGATATAAGTGAAGCATTAGAGCAAAACTGTAAAACTCAAAAGATATAAGTGAAGCACATAGAGTATTCTATAAAATTCCAAATTATGTATGGCTCTCTCAAAAGGTGTGTACAGCAAGGATGATTGTGGTAGACTAACAAGCAAAGACTCAAATCATAAAAGACGCTCCAAGCAAAACACATATCATGTGGTGAATAAAAATATAGCTCCAAGTAAAGTTACCGATAGAAGTAGACGAAAGAGGGGATGCCTTCCGGGGCATCCCCAAGCTTTGGATTTTAGGTGTCCTTAGATTATCTTGGGGTGCCATGGGCATCCCCAAGGTTAGGTTCTTGCCACTCCTTGTTCCATAATCCATCAAATCTTTACCCAAAACTTGAAAACTTCACAACACAAAACTTAAAGTAGAAAATCTCGTGAGCTCCGTTAGCGAAAGAAAACAAAAGACCACTCAAAGGTACTGTAATGAACTCATTCTTTATTTATATTGGTGTTAAACCTACTGTATTCAACTTCTTATGGTTTATAAACTATTTTACTAGCCATAGATTCATCAAAATAAGCAAACAACACACGAAAAACAGAATCTGTCAAAAACAGAACAGGTCTGTAGTAATCTGTAGCTAGCGCAAGATCTGGAACCCCAAAAATTCTAAAATAAATTGCTGGACGTGAGGAATTTATCTATTAATCATCTTCAAAAAGAATTAACTAAATATCACTTTCCAAATAAAAATGACAGCAGTTCTCGTGAGCGCTAAAGTTTCTGTTTTTTACAGCAAGTTCAACAAGACTTTCCCCAAGTCTTCCCAACGGTTCTACTTGGCACAAACACTAATTAAACACAAAAAACACAACCATATCAGAGGCTAAATAATTTATTTATTGAATAACAGCAAGGATAAATATTTGGTTGACTCCCAACAAGTACTTTTCTTTAAATCCTTAAAGCTAGGCATTGATAATTTTAATGATGCTCACATGAAAGACAAGAATTGAACCACAAACAGAGCATCATAAAACACGTGACAAACACATCTAAGTCTAACATAATTCCTATGCATAGGCATTTTATAGGCAAAAAAATTATCAAGGCAAGCAAAAACTAGCATATGCAAGGAAGTGGAAAGAAATAATAGCAATTTCAACATAACGAGAGGTAATTTAGTAACATGAAAATTTCTACCACCATATTTTCCTCTCTCATAATAATTGCATGTGGTATCATAAGCAAACTCAACAAAATAGCTATCACACAAAATATTTTCAACACGATCCATATGCATGCGAAGTTGACACTCTTCCAAAATAGTGGGATTAACATTAACTAAAGTCATGACCTTTCCAAACCCACTTTTATCAAAAACTTCATAAGATTGAACATTCTCCAAATATGTGGGATCTAAAGTTGACATTCTTCCAAACCCACTTTCAATATTATTGAAAACATTATAATCAATCTCATATTCATCATCATGGGGCTCAAATAAATTTTTAAGATCAAAAGAAGAATCACCCCAATCATGATCATTGCAACAAGTAGAGGACATAGCAAAACTAGCATCCCCAAGCTTAGGGTTTTGCATATTATTAGCACCATTGACATTAATAGAATTTATAATAACATCGTTGCAATCATGCTTTTTATTCAAACATCTATCATGAATTAGTTCATAAAATACTTCATCGCAATTTTCAGATTCACGAATTTCAAGCAAAACTTCATAAAGATAATCTAGTGCACAAAACTCACTAGCAATTGGTTCAACATAATTGGATCTCTTAAAGAGATTAGCAAGCAGATGAGGATCATAGATCTTAGGTTCTCTGTTTAGTGATAAATAAACAACTATTCCAACCATACGAGCAAACAAGAAACGGGTAAAAGAGGCAAATGGGAAAGAGAGGGAGGATAGAGAGAGAGGGCGAATAGAACGGCAAGGGTGAAGTGGGGGAGAGGAAAACGAGAGGCAAATGGCAAATAATGTAATGCAGGAGATAGGGATTGTGATGGGTACTTGGTTTGTTGACTTTTGCGCAGACTCCCTGACAACGGCGCCAGAAATTCTTCTTGCTACCTCTTGCGTACTGCGTTGGATTTCCCCGAAGAGGAAGGGATGATGCAGCAAAGTAGCGTAAGTATTTCCCTCAGATTTTGAGAACCAAGGTATCAATCCAGTAGGAGGCTATGCTCGAGTCCCTCGTACCTACACAAAAACAATAGCTCAACTCAACCAACGTGCTTAGGGGTTGTCAATCCCTACACGGTCAGTTACGAAAGTGAGATCTGATAGAGATGATAAATAATATTTTTGGTATTTTTGGTATAAAGATGCAAAGTAAATAAAGTACCAGGGGCCATAGGTTTCACTAGTGGCTTCTCTCAAGATAGCATAATCTACAGTGGGTGTACAAATTACTGTTGAGCAATTGACACAATTGAGCATAGTTATGAGAATATCTAGGTATGACCATATATATAGGCAGCACGTCCGAGACAAGTAGACCGAACGACTCTGCATCTACTACTATTACTCCACTCATACGTCAGTGGAGCTTCGAGGGGCCCACGAGGCAAGGGGCGCGCCCTAGGGGGGGCGCCCCTACCCTCGTGAGCACCTCGTGGCTTTCTTGACGGAGGGTCCAAGTCTCCTGGATCTTATCTGATGAGAAAATCACGTTTCCGAAGGTTTCATTCTGTTTGGACTCCGTTTGATATTCCTTTTCTTCGAAACCCTAAAACATGCAAAAACAGCAATTCCGGGCTAGGCCTCTGGTTAATAGGTTAGTCCCAAAATTAATATAAAAGTGGATAAAGCCCAATAATGTCTAAAATAGTAGATAATATAGCATGGAGCAATCAAAAATTATAGATGCGTTGGAGACGTATCAGTCATCACGGGTCCTCTTGATCCATAGATGGGCCAAGGAGGTGCCCTTTTTGCCTTGATGTGACGTTGAACGCCGTGAGGGTCTAGGTAGTCCACGAGGTCCTTGCCATAATGGCGTGGATCCGGCCAAGTGTTGTGGTTTTCCTGCATTGGTCTTTCCTGATCTCTAGGGGGTCGGTGTTGGTGTCAAAACCAATGGATATCAGGCAGGGGGTCCTGAGCTGTGGATCTTGGATCAATGGGGAACAAGGGACGGAGGACACGATGTTTACCGAGGTTCAGGCCCTCTCTAAGAGGTAAAACCCTATGTCTTGCTTGATTATATTGGAAGTGTATATGAGGATTACAGAGTCGATCTACCACGAGATCAGATGAACTAAAACCCTAGGCGAGTAGTATGATGGTTGTTGTTCTAGCCTCTATGGACTAAACTCTCTGGTTTATATAGACATGAGGAGAACTAGGGTTACACATGGTCTTTTACACAGAAAGAATAAGCATGCCGAATCATCTATCTAGACTTGGAGGACACACCAAGGCACCCAAGGCTTCCTGCCCAGATAGGGAGTCTCCTCATAGTTCGGCCTTCTAGAATTGGTAGTGTGGCCCAACCGTCTGGCCCATGAGAGATAGACCGGCACGACAAGGACGCCCCTAATCTAGGACTTCCTTAGTAGCCCCTGAACTTGCCTCCAACGCCGGTGCTTCATAGTGTCTTGAGATCTTTATACACCCGATGTCTCCGGCTTGCGGGGTGAGTTCCTCTCCTTCTTCATGTTCGGCATAATCTCCTTTAGTCAGGTTCCAAGAGCTGCTAAGGTGGAATTCAGCCATGTGCTAACCAGGTAATGTTCGGAATCCAAATTGCAGATGTTGCTTAGACTCGAAGGCCAACTGTCCAAGTGTGAATAGTGCCCTCGCCTCACAACTTTGAGCGAAGGGTCACACCAGGTCATAAACGTCGAACCATTGTGAAAGCTCGATTCGTGGTTTGAGGCAGCGCCTCCATTGGCACGTCCCATCAAGGCGGAGATCGTGCCCACCCTTTAAGGGATATGATCAATGGTTTTGGGTTATCACATTCACGCATAATGCCACGATTATATCCGGAACTGGCGAGGTCTGTGGCGCAATAAATGGACCTTTGGTATTACGGCAGCCTATAAAAGGGAAATGACCATAGCTATCTCCTCACACTTTCTCCTTCCTCTTGACATCGCCTTCCCAATCTTCCCATCTTTCCTCAAGGAATCCCCACCAACTCTTCCCTCAAATCAGCCATGACCGGATGCTGCGCGGGAGGCAAGTGGGAGGTCTCCATCATCACCAATAAGGATATCAAAGATGTGAAGCGCGTGGCTTACCATCCGGCCAACGTTGCTCACCCGAGCTCCAGACGAGGTCCAGGCCATCCCGATGCCCCGACCAGGTGATAGGGTGGTGTTCGTCACCCCATTTCATCATGGGTCTAGGCTTCCCGCCCCACCCCTTCGTTAGGGGGATAATGTTTTTTATGGGCTGGATTTTCATGATCTGGCTCCGAACTCCTTCCTCCTCATCTTGGCCTTCATCATTGTCTGCGAGGCCTTTCTTTGGATCCAGCCCCATTTCGTCCTGTGGCTGAAGATCTTCAATGCCAAACCAAATATCATCGACGACCACTAGGTAGACTATGAGGGAGCGATGGTCAGCAAGCTCGCCCAGGTCGAGTGGCCGGAGGGCACATTCATAGATATTATCAAAGTTTGGCAGAAAGAGTGGTTTAACATCACGGAGCCACGCGATGTAGCTTGGGGGCAGTCCCCGAATTTAGATCCAGACCCCCGGTGAGCCTAACCTCATGGACCAAGACGGGCCTTGACTGGGGGTCTCCCGTAGAGGTGGAGCTGCTGCAGAAGCACATCATCAACATGAAAAATCCGAGCGCCAAGTTGACCAACATAATTCAGATGATGCTCTGCCGCCGCCACCTCCCTTGCCTGCTACTGGACGCCCCAATGTGGGCCTACAAGTCCGAAGACCCTGTCACCATGCTTCACTTATATGGAACCACCATGACAAGCTATGGAAGGTGTTATTCAAATCCAGAAGGAGTGGCCGGCCAAGGAGGAGAATATCGGCCTCGACTCTGAGCCCCCCTAAGAAGGTAATGAGGCTTTTACTATCTTGTATTTGTCTATTCGTTCTTCAACAAGAGACCCGACTCTTTCTTCCCCTTCTTCCAGGGCTGGCTCGATACAGCTGTGTAGATGGACAGCCCGGCCCCGCAACCCGAATACCGTCAACTCTGTTAGAGGATATGCTGACCGTGGTGCCGTACTAGGTGCTGGAAAGGAAAGAGCAGAAGAAGAAGAAGAAGAAGAGCGAGGTGAGGGAGACCAGAGAAGCCTCTGCTCAAGAGCACATCCGGACACTAAGTCTGGGGAGACCCAAGCTCCCTCCGCCCCCGAGGGAGCAGGACGAGGACGACGAAGAGGAGAGAGGCTCCTCCCATACGAGGAAGAGGGAGGCAACAGAAGACGTCGAGGAGCAGCCCCCCCCCCCCCCCCCCCCCCCCCCCCCGTGCCCCGAAGAAGCAACGCAGGCCCAAGTTGGTCCTACTTGATGACAGCTTGGATTCCGAAGAGGAATATGCAGTGTCCGAACAGGTTCCCAAGAGGAACCCCAGAGCCAAGCTCCCCGCCGAAAGGTACGGATCCGGAGATTCCTGGGCACTTGTTTTATTTTGTCTATTATCTATAGTTTGTGTGTACTTTATGTTATAGTCCACCACGCGACGTCCCTACCGACCAAGTCTCGGAGGGGAATTCTCCGTCAGCCGAACCGGCGGAGAGTGAGACCATGTCGCGCCCTACGCCTCCTTTGGCCACTGGGGAGGCCATGGAGGTACTGTCTTGAAGGACCCCTCCCTGCCCGGACACGGGAGGTGGCGACGAGGTCATGGCCATGGTCAATACCTCAATCACTGATGACTAGGAGGGGGATCCCTCCTAGGAAGCAAGAAGGGGGAGTCCGGCCGACCCGAGCCCTCCCGAAAAATGGCTCCGGATCCCCCTAGGCCTTCAGAGGCATCAATTTGGTCCTCCGTTGAAGGGGGAGCAGGGGCCCCGCCACTAGCACTAAACACCTGCGATCGGATAGCGGCTGGGTGGCCGAATGTAATGGAGGAGGCTTTGAATAGCTCCTCCATCAATGTGGAGCACCGTTCCCTAATGGGCATGGTGCTGCAAAGTATTCGGAGCTCCCGAGGAGGGCTGTGGACACAGCGAGGTATTATGCATCTCGAGAGGGTGATATTGAAACACAAGTTGTTCTGGGCACAATTCCAAGTGCTCGAACACCCTCCCCTCCTGAGAAACTAGATGAAGCAACTGATGGAGCTGCATCGGATGGCAGAACCGGCCATGAAGGACCTTTGTGTCTGGCTGTGGCCTGCAGAGCCAATACCGAGTAATTACATTGGCCTGGTGCAGAAGCTGCGTGATGCGACTTTCGGGATTGACGTTGTTAAGCGCTCTGTCTGCATTGAGGGAGCTCGAATGGCCTTCGCAAAGACCATGGTGCACTGGCCCAAGATCAAGCCAGCTGAGATGGTCACCAGTCCCCCTCCTACTAGAAAGGAGAATCGATGTCCCGAACGGTATTTCCCCATCATGATAGATGGTGCTCGGGCGATCGAGGACCAGTATCCCAAATATGTAATCCTTGAATGAATGAACTATCATGTGTTTAATTACTATTGGACCTTTTGCTTCAGAATGCGGTTGTTCTGTATGGTTTATCATAGGGGCATCTTTTTTATTTAGTTTGACTCATGTGCGGCCGTTTTGAACTTGAAAGTGACCAGTCATCGGCTTCAGCCCCCATGTAGATGCTATGAGGGGTCTTTCGTCCTTTGCATTGTGACCCATAGCCAACGTCTCGGTGCCCGGAGGCGGTAGTGTATGAGGGAAACAAGGCAATCGGACTATGCAGTTTTATTACTTACACTAAGCCATAGGAGGTTGACTGTGGGGGCTAGTGACTAGCCCCTTGTGTTTTGTGATGTTTGAGAGAGCCGAGGTATGTAACACATGATTTGTGCAAAGGCAAACCCTTCATATAACATGGGGTAATCGCTATCGATTTTGGGTTTGACACCAGTTCTCGCTTATTATGACAGTCAGTTTTCGGCTTTCTTTGGTGATGTACTTAACCAGGCTAGCCAGAATTACAATCGCAATGGTTTTCCCTTTATCTTCTTAGCTGAATGTGGGAAATGTAAGAAGGTAAACACAGGAGCCAGGTAACCCACCTATTGACCCAAGACATAATTCGGAACCAATTCATATAATGCAATATCCGAGACGCCGAACACATAGAGAAAAATTAGTGCTGGACTTGATGCACGGCGCGAGTATTATGGTCGAGCCCCTTGTCGATTAGCCGATTGCATCTCAGAGAAAATGTATGTCGAACTAGTCGAAGAGCAGAAAAAGGTGCAATATAAATGACTGCTAGAGGATAGTAGAAGACGGTTTTTATTTCCAATGAGCTCCTGACGTCTATCCGTACAATTCGAAATGTCAAGGCATCTGTTATAGGCACTTTATAAGAAGAAGAAGGTTTTATAGATGAAAGGTTGACATGGGGCCATGATGCGTGGGTTGATGTCCCTACTATGCCATGTTGCACGTCCGCGCCTTTGCTTCTATTTGGATAGGCCCTTGACGAGGAGCCTTGGGAGGTCGTCGTGTTGTTCTAGCTTCATGTTGGGTAGGTCCTAGATGGTACCTGTTGGCGTCTGAAGACGTGTGTGACCATAGCTCGGTTAAGCCGAGCACTTGGCATTTGGTTTAGTTCAGGCCCATGGCAGCCCATGGTATCTTGAGCGTGAAGTTGTGCTAACGAGGCACGTGGTGTGTGAGTGGGTTGGGCATGCTGTGGGGGGTGTACCCCTATTTAATCCGATCTTAGGGAGGCTCTTCAAATGGATATAGAGCACGGGCTCATTCCCTTGTTTCCCGTGCCTTGACGGCGGGCTGATACTTGGGCCCCTCAATGCTGGTTTGGACTTCGGCTACTAGAGTCGGTGTATGTTCCTTAGTCCGAAGTGAGCGCTCCGTGTTGCCATTGATTGTCATGACACCCTTAGGTCTGGGCATCTTTAACTTTAGGTATGCATAATGGGGGACATCGTTGAAATGAGCAAACGCTGTTCGGCCCAGAAGTGTGTGATAGCCATTGCAAAAAGGGACAATGTCGAAGATCAAGTTTTCGCTACGGAACTTGTCCGATGAGTCGAACACTACTTGCAAAGTGAGGATGCCCGAGCAGCAGGCCTCCATGCCCGGGATTACCCCTTTGAAAGTAGTGTTACTAGGTTTAATGCTTGATACGTCAATACCCATTTTCCTCACTGTATCTGAATAAGTCAGATTGAGGCTACTACCTCCGTCCATGAGGACTATAGTGAGGTGGTACCCATCGATAATAGGGTCAAGAACCAGGGCTACTGATCCTCCATGACTGATACTGGTCGGATGGTCTCTGCGGTTGAAAGTGATCGGGCATGCCGACCATGGGTTAAATTTTAGGGCTACATGCTCTATGGTGTAGACATCCCGGAGTGCACGTTTTTGCTCATTCTTGGGTATATGGGTGACATAGATCGTATTCACCATCTTTACCTCAGGAGAACTATTTCTGGCCCCCATTGTTCAGCCTGTGGGGTTCCCCGTCATCCTTGCTACGTTGGTGTGGTTGCCGGTTTTGTCAGATGTTCTGTGGATCTGGAAGGGCCTGTCCAGAATTGTGTCCAACTTAGTGGGCCTGTCCAGATGTTCTGTCGTGTCTTCGGCTTCACTACAGTTTTGGCGGCATTTATTTTTGTTGCACCGTGGTTTCCCATTTCCATCTCCGACTTTCGAGGTGTCGGAGTCTTCGAGGTTGGTGCTTATCCGAGCCAACCAGTTGTCTTCTCATGCACAAAAGCGGGTCATGAGAGAGGTGAGTGCCAACATCATCCGGGGCATATATTGGTCAAGTTGGCGTGTGAGCCATTCATCCCGGATACTATGCTAGAATGCAGCTATAGCTTCAGCATCCGGGCAGTCGACAATTTGGTTCTTTTTTGTCAAAAACCGATTCCAAAACTATCAGGCTGATTGACCGAGCTGTTGGACCACATGGCTCAGGTCATCGGCATCCGGAGGCTGGACATAAGTGCCTTGAAAGTGGGCACTGAAAGCATCCTTGAGCTCTTCCCAACTCCCTATGGAGTTTTCAGGGAGGTTGTTGAACCAATGCCTGGTTGGTCCTTTGTGCTTAAGTGGTAGGTATTTTATGGTGTGGAGGTCGTCTCCTCGAGCCATATGAATGTGGAGAAGAAAATCTTCGATCCATATGCTCGGGTCTGTGTTCCCGTCGTATTCTTCAATGTTTACGTGTTTAAACCCTTCGGGCAATTGATGCTGCATTACCTCATCCATGAAGCACATCGGATGAGTGGTGCCCCTGACCTAGGCTACATCACGCCGGGGATCAGTTGTCATATCGGCCCGGGGATGCTCCCGAAATCTATCATTTTGGTCGCGCCATGTTTGGTATCTCACCTGTCCAGCTGGGGCGTAATCTCAAGATCCGTAGATGGATCTTGCCTACCCTTCTCTAATAGCCAGGTCGTGTAGGAGATCATATTGGTATTCTGGCTGTGTTGCCTCCATGCCTTTGTGACAAGGGGGCAGGTGGGTGTTCGGCCTCTTGAGCTGGCCTATCCCTTCCTCAAGGGGGGCGGTCTGGCCGTTCTGCCTGTGTATATCTTGGTGGTGCGGGTGCTAGGGCCTCGTCGTCAAAATGTGGGAGCTGCTTCCGGTTTGAGTAGCTTTTGGTTTGCTATTCATAGTCGTACCCTTCTTCGGCTGCCAGGACTTTTGTCCATCTATCACTGAGGGTGTTTTGTTCAGCCTTCAGCTGCTGCTGCTTCTTCTTCAAGCTTCGCACAGTGGCTATGAGTTGCTGTTTGAACCACTCTTGGTCCGGTAGATCCTCCGGAACGATGAAATCCTCGGCTCCGAGGCTGACCTCCTCTTCGGAGAAAGACAAATAATTACTATCTTTGGTGTCATTGGGGTCCTCGGGGTTATACTGAGCCCCATGCCCTTCTGATCCATCAAGTTGTTGCTCGGGGGCGGGTCGCCGAGGTCTTCCGCATTGTCCGGGGTGTCATCTTCTCCACTGCCTATATTGCTTTCCCTGCCTCGACGCCCCTTGGATCGTTGGTGTTGTATTCGGCGTTTGGGCGGCTCCTCACCAGGCTTGTTGCTATCTCTCCCGGGGGTGCTAGGCATGTTGTATTCGGTGTTTGGGCGGCTCCTCGCCAGGCTTGTAGACGCCTTCATGGGTATGATTTCAGTGCACTAGAGCGTCGGTCTTCGAGACGTTGTTCGGACAAGAGTACTTTGTCTCACTTTTCATTCAACACATCTATGCTGGCTTGCAGTTGCTGCTCACGTTTCATGCTCCGAGCGGTGGGGATGAGGTCCCGTAGGAAGCGCTCTTATTCGAGAGTGTCTTCCGTGACCATGTAGTCCTCGGTGCCGAGGCTCTCATCTTCCTCTGACTCCGGCATGTAATTGTCATCGGCCCCTTCAAAGAGGTTGTCGGGATCTAAATCCTCGGGGTTTCCTTAGCGATTGCCATTCCACACTGGGAGGCTTGAGAGTCCTCCTCGGGGATATCAGCGTCACCGGCTACTGCGTCGCCGTCATCGGCGGTAACATTATTGCCACTTGGTTACCTATTGTTACCCGTTCTGCGTCTCTGCCGATGCCTTGGAGGAGATCTGGGAGTATCAACCATGTATACATCATAGGTCCACCTGCCAGTGTTTATCAAAGGCAAGGTGTTTTCTATGGGGCCATTGGCATCTTCATCTATGTCCGTGGCCTCGTCGTAGTCCAACAAGTCGGTTAAGTCATCGACCATAGTGACTAGGTGGGTGGTGGGTGGTATGTAAATTTCCCGATCGTTGTCCTTAAGTCCGATCTAATCATAAGCCGAAGTCTTACCGTCCGAGATAGACATTCTCTGGATACAGTCAAGCATCTCATTGAGGTGGGATAGCTCTTCGGATTTTATGGCTTGGCTATAGGCATGGTTGACTCAAAGTGTGCCTTATGTATAGGTTGGCATGTTTTCAGCGTGAAGGGGATATGAGAGTGATCCTAGATCCTGCATAAGGGTCGGCTCTAAGCCTGACTTAGCTTTAGAGGTGGGAGCCAAATCGATGTATGGGCTAGAGACTAAGAGGGGACCGTCCAGAGTTGTTACACGGGGCTCTTTGGTGACGCCAAGGTTCCTGGATCAATGTCCCCAAAGGAGGTTAGGCCGGTCATCCAGCCTGACATGACAAGTTTGCGGGCCACCAAAGTTCATGATCCGACATGGGGTGTAGTTTTCGACGGACGCCAGATGGCCAATAGAGTCGGTGCAGAAGATCATGGTGCCGAACACAACAAGTTTTCTGGGGGCGTAAACAATCCCGCGGCCATTGCTGCAGTTGATCTGTAGATGAGCCGTCGATCCTTCTGTTAACCCCGCAGCGGAACTCTCAATGAAAGCACCAGTGTCGGTGTGAAAACTGGCAGAACTTAGGGTAGGGGTCTCGAGCTGTGGATCTCGGACAGATGGTAACAACAACATGGAAACGATGTTTTACCCAGGTTTGGGCCCTCTTGATGGAGGTAAAACCCTACGCCACGCTCTTGTTTATATTGATATAGATGTATCGAGTACAGTGTTGATCTACCTCGAGATCGTAAGATCTGGTCTAACTCTAGGGCTAGGTGAATGATATTTTGTTGATGTCCCCTATATGGGCTAAACCATACGACTTATATACACGCCGGGTTGGGTATCTAGGGTTATAAGGTCGACATCTAGGTGTGAGACGGCAGGAGTAGTCTTGGGGTATACGACAAGTCTTCGGTAGATGTAGGCTTGATCACGCCTCCTGCGTATAGCCTCCGAAGTCCTTCTTGAGAATGAATGAGGGCCCATCGGCCCAATCCGAGGAACATGGGCTGACATGGTTGGCACCCCATAATCTAGGACACCGTCAATACTTGTCTCCCATCTTTTCACCATATGCCGAGTGCCATGAATATCGCCATTGTTGCATCATATCATTCATGCACATTTGCTTCTAATGGTTACGTGCCAGAGAAGAGAACCATCATGATGGATGATGTGTTTGTCTACTCATATGTCCATTTTGCATCATGTTTTTCTAATGTTATTTATAGTGTTTCAATCAATATAACACTTTATGGAGAAATTCTAATGCCTTTTCTCGCATAATATGCAAGGTTCACACAAACAGGGAGATTACTGGCAGCTGGAATTCTGGACCTGTAAAAGCTATGTCAGAGATACCTATTTTGCACATCTCCAAATGATCTAAAACTTTATGGAGATTTATTTTGAAATATATAAAAATCATTAGAGAAAAGAAATACCAGAGGGGGCTACCCAGGTGCCCGCTAGGCACCAGGGTGCGCCCTAGTGGGTAGTGGGGCCCCTGGCCATCCTCCGGTGCCCATCTTCTGGTATATAAGCCCACTTCCCTAGAAAAATAAGGATAGGACTTTTGGGACGGAGCGCCACTGTCTCGTGGCGGAACTTGGGCAGAAGCACTTTTGCTCTCCGATGGAGAGATTCCGCCAGGGATACTTCCCTCCGGGAGGGGAAATCGAAGCCGTCCTCATCACCAACAACCCTCTCATCATGGGAGGGTCAATCTTCATCAACATCATCAACAACACCATCTCATCTCAAACCCTAGTTCATCTCTTGTATTCAATCTTTGTATCAAAACATTAGATTGGTACGTGTGGGTTGCTAGTAGTGTTGATTACATGTTGTAGTTGATGCTAGTTGGTTTATTTGGTGGAAGATCATATATTCAAATGTATTATTCTATTGAATACCCCTATGATTTTGAGCATGAATATGTTTTTGAGTAGTTAATTTTATTCTTGAGCACATGGGAGAAGTATTGTGATAAGTAATCATGAGAATTTGGTATTCGTTCGATATTTTGATGTTATGTATGTTGTTGATTCCCCTGGTGGTGTTATGTGAATGTCGACAACTTCGCCATCTTTGGGCCTAAGGGAATACACTGTGAAGTACTCCTCCTTTCCTTTATCTAAGGTTCTTTTTTTTACAAATTTTCCACAATGTAAGGTGTATTTGATGTAATCTTCTATAATCCCTCTTCTACCCCTCCACCATCACGTACATGGAAGCTAGCCTCCTCACGCTAAAATCAAGCCAACCCATGAATGCATTCGTTCCAAATTAAATGCTCCTATCATTAGTTAGGAAAAAGATCCTCACGTACCATGCTATCCTTTTTTTACTATTTCCTGTGGGCGAGCGTACAGAACGTATTTCTTCACCAGATCGAAGCCTTTCTCTAGGCTAGAAAATAGAAAACATCTGACGAACAAAAAATTCCAAGCCACATCCTTTCTCATCCACCATGGATGCGTTAACGCTAGAGGAAGAAAGGTTCAACTCGTTGCTCCATGTTTTCAGCCAAGAGGATGATCCCGCTATGGAATTGTTCAGTCAGGTGGAAGAAACGGATGAGTCCTTGGGTGTGTTTAGCGAGGTAGAAGATCGCGGCCAGTGTCTCGCGAAGACCTCCTCCCCTGCGTTGTCTAGCGACATCAAGCTCGCCGAGCAGATTTTTCATGAAGCGACCACGGACGATGTCGGACCTGTCTAACATGCCAGGTTATTGCGCACAAATGGTGCTCGACATCTTGTGTGCGACTTCTTCCAAGGCGGGAATCGCCGCTGTCGGCGAGGCCATGAAGTGTGCAGCACTGTAGCCCTACGCATCATGGGACATAAATTTAAACATGGCAAGTCAAGCAATGCTCGGCTCACTGACCTTTGCCGTAGCTATGGAATATCTGTCACGTCAAGCAAAATTATAGAGTTCGGGTTAGTTCCATTTATAGCTTTGTGACTAACTATACTTCCTATTGATATGTGTACGTGTATGACATCCCTTATTCTTAATTTTAGTGCTACAACTGGAGGCTTCGATCAAGGGAAGCACAAGTATAGCGAGGAGGACGATAAGACCGATGCAGTGAATGGCAAGGACATCAAATTTGATGAGGTCGATAGCGATGATGAAACCATTGATTTAGAGTTTGAAGAGTTGCAAGCTGCCAAAGCATGTGAAGTGCATGTGCAACGACTTTATGCCCCGGATACAATGCCAGAGTAGGTACCCCTAGAAATGGAATCATATAGAGATTTCATACTAAAGTCCTTGATGACATCGTATGATTCGAAGATGATGAAGAAATGACCATGCAATCAATGGCGCAACTAATCCTTGTTTTGCAGTCAACGTTTGGTGTGATTTCATAAATTGTAATGGTGCCAAAAGTCTTTTTTGTATTGCATGAATATGTTAAGTGACATCATACACAAATAATTAGTGGCATGAATGAAGTTCATTCTGTTTGTTCTTGTTACTTACCACGTGCTACTCACAAAACAATGAACAATGAGTTCGATAAGAGTCGATGGCATGGAGTCGTAAAAATCAAAAAAACAAAGAACATCAAGTTCACTAGGATTAATCGATGGCTTGGAATAATAAGCATCACAAAACACCAGAACAGCGAGTTCGCTAAGATTAACAATAGTGGTTGATGTACAGTACGAGTAAGTTTAAATTCAATGATAACAAGCAACAAGAAGTACACCAAGCATCTGGAAGGGCCTCAATAGCAGCAATTACAACATCAGCATCGCAGGGTACTACGTCCGGAAGCATTTTGAGTGCCGCCAGAAATGACTTCCTCATGTGCGAGACCTTGTACCGGTTACCTCCTTTCTGCTTCAGTACCTCGTGCATGCATGACCGAAGGGTCAGAAAAATACAGTTGCTTCTCTCGGCCGGGTATGTCATATGCTTTTTTCACCTTCGCAACAATATCAGCAATTTTACCGGGGGACATCTTCTTAAAAAGAGCCTGAAGTGCCGCAAAGAAACCTAAGTCAAGAATGTTCAAATCAGGTGAGTTGGGCGGCTAACATGTAAGCCTAATGTCCCATCCATCCGCCTGTGCCACTACACAAAACACACTATCATTCACGGAAATATGGGTCTTTGCATTATCTTGCTGAATATATATTGTGCGTCTACGTTCTGAAGCCAGCCACAAAGCCTTGATGGCAGGTAGAAGCTTATTCACCATATAGTCTCTACTGACATCCTTTGTCACCGACGGCAAAACCTTGGTTACCTCTTCCCCCTCTCTCTGTAAGGGATACACCTCTTTGCAAAGTCGTGATATGTGAACGGCCAAATTCCAATCTTGCCATCAAATGTCATGACACCATCATCATCATAATGAGGCCTTTCTACCATTGCTAAGAACATCACTTTCTCAATAAATCCCTTGCTCTGTGTGCTGCGATAGGGTTCCTCTTCATCAGGTGCCAAGTAGTAGTTTTGAGTACCGTTAGTGCGGTACAACCACTTCTCATAAATATGGATGACATTGTACATGCCTTTAAATGTGGGTTCTTCAGGCACGCTTAGCTCATACAACATGGATAAACCTAACTGAATCCGACCTAGCTTATTGTCATCAGTAAATGTAGATTTAATTAAATTTGTATGGCGCTTTAGTCTGCCCTCCTTCAACCTTCTCCATAATGTTGTCTTCACCATTTGAAGCTCATTAGCAAGATCTTTAAGCGTAGTTCTTTTGCTCAAATCAATCTATTTTATAGCATCCGAATCAAATGCTATCTTCTCGCGGCCACAATCTTTCACCCTTTTGTTTGCTACTCCATGAATACCACCGCCTCGCTTGCTTCTCAACCA
Source organism: Triticum urartu (assembly GCF_003073215.2). NCBI lineage: Eukaryota > Viridiplantae > Streptophyta > Magnoliopsida > Poales > Poaceae > Triticum > Triticum urartu. The sequence continues at coordinate 173,226,358 of NC_053026.1, read as the reverse complement.
TATGTTTTGAACAGTCCGGTAATTAACTTGACAAAGTTCTGCCACCTCCTCAACCACCCCTTGGTTTAGTACGCCCATTTGTCCGCTCTAATAGCATGGCATAAATTTCTTGCTTTTGATTGTTTGGGTACCATCTTCGCTTCTTATTTTGTTTAGCATTTGAGCCTACTGCAGAATATTCAGAACAAGAAATGAAATACTTTCAGTTAAAATGAACTAACATTCTCTAGAAATTAACATGAATTAAGTGCCATAGATTACTCACAATGACTTCAAACAACGACTAACTTAAATAACTCATGGAGCAGACTAACCATTGTTGCTGCCGGTGTCACCTACTTCAGCTTGTACTCCAGAATCAGTCTCCGGAACAACATCCTTCTTCAACTCCACACGGATGCATAGGTTAATGTTGCTTGCAGGGCTAGTTGCATCATTGTCACTGCCATTTACTGAAGATGGAACAACTTTGTCGGCGTTCTGGGAACGGGGGTCCCCAGATTTGCCTGCCTGCGGCCTGCGGCGTGGATCAAAGTGGGGCCCAACACGGCCCATCTTCACCAACACAAACTCAAGACCCTCGCGAGGGGCCAAGCCTCGCGGGGCGGACGATACAGAGCTTCCTCAGGCACGGCCTCGTCAGGCTGGCTCATGAGGAGGCGGAGAGATCAAGGCGGGGTACCTCGCGAGGTGCCCGTGACGCAAGCCATGACGACTCAGGGTGCCAGGCGGGTGCCAGCCCGCGCAGCGTCCTCCTTTCCTCTTTGGTGCAAAGGGGGCAAGCATAGCCGCGGAGTACCGAGGCGTCAGGAAAAGGTTTCCATTTCGGAGCAACAAGACCAAGACCAGGAGGACTACGAGACGGAGGTCACCGTGGAGCCCAAGACGGCGTCATCACCAGAGCTTTGCGCAGGCGAAGACTGCTTTTGTCAGGATAGCTGATACTTGCTGTCCCCTTTCAAATTAGCCCGCCATTGTTGGCTCCCTTCCCGCTCAATATTTGGGAAGAGGACCAGGGCCTCTATAAATAGGACCAGCCACCCACAGAGCAAGGGGGTTGGGTGGTAGGAAGACAGAGGCTCGTTAGAGAGGCTAGAAGCAGAGAGAAAGAGAGAGAGAAAGGTGGCTGAACCCCTCCCATCAGTTCATCGCCCCAGCCAAGAACAGACCCTCGCGAGGCTGTTCTTCCTTGTATTGTTCGTCATCATCAGCCCAAGAGGCAATCCACACACCACATACTAGAGTAGGGTATTACACCACAACGGTGGCCCGAACCAGTATAAACCCTGTGTCCCATGTGTTGTTCTTTCCATAGCTTTGATCCTAGCGTGGCGGAGGGGTGCAGGTAGGTAGGAGGCGAAACCTCCACGCGCACCCCAGTGTTCGAACCTCAAGGGTCTGCCGGAACCCGAAATCCGACATTTGGCGCGCCACGTAGGGGTGCGCCGGAATTCGTCTTCCACCGCCCCGCTCTCCTCTGACCATCACGCTCATGTCTGACGCACGTCAGGCCAGCGCGGAGCGCCGGGCCGCCCGCGCGTCCCGCGTCGCCCAGACGGCCCCTGTCGGCGGGCGTCCTTGCCGTTCCCCGTCACCTGCCGTCAATGCCGCCACAGGCTCGGCGGGGGACGAGCAGCAAGCATCATCTCAGCATCCATCCGTGCGCCAAGACGGCCGCACCGCGACTCCCTCGCTCGCCCTAGCTGGATCATCGTCCCGCGCGCTACATGCGCCCATGGAGGCTCGGGCTGCACTCATCGCGGCGAACGAGCTCCTGCGCTACCGTCCCGTCGACGATGTCTACGTAGAATGGCTCGGCCGCATCGCCGAGCTCGTCCGCGCTGCAGGGGGTTCTCCCGCGCCGTCCGTTCCGCTGCACCGCACCCCGCCCCGCGTGGGCGACGAGGCTCCGGCGGCGCCCCGGCCGCCTCCTCCCCAAGAAGATGCCATGGCTCCAAGGCGCGTGGCCCCTGGGCGGAACCCGCTCCGTCAGGTGCCAGCGCGGCAAGAGCAGAGCTGCCAAGAAGTCCCTCGCCCGCCAGAAGCTGCCCGGGCGCTCCCTGCTCCAGCACGTCGCGACCATCCTCCTGCTCCGGCGCGTGGGGACATACAAGACCATGCTCTCCATCACCCAAGGCCTCCCGTGGCCACAGCAGGCTGCTGCGCCTACACCACCGAGCTGCGCAGCGTCGCGTGGCCAGGCAAGTTCAAGCCGGACCTGCCTCCTCGCTATGACGGCACGGCCGACCCTACGGAGTTCCTCCAGCTCTACGAGCTGGGCATTGAAGCTGCCAACGGAGACGAGAAGGTCATGGCGAACTGGTTTCCCATGGCGCTCAAGGACGGGGCCCGCACCTGGCTCCTGAACCTGGCTCCAGGCACAATCTCCTCCTGGGAAGAGATGCACACCCGCTTCATCGCCAACTTCCAAGGTACTCGCGACCGGCCACCCGCCGTGAGCGACATGCGCCGCATCAAGCAACAACCCGGGGAGACCCTGCAGAAGTACATCCAGCGCTTCAACAACGCACGCCTCAAGATTCCCAAGGTGACTGAAGACGCCATCATCTCAGCCTTCTCCGACGGCGTGCGCGACGTCAAGATGAAGGAGGAGCTGGCGATGCATGAAGACCTGTGCACTTCTTTGGAGCTGTTCAACTTGGCGAACAAGTGCACCAGGGCTGAGGAAGGGCGTCTCTCCCTCCTTGAGCTGCCTGCCGCAGACCCAGAAGAGAAGAAGCTCAAGGCCAAGGAAGTGAAGCGCAAGGGGGCTGCCGTGCTCGCGGCAGAACCAGACACCAAGCAGGGCAGAGATCAGCCCGAACCTCCCAAGGTCAGCCGGTACTGCATGTACCACGACCTCCACACCCACAACACCAGCGAATGACAAGAACTCCGAGCCGTGCGCGAAGGAAGGATCGGCCGTCGCCCTGACCGTGGTGACCAGGGATACGGCCGAGGAGGAGGAAGGAACGCAGAGCGCTGGGAAGACCGTGGCCCGCGCCAGGGGTGGCGCGACCAACCTCGTGAGGATCACTGGCAAGACCCACCTCGCGAGGGAGGCTGGAGGGATCAGCCTCGCGAGGATCGCCCGCAAGGCAACGCAGGCCTCCCACCGCTGCCGCCGCAGCCAAGGAGAAACGAGGACCGCCACCAGGACGAGGAGGCTGGGGGCTTCCAGGAGCCGCGCGCGATCGCCTGCATCCTGGGCGGAGCTCAGGCCCTAGCCTCTCAGCGCATCTTCAAGCAGTTCGCCCACGAAGTGAATGCAGCCCTCCCCAGGCTCGAAGCCATGCGCCCTCTCAGGTGGTCGGCGTGCGCCATCACATTCAGCTCAGCAGATCAACTCAAGTGTGCGGCTACAGCCGGAGTCCTCCCGATGCTTTGTTCCCTAATCATCAGCAACGTGGTGGTCACCAAGACCCTCATCGATGGCGGGGCAGGGCTCAACATCCTGTCCGTAGAAACATTCAACAACCTCCAAGTGACCTACAGCCCGCTTCAGCCAACCAAGCCCTTCTCCGGTATCACCGACGGCTCCACGGTCCCGATCTGGCAGGTCCGCCTCCCCATCACCTTCGGGGCACGCGACAACTACCGCACCGAGCTCATCGACTTCGATGTCGCTCACATCCGCCTGCCGTACAATGCCATCCTCGAATACCCGGCGCTGGCCAAGTTCATGGCCGTGACTCACCACGGCTACAACGTCCTCAAGATGCCAGGAAGCGGCGGAGTCATCACGGTGCCCTGTGAAGAGAAGGACGCAGTGTGTTCCCTAGAGCGAGCCTTTCAGGCCACATCACTGGAAGACCCAGATCACGGAAGCAGGAGGCTTCCCGAGGCCGCCCCCAAGAAGAAGAAGACATCATCCGTCCTGGCCCCTCAGGAGGCAGGCCCCTCTGGGCCCGTGCCTGCCCAGGGGGAACCTCCTTCCATCGCATAGGAAAGCGCGCCCGGCGCCCTCCTTAGGCAGGGCTCGGGGGCTCTCCCCTGGAGGGCCACCGACCTAGCAAGGGTCACGAGGGAGGCGCTGGGGCACCACACGGAGGCATGTTTCGAAGCACGTTTCCCTCAAGAAGGAGCAAGGCAAGGAGATCCAGACCCACAGGAGTTCGTCAGCAAGGCCATTCAGGAGCTACAGGAGTCCAGAGTCATGAGAGGCGCCCGCCGCCTACCAGCAGTGGCTCCCCATCCAGGCGAGGATGGCGGGCTGCGCGTCTGCGTCGACATACCAGGGCTCAAGCAAGTCGCCTCCCTGGAGCGGCTCTGGCCCTCGCGAGTGGGGCGCTGCGGAGGTCCACCCCATAGCTACGTTCGCATGCCTTACGGCTTGCCGAGCGCGGCCGACACCCGCCAGCACCTCATGAGGGGCATCACGGAGGCACAAGAGGCCAGCTGCTCCGCAGCCCTGGCGGAGATGAAGATGGCCCGCGAGGAACCGCTAGCGCCTCCGGAGCCTCCCGAGGCCCCTGGGCCTGGGGGCTCATGAGGATCGGCTTCCGCAGCCCACCGAGCCGGCTACACCAACACCCCTTCGTCTTCAGCGTCATCAGGTGACATCTTTCAAGTTTCGCTTCCAGCTGGGAGCGCCCCTAGGGCTGCATTATTCCCAGGCCGTGTGGGTCCGTCCCTGCAGCATGTATCCCTTTTATTTCGCGACGTTAGCCTACCTTGTTGGGGGCGCCCCTCGGGCTGCATGATCCCCAAGCCGCTCAGGCCAGGCTCAGCGGCATGTACCCCATTTGCGTTCATTCCCGGTTATGCGTTAGAACCGCCATGCTTGATTATTTGATGCCGGTCCGCGGCGCCTCTTCTTCTCCATATTGACCACTTGCACGTTAAAGGGGGGGGGGTACCTGAGCATCGCGACTCAGGGCTCTTACTGGCTCTCCAGCCCTCACCCTCTGGCCTTGACCACGGCATCGCGACCTGGCATACCAGCGATGGCTGAGACCAGCTCGAGGGCCGGGACTCGAGGACGTAGAGTGCAGGGATCTGACCGAACTTGCAGGGACACAACACAAGATAAGGCCCAGTGCCAGGCGCAACCCGCCTAGAGGTAGGGCCCCGTGAGTCCCGCGCTGGCTCACGGGTGCCCAGATACACCTCGTCAGGCCCTACCGTGCCAGCCACATGTCAGGGCGGGGCTGTACACGCCCCGGGGCTCCTCCCGGAGGGGGGCCCCCTCCCACGCACCAGTGGAAGCACCATGCTCCGCACTGGCTGACGACACTGCTGAGGAGCGGCTATGCCCGTACTCATACGGAAGCGCTATGCTCCGCGCTGGTGATAAACAACTGAGGGTGGCCTCCGGGCTGCATCAACCTCAGGGAGCCCAGTGCTCAGTGTCTAGCCTCATCGCAACGCCTCCCCTCGGGAGTGCCGCGCAAGGGGGCTGGGCACGGGGGGTGCGCCAGGGTCACGCCCAGGCGCACGCCGCCCAGCCAGGTCCCCACGGGCCTGATTCGTCGCACACCTCTCCCCGAGCGGAGCCAAGGTATGAAGGCCGTTCGAGCGTCAAGGGGGACTCCTGAGCATCGCGACTCAGGAGCCTAACTGGTCGCGTAGCCTCTCACTCCTTTGGTCCCGTCCTGGTTTCCAGTCGGGGCTATTGTTGGGTGAGGCACGCGCGGGGCCGGGCTCTGTAGACGTAGAACGGTGGATCCACCCACATCACACCTCCCTACTTGCTGCTCGTGTGCTAAGGGGGACTCCTGAGCATCACGACTCAGGAGCCTAACTTGTCACGTAGCCCCTCACTCCTTGGTCCCGTCCTGGTTTCCGGTCGGGGCTATTGTTGGGCGAGGTACTTGCGGGGCCGGGCTCTGCCAGCGTAGAACGTAGGCAAGTAGGAAGGAAAAGAACAAATTTCAAAGGAATTCGAAAGCAAATATTATAGTCCACACTGTTATCCCAATATCAGGCGCAAGTTTAAACGCCTCCCCGACGCATGATACATGTGCAGGAATTAAAAGAAGGACATGAGCCACGATGGAGTCACTTGGCGGCGGGGGAGCAGCGCGGCGTGGGTTCGCCTCACGGAGCAGCAGGGTCGGCAGCGCCTTGCTCCGGCTTGGTGCTGATGGCCCGGAACTTCCCCAGCAGAGCCTCCGCACGACCCTTCATGGCCTCGGCAGTAGCCGCCGCACGCTTGCCGCTCACGGGCTCCAGCAAGCTGTCGAGGTCGAACCCGGGATCGCGAAGGTGGATGTGGGTGAGAACCCGCGTCAGTGCTACAGAAGACAGAACATGCGCCTCGGCCTCGGCCGTGGGGCCGAGGCCAAGGGCGACATCTTCAAGAGCGTGGACCAAGAAGGGAAGCATCTTGGCGGGACCATCCTCGGCGCCGGCCAGCAGGCTCTCCAGGCCGCTGTCATAAAGCGTCCTCAGCGAGGAGCGAGCCTTCGCCTCCAGCTCCGTGAAGGCCGCGCGGTCTTCGGCAAGGACCAGGGCCTTGCCATCCAGCTTGGCCTTCCTTGCCCCCAATTCCCGCTCTAGCACGCCTAGGCGGTCGTGGCGTTTCTTGAGCTTGGCCTCCCGGCCCTCGATGGCCGCCTCGCGAGCCTTCACGCCTTCTTCCTGCTCTTGGCGAAGGCGAACCTCTTTCGCGAGCTGATCCCGCAGGCCCTGCAGCGCGTCCTCCAGCACCTTGCAGCGACCACGGACGTCGACCACCTCTCCCAGGGCTGCATCGCGAGCAGCCTTCGCCTCAAGGACAGCCTGCTTCTCCTCGTCGCATGCCGTCGAGGCCTGGACCAGCGCCGCCCGAATCGAAGCGTCGGAGTGAACCCATCCAGAAACCAGCTCCAAGTGCCTGGCCACCAGGCGAGGGTCGGCGCCGAGAAGATCCTGCCGCAGCCGGTCCAGCTCAGCAACAGCGCGGTCCAGAATGGCGGAAGGAGTCGGGGAGATAGCAGCCGGTGGAGTAGGAGGAGAAGGTCGCAGCACGGCCGCAGCATCCTGAGGCGGAATCTGCCGCGCCCCGACAGCTGTAGCAGCGGCGGCAGACGGGAGCACCTCGGGAGCCACTTGGGCCGTGGGGGCTGAACTCACCCCAGCCGGCTCAGTCAGGCCCCGCGAGGACGACCGGGCGGGAGAAGCTTGTGCGTCGCGGTCACCTTCCTTGAGGGGCGCTGTCACGAACGGAACCTCAGGAGCCCCCTTTGACTTCTTTGCTACGGGCGCCAACCTATCCAAAGATGCGGACGTCAAGCCTCAGAAGCAGAGCAAGAGATAAAGACAAGAATCGAATGCTTACAGGTCGCGCTAGTGAGCTCAAGCGACCTCCGGCCAAATTTGAAGCCTGAAAGCCGGCTGGAAGGGTCAACCTCGGGAAGCTTGGAGGCAGAAGGTGCGTCTGTGGTTCGCCCCGGGGCCGGGGGAGACCCGTGGGAGATCAGCCCAGTCCTGTCCTTCTTCGGGACCGGGAGCGAGCTCCCGCCGTCCTGCTCGTCGTCGTCTTCATCGTCATCCTCGTCGTCATCGTTCGGAGAGAGGCGGAGAACACGGGACCTGCGCCGGGGGAGGGGAGCCCTCGACTCTCTGTCGGTCGCCTCGGAGTCAGGCCCTTTTCCGCGCTCCCCTCCTTCTTCCTCTTCACTGGAGACGCCGGAGGGCACGTCCACCGGTCCCTCGGGAGCCTCCAGGGGCACGGGCCCTTCCCCGTTGAAGAGGGGCATGGACTTCACTACCCGCTCCCAGTCGTCGCGGAGGAACAAGGGCGTAGGAGCGCCCTCCAACCTCGCCACATTGCCCCCGACCAGAGATTGGAGAACCGCAGCCAAGTCTCCGTCGGCCCAGGCCGCGGGGCTCGGACGGGGCCTCCACATTGGAAGCGAGTACTGCCGAAGTGGAGCCAGCTGGTGCTCCAGGAACTCCCTCAGCAACGACGTGCCGGTCAGCTTCGCCACCGCCATGTCGGCCGGCCTCAGATCCGCGTCCATCTTCTCCAACACCATCTTCGCGCGGGGATCCGTGAGCTCCGCTCGACCCTAGTTGCTGGAGCTCGTGGGCTGCTCGGTGGGCAAGATCAGCCGAGGGTGGATGCGCTCAGCGTCCACCAAGACCCACTTGCTCCTGGAGCCCTCAATCCTCTTCCCAGAGTTTGAGATGGCAATGGCGCCACCGTACGCGACGAAGCTCGCGCACGCGGAAGCAGGACCGCGAGAGGTCCGGAGGGAGAAATAGTGGCGCAGCAAGGCCACAGAGGGCTGCACCCCAACATGGGCCTCGCAATAATAAGCAAATATCGCGAGGAGAAGGATGGAGTTGGGATGGAGATGCAGAGCCTGCAGCTTGTAATGGCGGAGGACAGAGAAGAAGAACTCGGAGAAGGGAGGCACCAGGCCAGCAATAATGGCACTTACAAAGAGTGGATAGAAGGTGCTCCTCTGACCCTCAGGGGTGGCAGAGCCGGCCTTGAACACTTTCGCCCCGTTGATGCCTCGCGCCATCGCTATCCGGCGCAACCGGGCAAGGCCCGCCTCCGACACGTTCGGCGGGTCCAGGGCAGACGAGTACCAAGCTGCGGCCCGGGGCTGGCGAGGCTCCATGGCTTCCTGGGTCGCACGGTCAGAGCAGATCTGGAGATTACGGAGGAAGGAAGGAGAAGCGCAGGATAGGGGATCTGAACAGCAACCGGGGGAAGCAAGAAGAAGGGCCTAGGCGGACGCCACTTCCTTATCAACTCGCGCGGCTGCTAAGGCGCCCACGTCCAGTCAACCACCACGCGGCGCCCAAGGCCGCAGGCTGTTAGGGCCCGCGGCGCTTCGCTCTTGCCCTTCCGCCTCCCTGCACGGCCAACTCCGGGTGCGCCTTGGGCCCGGGGGCTACTGTCAGCGTTCTGGGAACGGGGGTCCCCAGACTTGCCTGCCTGCGGCCTGCGGCCTGGCTCAAAGAGGGGCCCAGCACGGCCCATCTTCACCAACACAAACTCAAGACCCTCGCGAGGGGCCAAGCCTCGCGGGGCGGACGACACAGAGCTTCATCAGGCTGGCTCACGAGGAGGCGGAGAGATCAAGGCGGGGTACCTCGCGAGGTGCCCGTGACGCAAGCCATGACGACTCAGGGCGCCAGGCGGGTGCCAGCCCGCGCAGCGTCCTCCTTTCCTCTTTGGTGCAAAGGGGGCAAGCACAGCCGCGGAGTACCGAGGCGTCAGACAAAGGTTGCCATTTCAGTGCAACATGACCAAGACTAGGAGGACTACGAGATGGAGGTCACCGTGGAGCCCAAGACGGCGTCATCACCAGAGCTTGGCGCAGGCGAAGACTGCTTTTGTCAGGATAGCTGATACTTGCTGTCCCCTTTCAAATTAGCACGCCATTGTTGGCTCCCTTCCCGCTCAATATTTGGGAAGAGGACCAGGGCCTCTATAAATAGGACCAGCCACCCATAGATCAAGGGGTTGGGTGGTAGGATGACAGAGGCTCGTTAGAGGGGCTAGAAGCAGAGCGAAAGAGAGAGAGAAAGGTGGCTGAACCCCTCCCATCAGTTCATCACCCCAGCCAAGAACAGACCCTCGCGAGGCTGTTCTTCCTTTTATTGTTCATCATCATCAGCCCAAGAGGCGATCCACACACCACACACTGGAGTAGGGTATTACACCACAACGGTGGCCCGAACCAGTATAAACCCTGTGTCCCATGTGTTGTTCTTTCCATAGCTTTGATCCTAGCGTGGCGGAGGGGTGCAGGTAGGTAGGAGGCGAAACCTCCGCGCGCACCCCAGTGTTCGAACCTCAAGGGTCTGCCGGAACCCGAAATCCGACAAACTTCGGGACAATCAGCTTGGTTAACATTGCAGGCGGGGCTGCTCGCATCATTATTGCTGCCATTTACCGAAGATGGAACAACTTTGGTACGGCCACCTTGCCACTTCGTCAGAGCCAGGCGCATTCTGCTGCGACCAGGCAAGCCCAAGTGTCGATGACCACGGCGAGCGTCACTGGCGTCCCTGACGGCATTGTCGTAACCTCCCCGGCCATGCCGCATGACATGACCACCAAGTAGAGCCGCACGCACGCGTTTAAGCACGACATCATGTGCACCACGAGCATGCCGAGGCTCGTGCACATACTGGCAGCTTCTTCTCCTTGAGAGCCATCGCATCCATCACCAACATCTACTCCGTGGCCTGAGTCATGTGCGGACATAGAACCTGCCACATCAACTCCTTGATCACCGGTGGCAATGTTCGCGAGATGGCAGGGGAACATGACAACAGTTCCCTGGATGAATACTTAACCGGTACAACACGCACGAGAATCTATGAGAATTTGTTCACCATCAAAGAGATAGGTCCTGGTGGTACCAAGACGGATCGTCCCTGAATAGAAGGTTTGCCTACTTCTGAGCGAAACCGTCGTGCAAAAGGACACCGGCCACCACTTTTCCGCTGGATTCACCGGCGGCTTGCACTGTATTCTGTCCTCTGCGTGGCCTCGTCCACCAGCGCCTCGGCGATTGAACTGTACGTAGATGGCGACACAATGGGTCAAGAACTACATGATCTGGTTCAACGAGTATGGGATACATACAGTACGTACCTCTGAAGACGGCGTTCCATCCACTATATGGCCGCGTCCATCGGCACGTTGGCCTCACACGCGTCCGCGACCGTCGGTGCCTTGGTCGTGCCCATGCCTGCGTCTGCGCCCGTGCCCACTGACACGTTGGCCGTGCCCGCGTCCGCGCACCCTCGCGTCTTCCGCCGGCATGTGTACTTCAACTCGCCCATGCTTGGCAGAAGCGCCTCGCTCTGTGTATTCAAGGAGGTCCGCCTGATCGTCGACAGTGAAAAATTATCCCGCTGATAGTGCAAAAAGGTGAGATGGAAACAAGAACATACCTTCGTCGGAGTCATCGGAAGCTAGCCAGTCGTAGTCGTATCCAAGATCAAAGGCGTTGTCATCGTTCTCCTCGATTGAATCCCAAATAGGTGCTAGATGCAATTATAGATCAACCATTTTTTGTCGGCCACGTACTGGAAGAAGGAGGAAATGAAAAGAACCAGCGGGAGTAGACTCATTTTGTACACGAAAACATAATTTAAAATCTACATTCAGTTGGCACCAAGCCACTTCCCTCCCTTTTCCTGATGGTTGCGCACGTACATGGGTACCCATTTTCGTATACAAGGAAAGACACTTATTTCCATCCCCGAGTTGCTGGAATACGCCAATTGCATGTGCCATGCAAGGCTGGCAGCATATCTGCATGCAGCAGTCAAATCCGTGGACACTCAGGTAATTGATTTCTACCACTAAACTAATATCAGGGGTAGTATTGTCCGGGATGCTCCAAAAATTGTTGCCTTGGTCACCGAGCTAGAAATAATGCACCTAATATAAAGGAACGAAGGGAGTATTTATTAGATGATGGGTTGCTAAAGTGATAGAAGCTTAAACCCTAGTTTATGTGCAATTATGTCTAATGCTATGGTTAGATTTTATCTTAATTCTTCTTTCGTAGTTCCGGATGCTTGCGAGAGGGGTTAATCATAAGCGGGAGGCTTGTTCAAGTAAGAACGGTACCCAAGCATCGGTCCACCCACATATCAAGTTATCAAAGTAGTGAACACAAATCAAACAAACATGATGAAAGTGACTAGATGAAATTCCTATGTGTCCTCAAGAATGCTTTTCTTGTTATAAGAGACCGTTTCGGCTTGTCCTTTGCTACAAACAGGATTGGGCTACCTTGCTACACGTTTTTACCGTTACTATTACTTGCTCATTAAGAAGTACCTTGCTATCAAACTATCTATTGCCGACAATTTCAGTGCCTATAGAAAATACCTTGCTGAAAATCGCTTGTCATTTCCTTCTGGCCCTCGTTGTGTTCGACACTCTTACTTATCGAAAGGACTATGATAGATCCTATATACTTGTAAGTCATCAAGGCTCTTTTCTGGTGCCATTTATGGGGAGTGAAGCGCTTCTGGTAAGTGGAATTTGGTAAGGAAAATTTTATATTACGTGCTGAAATTTACGGTCACTTGTTACTACGGAAAATCATCCTTTGAGGGTTTTGTTAGGGGTATCTTCACCTTGAATAGAAGAAAAAAGAGTTGCTGCTCAACCTACTACACCAACTGAAAATATTTATTATGAGATTCCTTCGGGTATGAAAAGAGAAACTGCTAGCTAACCCTTATGTAGGATATGGAGCATTACATCCTGATATGCACCGAATCTAGATGGATGAAGTTTGTGGATTATTTAAGCTTGCAGGTTTACCCGGAGATGAAGCTAAGAATAAGTTCGTCCCTTTATATTTGAAGGGAAAGGCATTGGCATGGTATGGACTATGTGATGATATTGGAGCTTGGGGTTGGAATCGATTGAAATTGGAATTTCATCAAAAAAATTATCCTATGCATCTAATTCATCATGATCGGAATTATATATATGATTTTTGGCCTCATGAAGGAGAAAGTATTGCTCAATCTTGGGGGAGTCTTAAATTCATTGTGTATACATGCCCCAATCATGATCTCTCAAAAGAAATTATCTTATAGAATTTTTATGCTCGGCTTTCTCATGATAATAAAAATATGCTCGATTCTTCTTCGACTGGCCCTTTTCTGAAGAAGACTGCTGAATTCAGATATAATCTTCTAGAAAGAATTAAACGCAACTCTAAATATTGGGAACCCGACAAAGATAATGAGTCAGGTATAACAATTAAGTTCAATTGTGTTAAATCTTTTATGGATACCGATGCTTTTCACAAGTTTAGCACTAAATTTGGACTTGACTCTGAGATAGTAGCTTCCTTTTGTGAATCTTTTGCTACTCATGTTGATCTGCCTAAGGAGAAGTGGTTTAAATATCACCCCCTGCTAAAGAAAAGATTGAGGATCCCGTTATAGTTAAAGAAGAAACTATCATCTGATTCAGTAGTGTATACTGCTTATATTGAGAAACCACCTTTCCCTGTTAGGATAAAGAAACATGCTATGGTTTCAATTGTGGTTAAGAAAAGAAACATTAGAGCACCTAGACCCTCTCAAAAGATTAAAGTTGAACCTAATGTTGGTATGGTTAAAGGTCTCTTGGTCGATAATATTGATGGGCATGTTATTTATTTATGTGGTGAAGTTACTAGAATTGCTAAACCTGATGATAAAATAAGAATAAGCATGTGGTTGGCATGGCTGTTGTCTCTGTTAAAAAAGGACATCGTTGTTATCATGGCTTATGTGATTTTGCTGCTATTGTGAGCGCTATCCCTTTTACCTTATATCATGTAATTATGAATGATATTGCTCCCGCTGAAATAGAAGACATTGATGTTACTATTAAGCTTACTAATAGAGACACTATTACACCACTTGGGATTGTTAGAGATGTTGAAGTCTCATGTGGAAAAATAAAATACCCTGCTGATTTTCAAGTTCTTGGTTCTCCACAAGATGATTTTTGTCCCATTATATTCAGTAGACCTTTCTTGAACACTATTAATGCTAAGATTGATTGCGCTAAAGAAACTGTCAATATTAACTTTGGTGATATATCTCATAAGTTTAATTTCTCTAAGTTTCATAGACAACCTCATGATAAGGAATTGCCTATTCAGTACGAAATTATTGGTCTTGCTTCTATTGTCTTACCTCCTACTAATCGGTTAGAACAATATTTGATGGACCATGAAGATGATATGAACTTGAATGAAAGAAATGAAATAGATAAGATGTTCTTTGATCGACAACCTATTCTTAAACACAATTAACCTGTTGAAACTCTAGGAGGTCCTCCTCCACCTAATGGTGATCCTGTGTTTGAATTTAAAAAATTGGCTAATACACTGTGATATGCTTATCTTAACGAAAATAAGATATCCTGTTATTATTAGTGCTAACCTTCAGAGCATTAAGAAAAGAGATTATTAAAAACTCTTAGGAAGCACCGTGCTGCTATTGGATATACTCTTGACGATCTTAAGGGCATTAGTCCCACTATATGTCAGCACAAAATTAATATGGAGCCTGATGCTAAACCAGTTGTTGATCATCAACAATGATTAAATCCTAAGATGAAGGAAGTTGTAAGAACTGAAATATGAAAGCTTCTGGAAGAAGGTAGAATTTATCCAATAGCTGATAGTAGATGGGTAAGTCACGTTCATTGTGTTCCTAAGAAGGGAGGCATTACCGTTGTTCCTAATGATAAAAATAAACTTATTCCACAAAGAATAGTCAGTGGTTATAGGATGGTAATTGATTGTAGAAAATTAAGTAAAGATAATATAAAATATCATTACCCCTTACCTTTTATTGATCAAATGGTAGAAAGATTGTCTAAGCATACACATTTTTGCTTTCTTGATGGATATTCCGGTTTCACTCAGATGCCTGTATCACAACCCGACCAAGAGAAAACCACATTTACTTGTCCTTTTGGAACTTATGCTTCTAGAGTATGCCTTTTGGTTTTTGCAATGCACCTGCTACCTTTCAAAGATGTATGACTGCTATATTCTTTGACTTTTGTGGAAATATTGTTGAGGTTATCATGGATGATTTTTTTTGTTTACGAAACTTCTTTTGATGATTTCTTAAGAAACCTTGATCGAATTTTGCAGTGATGTGAACAAACTAATCTTGTCTTGAATTGGGAGAAGTGCTACTTTATGGTGAATGAAGGTATTGTCTTGGGGCATAAAATTTCTGAGTGTGGCATTGAAGTGGATAAGGCCAAAGTTGATGCAATTGAGCAAATGCCATGTCCTAAAGATATTAAAGGTATCTGAAGTTTCCTTTTGTCATGCTGGTTTGTATAGGAGGTTTATTAAAGGCTTCTCTAAAATTTCTAGGCCCCTTACTAATCTCTTGGAAAAAATGTTCCATTTGTTTTTGATGATGATTGTGTAGAAGCATTTGAAACACTTAAGAAAGCCCTAACTTCTGCACCTATTGTTCAACCACCTGATTGGAACTTGCCTTATGAAATTATGTGTAATGCTAGTGATTTTGCTATTGGTGTTTGTCGTGGACTTGACACGGCAGATGTCCAAGTAGAAGGACTTAGTCGTGGAGCCATCTCAACTAGGTTAGCTTGAAGGGGTTAAACGGGACAAAGCACACAGAGAGTTTACCCAGGTCCTGCCCCTCTAATGAGGTAAAAGCCTACTCCTGCTTTATGTTTTATTGCTAGGGTTTCGATTACCAGGGAGCGAATACACTTGACCTAGCGCTTAATTGTTTTTAATTGCCCCTAACTCGCCGCCGGGTCGTCCCTTTATATACACAGGTTGACACCCGACGGCTTATAGAGTCTCGGCCGGCTCATACACAACGTGTCCTGCTCGGTGACTAACTAAAATTGCCTTACAATACGAGTCATTCATATGGTGGTTCATCCTCTTAGGCCTTAAGTCGCCTCTGGGTCTTGGGCCGTTAATGGGCTTGCTATGACCCGCCACCTTTATTGATGAGTCGTCATTGGTATAACTTGGCCCCTGGGTAGTTCATACCCAGTAGTTATATCCCCAACATTAGGCCCCAGGTTGATTTGAACTTGTTCATATCAATCTTCAATACCTGACTTGTCAAAATCCGCTTCACTTGTTCGATAAACCTTGTTGTAACCCGCCATGAGGTCAGATCTTAAAATCTTCTTAAATTGCCATGACATCATCTCGCATTAACTTCGCACAAGGACCTAAACATTTTAGCTGATCCTTATCTGAATAAGCATCCCAAAAACCGAGGCATCCATATAGCCACGCGATGATTTTGGCCTCCTCGATTCCCGCGCATGCCTTGTATCCACCACCTTATAAATAGGGACAGGGGTCTTTATCATTTCCCCCTCGCTTCCTCCTTCGTATTCCTCCTTCGCATAGTCACGCCAGTGCTCGAGCTCCGTCGCCGCGACGTCCAACTGCTGCATCAACTCAGGCCGCTGCATCAACCTGATCGGACCAGAGAACTCTGGCGTGCCAGTGCGGCTCCTCATGACCTGTAAGTGCTCCTCCCCCTTTTATCTCAGATCTGTATTAGGGTTCAGGCTGCCCGTCGGTGTTCTTGTCGTTCTTCAGTGTTTCCTTCAACTATGATAGCTTTTAATCTGGATAGGCCATAAATCTTGTGCGGAAGTAGTTTTAACATCATTTTTATGATTAGAATAGCATCCCTCCACAGAACATCACATCATAGCATCAAAGCTTTCCACTACCGCCACCTTAGGATTAATTTCACTTTCTTTTCTGAATTGCCATAGATCCGAAATTATAACTCTAACTTGTGAAATCTGTTTGTCCACCACTTATCAAAATTTTCACTTGATAGATTTGAAACACCAAAACTGCCATGGCAATTTATGACATAAACTGTGACCCATCATGTAACATTAGGCCCCGTTCAAGCCACCATCATCCACCTAAGTCAATAATCAGGGAATATCCTTTCGGTTTAACCAGGCTGGCTTATTCATCCACATAATTCTATCCTCTGGTTTAACAATCCACATACTCCTAACTGTATCTCCATAGCCATTAACCTTGTACAGTGGTTTAAACAATAACTTGTAACTCGCCAAACATTTGCCGGTTTAATAACATCTTGAACCGCCTTATGTAGGTTGTGCACTCAATCATGACTAAGACCGTCACATCATGCGACTGGGTCCCGTCCATTGTTAACGAAGCAATGCTCCAAGAGTATGTCAAGATTGGCTTTTTGCCGGCAAAAAACATCATTCACTGGCGTACTCCAAAACCGGACGAAGTCAGACCTCAGCCACATGATGATGAAGTTATCGTTTTCACTGACCACATGAACCGGGGCTTCTCACCACCCGTGTCAAAATTCTTTCGTGACTTTCTGCATTTTCTACAACTTCATCCCCAAGACATCGGACCTAATTCCGTTTCCAATATCTGCAATTTCCAACTCTGCTCTGAAGTATACCTTCAAGAAGAACCCAGTGTTGACTTCTGTAGAGAGTATTTTTACTTAAACCGCCAAAATGAATTCACCGGCGGGCCCGGCCAAGGACTTGGAGGGATCTCAATTCAGCGACCCAGAGACACCATTTTGCCTTATGCTCAGCTTCCAAGCCGTCCCAAGGATTGGAATCAAACTTGGTTCTACTGCAAAGATACCTCTCCTTCTGATGAAAACCCTTTACCAAGCTTCCGTGATCAGCGACTCAACCTGAAGCACCCTCTTCCAGACCGGCTTACCACTGCTGAACGGGCCAAACTTGCACCTACCTTCTCAAAGGTTAGGGCATTATTGGGCAATGGATTAACCGAAGTTGACCTGGTTTGGTGCTGGGTAGCTTGGAGGATCATACCTTTAAGCCGCCGGTCCGGTTTAATGTGTACATATACTGGCTACACCAAAGATCCATTGTGTTAGACTTCAATGCATTTGTCTAATAATGCCATCAATGAAATGACCAAGGCTCTTCTCAATGAAAGCTTGGAGGGCTGCAACAAAGTGGGTTTGAAAACCTTCTGCACACTTAACCCAGCACCGGATGTAAGTCTATCCGGTTTATATGCTTTACTTTATTGTTCATAGAACCTGAATATTCCCAACCTTTATTGTAATTTCTTGCAGGCTGGATCCACTTTTTGGGATAAGAAATATGATGAAAAAGCTGCCAAGCAGGCCAGTGCTAAGACCAAAGCCGTTAAGAATAAAAAAAAGAAATCCACTGCTTCTGATATGTTTAACTTGGAGGATGATGATGAGTCGGAGGTAGACCTTGATTCCCTTGGATCTTTTTTCGTCCATCTTATTGACACTGATTGCTATCAGGATGGCGTGAAAACCAGCCAGGCGGGTGATGATGAGGTGATTATCATTTCCTCCGACTCAGAGTCCTTGCCAAGACAGAAAATTTGATGAGTGTTTCGGAAAGTACGGTTTTCTAACCCTTATCCCAACTTTATTTTGAAGCAACAACAGCATGAGAATCGGCACAGAACCTGAACCAGTGGAGCCGAAGAACTTTCCTCTGCTTACCTAACACGCCAGCCCCATGCAAACGCCGGAATGAGGTACTTAAAAATTCCAACATTATTTATTGTAAAGCAGGTCTTACTCATCAGACCCTTAATCCTTCTGACTCAAATTACCAGGGGACCTCTCACTCTTTGTCTGGCAATTCATCTCAGACTCTGCTTCCGACTTTCAAGACTGCCCCTGGGTACCAACTTTAACTGTGTTTTTCAACATCACTAGACTCATACTGACTTTTTGAATCCTCTTACAGTGGGAAATCAAAGCCTAGCAAAAAGGCCAAAATGAACAAGCCCACAGAAAACCCCAAGTCACATGAACCGGAAAAACAAGCTCCAATATCTAAGGCCTCCGTGGAACAGCCGGAGGAACCTGCTGATGTACCGCCACCAGAAAATTGTGGTGCCTCTGCTGATCATACAATTATCTATCCCTTGGGTGTTGAACCGCCAAGACCGATCAAGCCTTCAGAACAAAACACTGAGGAAGGTCTGATCACTCGCACTGGTTTTCTAGAACCGGGGAATCCTATTGTTCTAGCAAAGCACTCTGCCAAGGAAGAATTGATCGAGAGGCGCAAGGTCAAATTTGATATGGCCAATTATTCTCATTTGAGCATTAGTGAAATCCTCTCCGGTTATCTGAATCAAGTACACAACAGCCGTGATCTGGAGATTGACATGGTCAAGCACATGCATCAGAAACATGAGGTATCAATCCTTGCTCTCATATGAGATATATTCCTTTATCCCCCAAGTCCACTGAATATGATAGAATAAAATATATTGTAGACTAGTTTAGATATCCTTTTAGCTCTACATCTGAGTCAAAATGTGTAGCCCCCAAGGGCCAGTTTAAACTTATAAAGATAAGCCGGGGCTTTCAAAAATTATAAAATAAACAAGGGTCATCTGCCATTGCATCATAAAATAAACTTAGCATCCATTAGCCCCTAAGTGCCAAGTGCTATTGCTTGCAAAGGGCTTGGGATTTATCAATATATACTACTTCATAAAGAAACTTTCTGCACCCATTAGCCCCCAAGTGGCAAGTGCTATTGCTTGCAAAGGGCTTGGGACTTTATCAATATATATTGTTTCATAACTGTGCATATTTGTTTTGACCTGTCCTTTCAGGAAGCTTCCAGTCAATTTCAATCTCAGTTGACTGATTTGAAAACCCGGCTTGAAGCACAAGAAGCTGATATCAGTAGGATGACTCCAAGTTCAAGTTTAGCTTGAATGAAAATGAAAAACTCAAAACTGAGTTTAATACTGAGAAAGTCGCATGGGCTGAAGAGAAGGCTGCCCTGATCCAAAGGGCTGAAAAAGCGGAGGCCTCATTGGAGGAGGTCACCACTGAACTTACTGGCTTGAAGAATGATATCAATTAGATGACCTTTGCTATTTTTGGTAAGATCTTTAATAATGCAATGACTTTTCCATCCTCCATGTGGTAAACCGTCAGGTGGCTTAATCATAATATGCCATGCAGGTCCGAGAAGCAGAAATCTTGGGAAGGAAATGTTGATAAAGCTGAAGGCCGTTTACACATTATTTGAACAACTATACACTGGAGCTCAACGCCCAATAGCCACTATCTCCCCAAGCAAGCAAGCACCATATCTTCTCAGCAAAGTCTTAAGCCAACTTTCTGTCTTTCCTGCCAGGATTGAAGAGAACAAATGGTCCGCTGCTAGAGCCGGTGCTATTACATATTTAAACCAGGCAAAGGCATGGCAGTCAGAATTAGACCCGGCCGAGCTAGCCACTGGCTGCCCTAATTTAAAAGAGGACGGGTCTCCTTTTGACAAGAAAGATTTTGCTACTTGTGTGAAAGAGATGCGTCCATTGGAGAGCCGGCTTGCTGAAGAAAAAGATGTATCCAAATTCCAGGCGGCTTATACCGCTGAAAACTAGAAAATGCCTACGCCTGCTTACAAGATTGCAAATCTTATCCCTCCAATCCGTAAGCACACATTTGCCCCTGAAATTGATCCGTCTGAGCTTGTCGATGTTGAAGCTGAATTTCAAGCCTTTACAGGCATCAATTGGCCATCAACTGACTTCCAGACGATGGAGGGAGAAGAAGAACTGGCGCGGGATAACGCGGAAGCTTCAAGCCGCCAAGACCAGGAGAACTGATCCACTGGCCGGTTCAGAACTTGCATCATCAGGCTTTGCTTGAAAAAATACGTATTCATTTGGGCTCACGGAGCCATGTAATAGGCTACTTAAACACTAATATGTCGTGCCATCGTGCACATTTTGTCTGCATAACACTGCTGATCCGTCATTTGAAGATCTGCCACTTACGCTTTATAGTATTATCAATTATGCAGGTCGGATTTGTCATTTTCCCTGCCCATAAACAGATAACAAGTGCCCTGGTTGTTTACAGCAGGGCGGGTCATAGTACCCCAAAAAACCATTGATGACTAAATAGTCCATAATTAGGGCCGATTTGTCAAAACCTCATATAATCATAATAAAATAAATATCATACCTGTGATATTTGTTCATACTGTCGACTTATCATTCGCCGTGTAGTAAGTGTAAGAGCCCAAAGACAGAAGCACAACGCCACATGCAGCAAGGGGTAGCATCCCAAAACTTAGAGCACATCACTCTACGCACATAATCATTATACCCTGGTGACTTAAAGTCCACAACCAGGCCGGGTTAATAACTCCGGATAAAGTCATACATGAACCATAAGGCAACATGGTCCTCATCGGTTTTGAACTTTCTGGTTGGATCTTCTTATTTGAGTTTTACCCGTGTATCTTTTCTTGAGTGCTTATGTATGCTATTGTTTGTTTGCGATAAAATACTCGGAGTGTGAAGCGTGCTACTATGAGTCTTTAGGTTTTGCAGATCCTCAGCAAGGCAAGTAACACTTTGATCATACCCCTTTATTACCCAGTTTTTATGCCTTAGTTTCAACCTCACACATTGCATGAGTAGGATCTGTTAACATGTGAGTTTGGGAAGTAGATGATGAGGTAGAACCTGTTTCCTTTTTATTATCAAACCCTGGGAGTTACTTCTATGTTATGCTTATATTGCTATGCTATGCTCGTAGATGTGGATTGGGTTTGAGTGTATCCATGACAGATGTGAGTTGGTAACTAATGGTTCAACTTAAGGTGGCAACTTTAATACACATGTGGGTGGATTGCTTGTGGGCACCTGGAGACTCCAGTGTTGTCCTAGGATATCCCGGATTACCCGTGTGATCATCCTACGGTCCGCCAGCCAGGCTCAAAGGGATCATAAGATTATTCATGCTAGAAACTTCCGTGTGCAGCCACAAGCCATTATGGGCTCTGGCATAGTTGAGTATGTTGTGTGACCTCTTCTAGTGGTAGACTAGCAGATGTAGGGGATGTAGGTTGGTACGGTCTACCCAGAGTTAGAGTTAATGCTTCTGAAAGACTGTGTCTCGGTCATCCGTTTCTCAAACACCATGTAGTGTGAGAAATCCAACGGAGGAGATCGAGTCTTGTGTGGAAAAGTGCGCAAACCTCTGCAGAGTGTATAAACTAATCATGGTTAGCCGTGTCCCCGGTTATGGACATCTTGAGTATCTGGTACTTGAATTATTGATTTGATCTCATCACTCTAATTAATTTGTTGGGATGTTAATGACTACTTTAATTGGGATTGAGTTGGAGGAACCTTCTCAATGATGTTTCAACTACCATGATAGTTAAATTAAATATATTCCTTTGTTGTAGGGAAAAAATGGCTTTTCACAAAACAATATAAGCATAGAGCCTCCACCAGCCATATATGCATGTAGTGATAGAATTTATCTGTTCATTGCTCTCTTGTGTTATATTGCCAGCATATTCCATGTGCTGACCCATTTCGGGCTGCAACATATCATGTTGCAGACTTTTCAGACGACGAGTAAGATGCCATATGTTGTTTGTCATGCACTCAGCTATGCCGTTTGAGTTGATGGACTCGCTCTATCTTCCAAGCCTTCTGCTGTTATCTTATTTAGATGGACTTAAGCCATATTTATTGTAATAAGTTCTCTTTCGATACCTTCAATGTAATAAGTGTGTGATTGCTACTCTGTTATAAATCCTTCGAGTATTGTGTGTGTCAGCATTACCTATCCAAGGATGACACTGAAACACAGAGACTCGACCGTTCGAGGTCGGGTCACTACACCTATGGATTGAGTAAGATCCTTCAAGTAAGTTGTCATCGGTGCAATAAGGCAATAAAATTGCTTCTAAATGTGTTGGATCATTTAGTGTAAGAGAAAATTAAGTGTTGTACGAACTTGTTATGGCAAAATAATAAGGGCGACAGACTGCATAATAAAGGTTCTATCATAAGGGGAAATACAACGTGACATTCTTTTGCACTAAGAGATTGAGCATACAAACCAAAAAACGCATGACAACCTCTGCTTCCCTCTGCAAAGGGCCTATCTTTTAATTTTATGTATTTACTTTTATGCAAGCGTCAAAGTATTCTTCCCAATTCCTTTTTATTTTCTCTTTTGCAAGAATCATGTGGCAAGGAAAGATCTAGGCACATATATGCAGTTGTATATGAGTGAGCATGAATTATTATTGTCGACATCTCCCTTGAGGTGAATACGTTGGGAGGCGAAACTATAAGCCCCTATATTCCTATGTGTCTGGTTGAACTTTTTGCTCATGGGTATGCGGTGAGTGTTAGCAATCATAGAAGACTATATGATGGTTGAGTATGTGGACTTGCCAAAAGGCTCCGATACGTGACCCTTCTTGTAAAGATGATGCATTGTAGTTGCAAAGTTCACCGAGAACATAGTTTGTTGGTTTTCAATAGAGTTTATGCTTTATACTTCGATGTTGTGATGAATTGTTACTTGTTCATGAGAAGTTTATGATAAAAGTTGTGTGGTAAAATTTATATGATAATGTTTGTTGCTGTTATAATAATATGCATGATGCTTCTATGTCCTTATTTTGTTTTTATCGACACCTCTCTCTCTAAGCATGTGGACATGTTTTTCGATATCGTTTTTTTGCTTGAGGACAAGCGAGGTCTAAGCTTGGGTGAGTTGATACATCCAATTTGCATCATGTTTACCTACTGTTATTTACTATGTTTTTATGCATAATAATTCTTTTTGAGTAATTCTAATGCCTTTTCTCTCATAATATGCAAGGTTTACACAAAGAGGGAGAATGCCGGCAGCTGGAATTCTGGACCTGAAAAAGCTACGCCAGAGTTACCTATTATGCACATCTCCAAATGAGCTGAAACTTTACGATTTGTGAGTAGTTACTTTTGTTCTAGAGGTCATGGGAAAAATCTTGTTGCAATTAATCATGTGAACTTGATATATATATATATATATATGTGTGTTTGATATTTTGATGGTATGTATGTTGTTATTCCCTTAGTGGTGTCATGTGAACGTTGACTACATGGGACTTCACCATATTTAGGACCAAGGGAATGCATTGTGTTGTAGTTATTAGATGATAGGTTGCTAGAGTGACCGAAGCATAAACCCTAGTTTATGCGCTACTTCGTAAGGGGCCGATTTCAATACAAAAGTTTAATGCTATGGTTAGATTTTATGTTAGTACTTTTCTCATAGTTGCGGATGCTTGTGAGGGGGTTAATCATAAGTAGGAGGTTTTACCAAGTAACAACAGAACCTAAGCACCAGTCAACCCACATATCAAATTATCAAAGTAGCAAACACAAATCGAATCTACATGATGAAAGTGGCTAGATGAAATTCCCATGTACCCTCAAGAATGCCTTGCCTATTATAAGAAACCATTTTGGCATGTCCTTTGCCACAAAAGGATTGGGTTACCTCGTTGCACTTTATTTACCATTACCATTACTTGCTCTTCACAAATTATCTTGCTATCAAACTAATTGTTACTGACAATTTCAGTGCTTGCAGAAAATACCTTGCTGAAAACCACTTGTCATTTCCTTCTGCTCCTCGTTGGGTTTGTCACTCTTACTTATCGAAAGGACTATGATCGATCCCCTATACTTGTAAGTCATTGCTACCTCTTGAGCACTGCATTCTATTTCCCCAAAGAGGAAGGGATGATGCAGCAAAGTAGCGTAAGTATTTCCCTCAGTTTTTGAGAACCAAGGTATCAATACAGTAGGAGGCTACACTCGAGTCCCTCGTACCTACACAAAAGCAATAGTTCAACGCAACCAACGCGCTTAGGGGTCGTCAATCCCTTCACGATCACTTACGAAAGTGAGATCTGATAGAGATGGTAAATAATATTTTTGGTATAAAGATGCAAAGTAAATAAAGTAAAAGCAAATCAATAATAAAGTAATGGAGATTAATATGATGAGAAAGAAACCCAGGGGCCATAGGTTTCACTAGTGGTTCTCTCAAGAGCATAAGTATTCTACAGTGGGTGAACAAATTACTGTTGAGTAATTGACAGAATTGAGCATAGTTATGAGAATATCTAGGTATGATCATGTATATAGGCATCACGTCCGAGACAAGTAGACCGAAACGATTCTGCATCTACTACTATTAATCCACTCATTGACCTCTATCCAGCATGCATCTAGAGTATTAAGTTAAAAACAGAGTAACGCCTTAAGCAAGATGACATGATGTAGAGGGATAATTTCATGCAATATGATAAAAATCCCATCTTGTTATCCTCGATGGCAACAATACAGTACGTGCCTTGCTGCCCCTTCTGTAACTGGGAAAGGACACCGCAAAATTGAACCCAAAGCTAAGCACTTCTACCATGGCAAGAACAACCAATCTAGTAGGCCAAACCAAACTGATAATTCGAAGAGACTAGCAAAGATAACCAATCATACATAAAAGAATTCAGAGAAGATTCAAATATTATTCATAGATAGACTGGATCATAAAACCACAATTCATCGGTCTCAACAAACACACCCTAAAAAGAAGATTACATCGAATAGATCTCCACAAGAGAGGGGGAGAACATTCTATTGAGATCCAAAAAGAGAGAAGAAGCCATGTAGCTACTAGCTATGGACCCGTAGGTCTGAAGTAAACTAGTCACACTTCATCGGAGGGGCTTGGATGATGATGTAGAAGCCCTTGATGATCGATACCCCCTCCGGCGGAGCTCCGTAATAGGCCCCAAGATGGGATCTCATGGATACAAAAAGTTGCGGCGGTGGAATTAGGTTTTTGGCTCCATCCCCGATCGTTTGGGGGTACGTGGATATATATAGGAGGAAGAAGTACGCCGGTGGAGCTTTGAGGGGCCCACGAGGTAGGGGGCGCCCCCTACCCTCGTGAGCACCTCGTGGCTTTCTTGACGGAGGGTCCAAGTCTCCTAGATCTTATCTGATGAGAAAATCACATTTCCGAAGATTTCATTCCGTTTGGACTCCGTTTGATATTCCTTTTCTTCGAAACCCTAAACAGGAAAAAAACAACAATTCTGGGCTGGGCCTCCGGTTAATAGGTTAGTCCCAAAAATAATATAAAAGTGGAAAATAAAGCCCAATAATGTCTAAAATAGTAGATAATATAGCATGGAGCAATCAAAAATTATAGATACGTTGGAGACGTATCAAGCATCCCCAAGCTTAATTCCTGCTCGTCCTCGAGTAGGTAAATGATAAAAATAGAGTTTTTGATGCGAAGTGCTACTTGGCATAATTTTAATGTAATTCTTCTTAATTGTGGTATGAATATTCAGATCCGAAAGATTCAAGACAAAAGATCATATTGACATAAAAATGATAATACTTCAAGCATACTAACTAAGCAATTATGTCTTCTCAAAATAACATGGACAAAGAAAGTTCATCCCTACAAAATCATATGGTTTAGTCATGTTTCATTTTCGTCACACAAGAATGCTATCATCATGCACAACCCCGATGACAAGCCAAGCAATTGTTTCATACTTTAGTAATCTCAAACCTATAAACTTTCATGCAATATATGAGCGGGAGCCACTATAGGTGGAATAGAATATAATGAGGTGGTTATGTGGAGAAGACAAAAAAGCAGAAAGTCTCACATCAACGAGGCTAATCAATGGGCTATGCAGATGCCCACCAATTGATGTTAAAGCAAGGAGTAGGGATTTCCATTCAACGGATGCACTAGAGCTATAAATGTATGAAAGCTCAACAAAAGAAACTAGTGGGTGTGCATCCAACTTGCTTGCTCACGAAGACCTAGGGCACTTGAGGAGGCCCATTGTTGGAATATACAAGCCAAGTTCTATAATTAAAAATTCCCACTAGTATATGAAAGTGATAACATGAGAGACTCTCTACTATGAAGATCATGGTGCTACTTTGAAGCACAAGTGTGGTAAAATGATAGTAACATTGTCCCTTCTCTCTTTTTCTCTCATTTTTTATGGGCCTTCTCCTTTTTTATGGCCTTTCTCTTTTTTGGGGCCTTCTATTTTTTATGGCCTTTCTTTTTTTACACCTCACTTGGGACAATGCTCTAATAATGATGATCATCACACTTCTATTTATTTACAACTCAATGATTACAACTCGATACTAGAACAAAGATAACTCTATGTCAATGCCTCCGGCGGTGTACTGGGATATGCAATGAACCAAGTGTGACATGTATGAAACAATTATGAACGGTGGCTTTGCCACAAATGCTATGTCAACTACATGATCATGCTAAGAAATATGACAATGATGAATGTGTCATGATGAACAGAATGATGGAAAGTTGAATGGCAATATATCTGGGAATGGCTATGGAAATGCCATAATAGATAGGTATGGTGGCTGTTTTGAGGAAGATATAAGGAGGTTTATGTGTGAAAGAGCGTATCATATCACGGGATTTGGATGCACCGGCAAAGTTTGCGCCAACTCAATGTGAGAAAGGGCAATGCACGGCACCGAAGAGGCTAGCAAGGATGGAAGGGTGAGAGTGCGTATAATCCATGGACACAACATTAGTCATAGAGAACTCACATACTTATTGCAAAAATCTACAAGTCATCAAAAACCACGGCACTATGCGCATGCTCCTAGGGGGATAGATTGGTAGGAAAATACCATCGCTCGTCCCCGACCACCACTCATAAGGAAGACAATCAAATAACACCTCATGTTTCAAATTTGTCGCATAACGTTTACCATACGTGCATGCTACGGGACTTGCAAACCTCAAAACAAGTATTTCTCAATTTCACAACTACTCAACTAGCATGACTTTGATATTATTACCTCCATATCTCAAAACAACCATCAAGCATCAAACTTTTCTTAGTATTCAACACACTCATAAGAAAGTTTTATTATTAATCTTGCATACCAAGCATATTAGGATTTTAAGCAAATTACCATGCTATTAAGACTCTCAAAATAATCTAAGTGAAGCATGAGAGATCAATAGTTTCTACAAACAATTCCACCACCGTGCTCTAAAAGATATAAGTGAAGCACTAGAGCAAAATTATAAAACTCAAAAGATATAAGTGAAGCACATAGAGTAAAACTATAGAGCTCGAAAGATATAAGCGAAGCACATAGAGTGTATGGCTCTCTCAAAAGGTGTGTACAGAAAAGATGATCGTGGTAGACTAACAAGAAAAGACTCAAATCATAAAAGACGCTCCAAGCAAAACACATATCATGTGGTGAATAAAAATATAGCTCCAAGTAAAGTTACCGATAGAAGTAGACGAAAGAGGGGATGCCTTCCGGGGCATCCCCAAGCTTTGGGTTTTAGGTGTCCTTAGATTATCTTGGGGGTGCCATGGGCATCCCAAATATTAGGTTCTTGCCACTTCTTGTCCCATAATCCATCAAATCTTTACCCAAAACTTGAAAACTTCACAACACAAAAGTTAAAGTAGAAAACTCGTGAGCTCCGTTAGCGAAAGAAAACAAAAGACCACTTCAAGGTACTGTAATGAACTAATTATTTATTTATATGGGTGTTAAACCTACTGTATTCCAACTTCTCTATGGATTATAAACTATTTTACTAGCCATAGATGCATCAAAATAAGCAAACAACACACGAAAAACAGAATATGTCATAAACAGAACAGTCTGTAGTAATCTGTAGCTAGCGCAAGATCTGGAACCCCAAAAATTCTAAAATAAATTTCTGGACGTGAGGAATTTATCTATTAATCATCTGCAAAAATAATTAACTAAATAGAACTTTCCAAATAAAAATTACAGCAGTTCTCGTGAGCCCTAAAGTTTCTGTTTTTTACAGCAAGTTCAACAAGACTTTCCCCAAGTCTTCCCAACGGTTCTACTTGGCACAAACACTAATTAAACACAAAAAACACAACCATATCAGAGGCTAAATAATTTATTTATTGAATAACAGCAAGGATAAATATTTGGTTGACTCCCAACAAGTACTTTTCTTTAAATCCTTAAAGCTAGGCATTGATAATTTTAATGATGCTCACATGAAAGACAAGAATTGAACCACAAACAGAGCATCATAAAACACGTGACAAACACATCTAAGTCTAACATAATTCCTATGCATAGGCATTTTATAGGCAAAAAAATTATCAAGGCAAGCAAAAACTAGCATATGCAAGGAAGTGGAAAGAAATAATAGCAATTTCAACATAACGAGAGGTAATTTAGTAACATGAAAATTTCTACCACCATATTTTCCTCTCTCATAATAATTGCATGTGGTATCATAAGCAAACTCAACAAAATAGCTATCACGATGTCCGGGGTCTTGTCTCTAATGATCCGCATCTCCATACTCAGCGAAAAGAGCCAAACGAAGGTGTAGTGCAGCGGATGAAGGTTGAACATAGCAAAGATGTCATCAAACCGCAGGACGATCGTACCCCCGATGGCGCCATCCACAAATCCCTTGCCCTCTGACACCTTGGCCACGAAAACCGGGTATGCCACATCATTCTCTCTGAGACGCCGCTTCTCCAAAGAAAGAACACTGTCGTGCAGACTCCGCATAACACCGGTTGCAGCATTGAGCATATTTGTCGGTAGCATCGCCCTACCCGCCACATGCACCCTCCTCGAGATATCCTTAGGTGAAGGTGGCCCGTCCTGAGCACGGATAGTACTCGGTGCCGGCTGGCTCGCACCGGCGGCCTTTTTAGTCTGCCGTTTCCGGCCCTTCTTCTTGATCTGCTGTAATGGGAGCGAGTTCTGCTCACAGACCATCTTCTTGAGCGTGTTGGGCCTGATAATATTTGGCACCTCCGCTATCTGACGCTCGGTGAAGGCGGCAGCTGGAGGCGTCTCCTGAGAACTGAACGCCAAACGACGCCTGTTGCAATTGGGTTTCTCCGCCGTACCAGCTAGATCGCGGTCATCTTGTTTGGGTTCTTGAGAAGGAGGCCCGTAGAACTCGTCACCGTACCCATGTTCGGCAAAGTACTTATCGACGTTGGTAAATGTACCATCGTCGTTGTCGTCGTCGTCCGGATCCTGTGCCATATGCATGTCCGGATCTTGTGCCATAGGGATGTCCGGCATGTCCGGTAGTGTTGCGGCATTCTTGACATGGCTTGGTGCCGGCACGACTGGCGGTCTTGTCTGTGGGGTGGTGTCCCCCGCCCCCAAACGAATCTGGCTCTTCGGCCAAAGCAGGGGCCAGCTTATGCAGGCGCTGAGGGTCATCTCATCTTCTTCGTCGGCCCCAGTGGTTCGAATCGGAGGTAACAGCTCGTCGCAGCCTGGCAGCACCCGAACCACTTCAACCCTATACATTGTGGGTGGCATCGGATTACCGTGGAACACGGGGTTGCCTGGTTGAACGATTCTGCCCCTGACGGCATCGACCAACTCGCCACCCACGAAGTGCAGGAGAGTGCAAGGAACATCGGCGGCACCCTGCGAAAACATGTAGGGCGTCAGGGATGCCCAGTCAAAGGCAAGGAGATGAAGTCCTCGGCCGAGAGGCTTAGTTACCGTGATGCCGTCGAGCTTGGCTAATGTTGAGGCACCGCCAACGGCGGGCATGCAACTGATGGAGGGGCCGCTTGCTGGCGAGGTGCCAGCCGACATACACCCGGGTGCGTTAAGCTCCAATGCCGGCGTCGGAGAGACCAATACCGCTGCCGCCGGAGACACCAATGGCGCCGCCGCCGTAGACACCAATACAGCCGCCGCCGAAGACACCAATGGCACCGCCTGCGCGTTGTGCGAGTTGCTGGCCGTGAAGCTAGGAATCGGGGGCAGCCCCTGTTGGCCACCCGCTATCCACGCCGTTATCCCATGAATGAAGGTAGGCATAATTCCGGTGAGCATCGTTCCCAGTTGTTTTTGCACTTGCTCTTGGACCATCTCCAGAATCCGCGCCACTTGCGCCTTGAGTGCTTCAACCTCGCGTGATTGGCTTTCCGAGCTGGTCTTTTTCTCCTTTCGCCCACCAGCGGCATAGTATGACGACCATTTTGTGGACAAGCCTTTGCCGGCCACACGACCAGCTGATGTCGGCTTATTGAGCTTATCCCTGTTTTTCATTATGTTCAACGCCCTATTCAGAGGGGTCTCGAAAGGGGAGCTCTGAGACGACCCCGCGCTACTGCTTTCTTTGTCCTGCGGGAGGAACGTGAACCATTTAGAAATATTGGGGATTAATTAGAATGCAACCATATGGAGCTAATTACGCGGGGGTGTATTCCTTACCAGAACAAGCTCAAGCTCCTTGGTCTTCGGATCCGTGGTAAGCTCCTTTGTTACCGGGTCCTCCTTGTATCGGGCCCTGAGAAAGTTCCTGGTCTGCTTGTCTCTGTATTTCTCGAAGCGGGGCGGTAGGCCTTGCTCGGCATGCTCCGTGTCCTCATTGTCCCATACAGGCTCCGCCACTCTGTAACCGCCGGGACCGAGTTGGTGGCCCCCTATGTTCAACTGCCGCATTTCTTTCCCCCACTGACTTGATTCGGAGGTTGCGGGGCTCTTGCACTTGATCTTGAACTCCTTGTAGTCATCTTTGCTAATCAAACGATATTTCTCCTTGATCTTCTCATAACTATCACCTTTGTCAATCATTGCCTTCACCGTGCTTTTCCAAGTAGACAGGGCCGTGCTCATCATCGTGAGGGCGGCACCGTTCACTTTATTACCCGAGAGGCGTGTGTTTGCGAACTCAGCGGGGAACTTGTATCGTTCGTGCAGCTTCGTGAAGAGGAGGCTGCGCAAATTCCCTCGGTCCTTATGCCTTAGGTTCTCGGTGTTGATCGAGGCGGTGCTCCGGAGAATGCACCCGAGCTGAATCGAGTACCCCTTGACTACGTGTTTGGGCGTCGTCGGATGCCCGTCGGAGTTCACTTCAGTAAATTCCTCCCTGACGGTGCCGAGCACATTTGGGCGCCGGTCCTTCCGTGGCTCTTCGGTTGGCTGCCATGTGTGCGTGTGCCGCCATCATCAGTGGTGGAATCCGCGGTGCCATCATCAGTGGTGTCATCCCCGACGCCACTAGGGGTTGTGTAGTCAGGATCGGTGTCTTCCTCCAACTCCTGGGACAGCTCCCAGAATTGCTTGCCGCCCGAACCGCCGGCCTCATCGTTGTGGGCCATGTTTCGCTCTAAATAGGAAAAAAGTTTGGTCAAAAAAGTTGGTTATTGTCAAGGAACAAGATCATGGTCTCATCATTTAGGGTTTGTCGACACCGAGGCATCCTAAAAGCTAAGCTTTTATCATTTAGGGTTTGTCGACGCCGAGGCAACCTAAAAGCCTAAGCGTACATCATTTAGGTTCTCATCGACAACGAGGCACCCTATAGAAGCCAAGTTAAGTTTTCATCATTTAGGGTTTATCGATGCTGAGGCACCCTAGGTTGGGCCTAATCACTTGGCACTAATCACTTGGCTCTATTGCCACCTATGTTGGGTTTATCATCTAGGGTTTATCGATGCTAAGGAGAATTCTAAGTTGGGCCTAATCACTTGGCTCTATTGCCACCTATGGTTTAATGCAACAAGAATGGCGGGGCAGTTGATCCTACTTAACTAAGTACTAAGATACCCCGGCCCATGCATTAGTCGCAAGTACCCCGTATGTCCTATTTTTAGCAAAGTCATGCTAAAATTCATGGAAAATTTCAGCATGACCTTTGCTGAAAATAGGACATATGGAGTACCCGAATTTGCCGGAACGGAAGTTAATCGACATTCCGGCAAACTCAAGGGCCTCTCGGGGTACCTGCAAAATCATTATCCCCGCGTAATGAAGTCGCCAATGGGTCATTTCAGAAGATCACAAGTAGCATCGTCACAAGTACAACATCATCACAAGTACAGCAGCAGCAGTGAATATAGGCATAACAGCAGCAGCAGTTAAGAAAAAGTTGCAGAAGCTTGTAAAACTATACTTTGAAGTTGAAGCTTTTAAGAAGAAGAAAATCCAGCCGGATAACTTTCCTCCTTAAATCACTACACTATTGACTGTTCATTCACTACACTTTTGACTGTTCATTCACCAAATTTACCATACAAATAGGAGTATTTTACTACAGTACTCTAACATCCAGATAACTCATGATGGCGCAAAAAGTTCAAATGGTGAGTAGCTTAGCTTGGCATGTCTCAGACTCATTTGTGCACTGGTAACTAGTTTTTTACAGCAACCAACAACAACACTGATCAGGGAGCTGCCTGCATATTTCTAAAAGAGAAGGAAAATTCTGTTTGCTCGTAAACTTGCTGGAGGCTACAAAACTAGTGTAAGTTATTGTTGTTCTACACACACTTAGTTCCAATTCATGACCATTTCAAGTTAAATGTTCTTCCTGTCTTCCAGGCCCATCTAAGCATGTTCATCCACTCAATAACTCTACGACTACTTCTAATGGAGGAGAGGAGGAACAGCAGAGGTGGCTACTCACATCTGCTTCTGGTGGGTGTTGAGGTAGGACTTCTTGCAGTACTCGGAGGCGGAGTAGAGCTGCGGCCGCAGGTTCTTGAGCTCCTGCATCAAGACGGCCACCAGTACTAATGTGTTAACAAATTTCGGCCAATATAAGTGTATAACCAAGACAAAGCTCCTGCACTCTCAAACTGAATGTTACTGCTAAGCTTTGATTTCAGGTCAAGACGGTGCAGATAAAACAACTTAACCTTTGTCCTTTCATATATCACCAGTCATTGCACGTTTCAGTGCTAACATGTTTAAACCAAAACATTTGCTTATCTGAAGGGTTATCACAAACACCTATCATGCAAAATCCTTTCACAAGTAAACTTTAACATGCACCGGAAAAAATCATGCAGCAAGTATTCATCAGGAAATGGCCATTGTTATATTCTCACAATAGCCAATCTAGCGCACGTACTCATCCAATGCAAAAATTAGGGGAACAATGAATAGACAGAGGATGCAAGAGGAAGGAGGGAGGGGGTGAGGGAAGAGGGAGGAGGAAGAAGGGGGGACGTAGGAATTGTGGCTACCTGCCTATGGATTGGTCGCCGGCGTAGCTCCGGGAGGAGGCGTTGCTAGGCGGGAGGCACTGCTGGTGGGAGCGGCTGCTCGACGGAGGGAGGCGCTGCTGGGCTCCTGTGCCGGCTGCGGGGCAGCGGAGGCTTCGGACGGCTGGGTGCGCCGCGACGTCGGGCTGGCAGTCGTGGCGGCAGGCCGTCGGCGGCGAGGACTGAGACGCTGAGGCGGGGCGCGGGGATTGTCGGAGCGGAAGGAGGGGGCGTGAGGGTGTGGCGAGGGGGGGAAGTGGATCTGGCGAGGGAGGGACGAAGGGCTTGGGCGAATAAGCTAGGGGGAAGATTACTAATGGCGCACCCCCTGGAGGTTCGCCATTAGTATGTTTTTTTATAGCAATCGCGCACCCCCGAGCGGTGTGCCATAAGTAATCTTTTTTTAGATAGTAATGGCGCACCAGCCAGCGGTGCGCCATAAGTAATTTTATTATTATTTTTTGTTGCACCTAATAATTTTTAAGAAAATGAATATGAATATGAAACAGTAATAATTTTGTATAAAAACAATAATAATTTTTTAAAAAATATCATCAAATTTGTTATTTGAAAATATTTATGATGATAAAAAAATATCATCAAATTTGTTATTTGAAAATATAATCAAATTTGTTTTTTTTTCGATTTTTAGTTGCATTTATTTGTGACGGTGGAGCGGGGGAGGGTGCGGGGGGTCGTCGACGGCGGTGGAGCGGGGGAGGGTGGTGCGGGCCCGGGGGTCGTCGGCGGCGGTGGAGCGGGGGGAGGGTGCGGGGGGTGCTAATGGCGCACTACAGAGACATGCGCCATTAGTAACCCAACATACTAATGGCGCACCACACAGACATGCGCCATTAGTAGTTTTGCAAAAAAGTAAAAATAATAATTTCTGTACTAATGGCGCACAGTGGCACAGTGCACCATTACTAGTTTAAACTAGTAATGGCGCACTATGCAACGGTGCGCCATTAGTAGTTTTGCAAAAAAGTAAAAAAAATACAGTAGTGGCGCACTCTATGGCTGGTGCGCCATTAGTAGTTCTAACTACTAATGGCGCACTCTGCCCGGATGCGCCATTAGTATGTTTGAAAAAATGAAAAAAAACATTTTGTTACTAGTGGCGCACCGTGTGCCTGGTGCGCCATTAGTGTCTTCCACACTAATGGCGCACCAACAGATGGTGCGCATTAGTATATAGTAATGGCGCACCACATGTCTGGTGCGCCATTAGTGTCAATTCCATCTATAGCCCTTTTCCTAGTAGTGTAGAGCTATAAATGTATGAAAGCTCAAAAAAAGAAACTAGTGGGTGTGCATCCAACTTGCTTGCTCATGAAGACATAGGGCACTTGAGGAGGCCCATTGTTGGAATATACAAGCCAAGTTCTATAATGAAAAATTCCCACTAGTATATGAAAGTGATAACATGAGCGACTCTCTACTATGAAGATCATGGTGCTACTTTGAAGCACAAGTGTGGTAAAAGGATAGTAACATTGTCCCTTCTCTCTTTTTCTCTCATTTTTTTGGGCCTTCTCCTTTTTTATGGCCTTTCTCTTTTTTGGGCCTTCTATTTTTTTATGGCCTTTCTTTTTTTATACCTCACTTGGGACAGTGCTCTAATAATGATGATCATCACACTTCTATTTATTTACAACTCAAAGATTACAACTCGATACTAGAACAAAGATGACTCTATGTGAATGCCTCCAGTGGTGTACCGGGATATGCAATGAACCAAGAGTGACATGTATGAAAGAATTATGAATGGTGGCTTTGCCACAAATACTATGTCAACTACATAATCATGCTAAGCAATATGACAATGATGAATGTGTCATGATGAACGGAATGATGGAAAGTTGCATGGCAATATATCTCGGAATGGCTATGGAAATGCCATAATAGGTAGGTATGGTGGCTGTTTTGAGGAAGATATAAGGAGGTTTATGTGTGAAAGAGTGTATCATATCATGGGGTTTGGATGCACCGGCGAAGTTTGCGCCAACTCTCAATGTGAGAAAGGGCGAAGCACGGTACCGAAGAGGCTAGCAAGGATGGAAGGGTGAGAGTGCGTATAATCCATGGACTTAACATTAGTCATAGAGAACTCACATACTGATTGCAAAAATCTACAAGTCATCAAAAACCTCGGCACTACGCGCATGCTCCTAGGGGGATTGATTGGTAGGAAAAGACCATCGCTCGTCCCCGACCGCCACTCATAAGGAAGACAATCAAATAACACCTCATGTTTCAAATTTGTTGCATAGCGTTTACCGTACATGCATGCTACGGGACTTGCAAACCTCAAAACAAGTATTTCTCAATTTCACAACTACTCAACTAGCACGACTTTGATATTATTACCTCCATATCTTAAAACAATCATCAAGCATCAAACTTTTCTTAGTATTCAACACACTCATAAGAAAGTTTCATTATTAATCTTGCATACCAAGCATATTAGGATTTTAAGAAAATTACCATGCTATTAAGACTCTCAAAATAATCTAAGTGAAGCATGAGAGATCCATAGTTTCTATAAAACAAATCCACCACCGTGCTCTAAAAGATATAAGTGAAGCACTAGAGCAAAATTATAAAACTCAAAAGATATAAGTGAAGCACATAGAGTAAAACTATAAAGCTCAAAAGATATAAGTGAAGCACATAGAGTATTCTATCAAATTCCAAATCATGTATGGCTCTCTCAAAAGGTGTGTACAGAAAGGATGATTGTGGTAGACTAACAAGCAAAGACTCAAATCATAAAAGACGCTCCAAGCAAAGCACATATCATGTGGTGAATAAAAATATAGCTCCAAGTAAAGTTACCGATAGAAGTAGATGAAAGAGGGGATGCCTTCCGGGGCATCCCCAAGCATTGGGTTTTAGGTGTCCTTAGATTATCTTGGGGGTGCCATGGGCATCCCTAAGCTTAGGTTCTTGCCACTTCTTGTTCCATAATCCATCAAATCTTTACCTAAAACTTGAAAACTTCACAACACAAAACTTAAAGTAGAAAACTCGTGAGCTCCGTTAGCGAAATAAAACAAAATAACACTTCAAGGTACTGTAATGAAATCATTATTTATTTATATGGGTGTTAAAACTACTTTATTCCAACTTCTCTATGGATTATAAATTATTTTACTAGCCATAGATTCATCAAAATAAGCAAACAACACACGAAAAACAGAATCTGTCATAGACAGAACAGTCTGTAGTAATCTTTAGCTAGCGCAAGATCTGCAATCCCAAAATTCTAAAGTAAATTTCTCGACGTGAGTAATTTATCTATTAATCATCTGCAAAAAGAATTAACTAAATAGCACTTTCCAAATAAAAATGACAGCAGTTATCGTGAGCGCTAAAGTTTCTGTTTTTTACAGCAAGTTCAACAAGACTTTCCCCAAGTCTTCCCAATGGTTCTACTTGGCACAAACACTAATTAAACACAAAAAACACAACCAAATCAGAGGCTAAATAATTTATTTACTGAATAACAGCAATGATAAATATTGGGTTGACTCCCAACAAGCGCTTTTCTTTAAATCCTTAAAGCTAGGCATTGATAATTTTAATGATGCTCACACGAAAGACAAGAATTGAACCACAAACAGAGCATCATAAAACACGTGACAAACACATCTAAGTCTAACATATTTCCTATGTATAGGAATTTTATAGGCAAACAAATTATCAAGGCAAGCAAAAATTAGCATATGCAAGGAAGTGGAAAGAAACAATAGCAATTTCAACATAACGAGAGGTAATTTAGTAACATGAAAATTTCTACCACCGTATTTTCCTCTCTCATAATAATTGCATGTGGGATCATAAGAAAATTCAACAAAATAGCTATCACACAAAATATTTTCAACACGATCCATATGCATGCAAAGTTGACACTCTTCCAAAATAGTGGGATTAACATTAACTAAAGTCATGACTTTTCCAAACCCACTTTTATCAAAAACTTCATAAGATTGAACACTCTCCAAATATGTGGGATCTAAAGTTGACATTCTTCCAAACCCACTTTCAATATTATTGCAAACATTATAATCAATCTCATATTCATCATCATGGGGCTCAAATAAATTTTTAATATCAAAAGAAGAATCACCCCAATCATGATCATTGCAACAAGTAGAGGACATAGCAAAACTAGCATCCCCAAGATTAGGGTTTTGCATTATTAGCACAATTGACATTAATAGAATTTATAATAACATCATTGCAACCATGCTTTTTATTCAAAGATCTATCGTGAATCACTTCATAAAATACTTCATCGCAATTTTCAGATTCACGAATTTCAAGCAAAACTTCATAAAGATAATCTAGTGCACAAAACTCACTAGCAATTGGTTCAACATAATTGGATCTCTTAAAGAGATTAGCAAGTGGATGAGGACCCATGGATCTTAGGTTTTCTGTTTGGTGATAAATAAACAACTATTCCAACCATACGAGCAAACAAGAAATGGGCAAAAGAGGCAAATGGGAAAGAGAGGGAGGATAGAGAGAGAGGGCGAATAAAATGGCAAGGGTGAAGTGGGGGAGAGGAAAACGAGAGGCAAATGGAAAATAATGTAATGCAGGAGATAGGGATTGTGATGGGTACTTGGTATGTTGACTTTTGCATAGACTCCCCGGCAACGGCGCCAGAAATTCTTCTTGCTATCTCTTGCGCACTGCGTTGGATTTCCCCGAAGAGGAAGGGATGATGAAGCAAAGTAGCATAAGTATTTCCCTCAATTTTTGAGAACCAAGGTATCAATCCAGTAGGAGGCTACGCTCGAGTCCCTCGTACCTACACAAAAACAATAGCTCAACGCAACCAACGCGCTTAGGGGTTGTCAATCCCTTCACGGTCACTAACGAAAGTGAGATCTGATAGAGATGATAAATAATATTTTTGGTAGTTTTGGTATAAAGATTCAAAGTAAATAAAGTACCAGGGTCCATAGGTTTCACTAGTGGCTTCTCTCAAGATAGCATAATCTATGGTGGGTGAACAAATTACGGTTGAGAAATTGACAGAATTGAGCATAGTTTTGAGAATATCTAGGTATGATCATGTATATAGGCATCACATCCGAGACAAGTAGACCGAAATGATTCTGCATCTACTACTATTACTCCACTCATCAACCGCTATCCAGCCTGCATCTAGAGTATTAAGTTAAAAACAGAGTTATGCCTTAAGAAAGACGACATGATGTAGAGGGATAATGTCATGCAATATGATAAAAATCCCATCTTGTTATCCTCGATGGAAACAATACAGTACGTGCCTTACTGCCCCTTCTGTCACTGGGAAAGGACACCGCAAGATTGAACCCAAAGCTAAGCACTTCTCCCATGGCAAGAACAACCAATCTAGTAGGCCAAACCAAACTGATAATTCGAAGAGACCTGCAAAGATAACCAATCATACATAAAAG